>NW_027530213.1:1138536-1165606 GCF_008692635.1 Crocuta crocuta | reverse complement strand
CCAGATGGGTGATCCTTTTTTTGGAAGTCTAGAGTAAAATTAACGACTTCAGAAATAAGATGCGTCTTCGCTGCGTTTGTCTCTCTGATGGGTGACTTTTGACATAAACACGACAGGAAGACGGAGGAGGCAAAGCATAGATGGTTTAGGAATGCGGTTTGGGACGGAGCCAAGGGCCCGAGTGAGGAAGGGGGCAAGTGTGTGGAGAAAGAAGGGAAGGCTGCAAGCCTCTCAGCCCCAGATAAGGCTGGGGGGCTCCAGTAATGCCAGCGCACCTCACTTTTGCCAGTCCTCAGCCCCCAGCTTGGCATCTAGTGCTCCACTTGTGTTACCTTATTTGCCTCCTAAATCCCGTGAGGTAGGTGCTAGTATTTATTCCCAAGTGACAGATGCGGAGACTGAGACCCAGAGAAGTTCAAGGTCAGCCGGTTCAAAGTTGGTGGCCAGTGAAGGGCAGGGCTTGGGCCGCATTGCTGGGTGGCTGGCCACCCAGGGGATCTCTGTGCACAGGGCGTTCTCTGAGCACTGGGCGCCGCAGAAGGATCAGGAGGAGTGTGGGGGGCGAGGAAAAGGAAGTTGGGGCCTGGAACGGAGACAAGGCAAGGAGGACCAGGCCTCTGTGTCCTGTGACCTGGTGGACTCACAAGACTTCAGCTCCCTGTGCTCACGACAAGAAGCCATGGCTGGCTGTGGGGAGTGGGTTTCCCAGAGGAGGAGTCAGAAAGCAGTACAGCACTGGGGGCCCCTCTTTGATAGTTAGCTACCCCAGGTTCTTCTGGGGTTGTGGTGTTCCTGCCGGGTCCCCTCAGGATGTCACCCCGTCTTCAGCTGGAGCTGATGCCGGGCGTCAGACACGAGCCTTCCCGAATGCCTGTGCTCAGCGGTGTTCACCTCCCTGTGGGTCCCCGGGGAGAGAGCGAACGTCCCCCAGCTCAGCCCACGATTAGGGTCACAGCCTCATTTCTGCTGAACATAAAATGAGGGCAGCTTTGCGCCTGCCCCCTGCCCCCACCTCATTCCATCAACCAACTTAGCAGCCCACTGCACGGGCTTCCTTCAGTGTTGATAAAATCCCGCAGGGGGCGCATCGGGCTCCTTTGCTCCCACGACACCCCTTCCGGCTCCTTGTACCTTTCTCCGTCTTGTCCTTCTTGCACCTCGTCCCCCTCTGCTACGTGCAGCCCTGGTCATCTGGCCACCAGCTGGGTGACCGGCTCTCTGCCTGATCCCCAAGTTTCCGGATGTGTGTCCCTCAGAGAGTGGGAATTTGTCCTTTTGCTAAAACTTAAATCTGCTTAAAATATTTAATAAAGTCGAATAGACTCTCCTTTCTGGGTAGAGAACTGAATGTCCCCCTCAGTCCAAAGCTGTCCCCTGGTTGGATGAATTACATGTGGCTTCTTGTTTTAATAGCTCTCAGGCAGAGACTGGTTTCAGATGACCGTTTGCTTACCTGTGTAGCTAACTGCTGTGGAGGGCCAAAGCCATGGGTTTTGTCAGACTTTCCTCTGACTTTGGGATTTGCTGGAGTCTGGTGGGCAAAGAGCTGCCAGGGCTTGGTGCCCGCTGCGGAAATCCCTGAGCTCACAGCTGCTTCCCTGGGCCGTGCTGGAGCTGGGCTGGGAGGAGAGGCCCCCAAAGGGGCAAGTGCTTCCCGGGTGGGCCTTGCCCCTCCAGGCCTTCTAGCCTTTAGGGGGAAGGCAGTGAGACGTGGGGACTTGGGGGACAGAGCCTGGAGCTGGCTCTCAACTGGGTGACTCCAAGACCCAGCATCTTCTCTATCCCCGTGGCAATGCTTGGTGGGGGGCCGAGGGGATTGAGAAGAGCAGCTCTGATATAACAAGGGGAGTCAAGCCCAAATTTAGGGCACCGAGAGAGTGGAGGAGGTTTGTGGGGGTGCCTCATTTACATTTCGGTATTAAAGTATGTCAGATGGGCCTGGAGGTAATTTAGCAGGAATCAAAATGCAGGTTAAGGTATATTAAATGGATCAGAAATCCTAACCACCAAAATCAAAGTTTACAAAGTCATTCTCTTCTCTGACTGGACCCCTGCACAGAGGAAGGACGAGACTTCCTTTGTTGAGCCACCAAATAGGAGTCCCGTGAACACTGACAGTGAGTCCCATTTTCTCATCCAGGTGTGTGTTTTTAAGTTGCTTTTCAAATTTTTTTAATGTTTATGTATTTTTGAGAGAGGGAGAGAGAGAGAACGGGGGCAGACACACACACACACACACACACACACACACACAGAATCCAAAGAAAGCTCCAGGCTCTGAGCTGTCAACACAGCACCCTATGCAGGGCTCAAACCCACAAACCATGAGGTCATGACCTGAGTCAAAGTTGGATGCCTAACTGACTGAGCCACCCAGATGCCCCTTAAGTTGCTTTTCAAAAGAACTTATTTAGGAGAGCCAGGAGCAAGATTTTCATGCAATAAAGGCTAACATTTGGAGAATCAATTTGAAAAATGACACCCACCATCACCCTATTTTCGAAGGAGTGTGTGTGTGTGTTCCTGTTGCATAATGTACTAGTTGACATCTATTAATTAGACCTGAGACCCCTTTGGGAAAGCATCCTCCTAACTGTCACTACTCTTTTCTTGCATCGGCTTGTAGGGGATGTTGCAACTGTGTGCCAGGGTTCTGAGCCTTTCTTCCATCAGACGTTGCCCACAAAAGGACTGTGCCTGTCAGAGGCATGAAGGGAATACACTGGGGACATTTAAGGGCAAATCTTTAGACCCACATGCCTGTCCTTAGCACAGAATCAGAAGCTACTGCCTACACATTAAATCTCTAAAGAACGAAGAGAAGAGTGAACAACACTGGAGAGAGATGTGCAAGGGGAGGGTATGCTCACTTAAATCTTGGGATGGGGGCATAGAAAGGAGAGGACTTTTATTTTCTTTTCAAAAGAAGCCATCGCTTGGGGCTTACCGCGGGAGCTGTTGGGAGAAGCCACTGCTAAGATAAATAGTAGGAAAGAGAACTACAGTGAAAATTGTCATAGTTGTGTGCTTCTTATGATGTCATAGTAAACCGAGCAGATGCTGCTGGACAGATGAGCAGGCTTTCAGACAACTGTGTGGGGTAGACCAGTTGCACACAGACTCTGAGCGGAACTGCATAAAATGTGGATTTTACAACTGGCCCCAAAGGCCTGGAAATAGCAGGCCAAATGACAGTTCTATTTCTTCTTTAATTTTAACCTCATCTGGGGATGTACCAGTGGCAGAGACACAGGAAGATCCAGCAAGATCCACACGGGTTTTTGTTTTTTGTTTTTTTGTTTTTGATCACACCGACATAGGCACTCTCTCTGCTCTAACTGGGGATGGTAGGTGTAGGAAGACATCAATTCCAAGCTGGGTTCCAAAGTCAACTCTTCTGGGGTGGGAAGAGGTCCCAGTTCAGCCTGGAAACGTGTTTGCTGGGCTGCTGGTTGTAATGGATTGCCATAAACTTTGTTCCTCTGATCCTGCATCTCATTATCCAATGGTGTGTGGTTAAGAAGGCTCACTGTTTTCCTCTTTTGAATTCTAAGAATGACAGTATGCAAGATGTATTTTTTTCTTTTTTGGGGGAAAAGAAAATTGAATCAATGACTCACAATTGATTTTATTAAGGGTTCAGTTGAATAGTGTGATCAAGATGAAAAGGAAATATGGGTTTTTGTCATGGAAAGTGCCTTGAATTTATGATGAATACATTCTCGGCATTTTTAAAAAAATTATAATTTCTACCTCAGTGCTTCATTAGAGGTGTTGTTAGAGGTGGAAGGCATTCACACTTCATCTGTGGGCCTTCTGTCTCAGTGAACTGGGTGCCCTGTACGATTTGAATACCTGAACAGTATCCTGAGTCCAAGCCTGGGCTTTTCATTAATTTAGAATGGCTTTCTAGAAAGGGCTTCTCACAGGGGGGGAAAGAAGGACTTTAGGGGATGCATGTGCATAGATTTATGTAATATTTAATAGTTTTATAAAACACAGCATTAAAGCTCATGCTGTTATTGTCTTGGTCTGTTCAGGCTGCTAAAATAAAGTATTACAGATTGAACGGCTTATAAATCATAGGAATTTATTGCTCACGGTTCTGAAAGCTGGGAGTCTGAGATCAGGGAGCCAGCATGGTCTGGCGAGAACCCACTTCTTGGATCGTAGACAGTAATCTCCTTTCTGTGTCCTCACATGGTGGAGGAAGGGACAGGGAGCTCCTTGGAGTCTCTTTCTGTGAGGCATGGGTCCCATTCATGGGGGCTCCCCACTCATGACCTAATCACCTCCCAAAGGCTCCACCTCATCATCCCTTCACCTTGGGGGTTAGGATTTTAGCACATGAGTTTTGAAGAAAACAAGCATCCAGACCATAGCAAGTATTAGGGTTGCATTTTATTTATTAGCGTTATCCCACGCAGACTGTGAACTTCCTGGGCACAGGAACAACTTTACATTGTCCGCAAGACTTGGCTTCTGGTCTGGCAGTTGGTAACGTTCCCTTATCGGATGAATAAATACATTTCGGGGTATGGATTTATCAGTTAATGTGACCAGCAGACCAGACACCTTTTTCTAAATGTTGAGATTTGTGGTCCTGATAGATTTGGAGAAGAAGAGTTCTATCTTTTGGTTTTTACCTCTGGTTTCAAACCTGGGTTTGCCATTGAAATCCTTTTAAGTTGGATTGTCATATATATAAAATAAATGCATTTATGGCAGACAGAGCAATGAGAACAACTGGAGAGAATCTGGACAAAAAGAACTCTTGACATTTGGAAAAGTGTCAAGGGAAACAGGGATGCTGAGGGAGGGACAGAGAATTCTAATATCCTATAGTTGGGGGTCGTCTCCACTGGGATTGTTTCACTTCCGATAAGCTCTATGAAATTCAAACAAAAGGAGCTTCAGCCAGAGCAGCAGAGCCGTGAATGCCCTACAAAGCTGTTGGCTGTATTGAAATAGAAAACCAATCTGACTGTGCTTACAGGGGGATAAGAGAGAGTCCAAGCAGATCTTTACGAAGATTTGTGTCGAATCACGGTTGTCCAGACTACGGATCCTGGCACACTGCTGAAGGCAAAATTTACTTTGTGTACAGGAGGCACATCGCATATTTGAATATTTTCATTCCTATTTAAAAATCAGCCGTTGATGTTCTAATAATTAACCCAATATTTTAATTTCTAGCTGCATATTTAAATATTTGAAGCTGATTTATATTTGAAATAGGAAGATGTGACCATTCCTACACAAAAAGAGATGGGTTTGCGTGTCTTCCCTGGGAAGTTAGGCACTGAGCCATAGAACAGGCTGGAACTGTGAGGTCCAGCAGGCTATGATTCTACCTTCCCATCATTCCCAGGTATCAACTGTTTACCCTTCTTTATCCACCTCTGGAATGAATTGAGGTATAAGTAATGAGATAGGTACAGGTGCCTTTTGGGAATGGATATGAGAATGTTCTTTCGAAAACTGTTTTGTGCCATAGACCAAACAAGCTTGCCACACCCACGGTGGCCCAGACCTATAAATCCAACATCCATTTCTGGGCTGTCTTACATGAACAATTCCGTGTAAGTTCAGGCATCAATCTGCTTGAATATTGTTTGTGCCTTGCAAATAGCCTGAAATTTATGCTTCAGAATCTCACTGAATTGCTTCTCATTCTACTTCTGAAAGGGAAATGCTTGGCCATGTTTATAACCTTGCCAGTGGAAAAATTAATCACCCACTAAATGCCATTATTTTATATTTTACTCTTAAACTGCCACCTTATAAATAAAAAGAAGACAGATTAGAATCATAAAGCAGGTGGGTAATCATCCACAAATTGAAAACTCTGCTGCAGAACATCTAAGGGGAAAGAAGCCAAAAAGTGTGAATTGATAGAATTATTGCGATAAGGCAGTTTTCGTACCACAACGGAAACGAGAATAAAGAATGGGAGAATCATTTTCCCTGGAAGGCTTCTGCCCCTGGTTTGAGGACAGTCATGGGCTTTACCAAGATGGAGATATCTCAAGTCATTCATCCTTCAATCCCTCACTCAATGGTCTGGAATGACTTTTGAGTGTCAGTTTTTACATATTTGTTTATGACTATTTGATAGCTATTTGATAGCTGAGGTTGGACCTGGTTTGGCTGGAGATAATGCTTTTTGTGATATCAAAATCCCAAACTGGAGGAGTATTGTGACCAAAGAAATGGTTATCTGTTCTCATAACATCACACCTGTGGCTTGGCTAAGGTTCTGACAAAGTGATTAGTTATTTTAATTTTTTGTGATGTCTGGAAAGAGGACCCTGCAGGTTAACAACACTCATTAATGTTTGTCTCACCTGAACAAGACAGTAAAAATGGAACAAGGAAATGTGTTCTCTCTTTTCCCCCAAGATTTTCTTCTTTAGTCAATGTACTTTAATGTCCATCAAGTGCCAAGTCCCATTATTTAAAAATTAATAAATTATGCCTGTTATTTTTTTTAAGATTGTTTGAAAGGCTTTTTGTTTTGTTTTGTTTTTAAGTAAGCTCTATACCTAATGTGGGGCTCAAACTTACAACCCCAAGATCAAGAGTTGTACATGCTACCAACTGAGCTAGCCAGGATCCTCCTACCTGTTTTTAAACAGGAGAGTCTTACACATACTATTTCCTTATTAAGTAACATCAGTCTTGCATTAGGAATTATTGTAAAAATAGCACGTTTCTTTCCCTGAGCCTGGACAAATGGCAAAGTGTACTGGGCTTTTCTTTTTCACATTTCCAGGCACCTGTTTGATACACTGAGAGATCCATGATGCCATGGATTGGTCAAATAGTCTTGGTAACGGCACTTCTTTTTGAGCCTAATTTGATGGCTGTGGTTTAGAAGCTCGTGTTGGTGCTCATGAAGATATTCTAGAACTAACTTAGCAGGATTAGTTCGTGTTTCCATTGTTTCCTTCTTGCTTTGCTGACAGCGTTAATATTCTTTTCAAACTGTGAAATTTTATGCAGGAATTTTATTGGGGTAAAAAAACACATCATAAAATTTACCACCTTACCATTTTTTAAGTGTATAATTCAGTAGTGTGGTTTTTCATTTTGTTATGAAATAGACCTCCAGAACTGTTTCACCTTGTAAAACTGAAATTCCGTTTCTATTAAACAGCAAGTCCCCTTTCCTGCTCCCCTTATTTCCGGTGACCACTTTTCCACTTCCTGTCTCTATGCATCTGACTCTAGGGATCTTATAGACATGGAATCACACCGTATCTGTCCTTTTGTGCCTGGCTGATTATACTCAGCACAAGGTCCTCCAGGTTAGTTCGTGTTGTGGAGTGCAACTATGCAACACTTTTTTTTATTTAAACATTTTTGTTTATTTATTTATTTTGAGAGAGAGAGAAAGATAGTAAGCATGAGCAGGAGAGGGGCAGAGAGAGAGAGGGAGAGAGAGAGAGAATGCCTAGCAGGCTCCACACTGCTAGCATAGAGCCTGATGTGGGGCTTGATCTCACAAAATGTGAGTTCATGACCTGAGTCGAGATGAAGAGTCAGATACTTAACTGACTGAGTCACCCAGGTGCCCCTATGTGAGACTTTTTAAAAAAAGTCACTTACCCATAGGGGTGCCTGGGTGGCTTAGTTGGTTAAGCATCCGACTTTCGCTTAGGTCATGATCTCACAGTTCGTGGGTTCGAGCCCCGCGTCGGGCTCTGTGCTGACTGCCAGCTCAGAGCCTGGAGCCTGTTTCAGTCTGTGACTCCCTCTCTCTCTGACCCTCCCCTGCTCACGCTGTGTCTCTCTCTGTCTCCTAGAAATAAATAAACATTAAAAAAAAAGTCACTTACCCACTTAGTGGGGAGATTAGTTCAGTTAAAGATAGATTACATAATCTATAAATCCTACTCCCAGAGCTCAAGGAGCTACAATGCAGCACATGGTGGTAGTTTGAGAGCAAGCTAAGAGGCATGGGACTCCCTTTCTTCCCTATTCACCAAGTGACAATGTCAGTATCAATCCTGAGAGTAGCTATTGATAAAACCTAATTTCGTCCTTATTGACCTTCAACGCTAAGCAGATATAAAGAGAAATGTTAACGTTTTCTTCACCTTGCATATGAGAATTAAGCACCTAACAGCCCCAGAGATGCCATTCTTGGCTGCAGTCTATCAATGGCACCCCTTGGGGGTGTGCTATGCCCAATCTGTGCATCAGAACATGGTGGCCCTACCCTTTCCTGGGGGTGTAGTCACCCTGCTTAAAAACCACTGATCTAGAGAAAGACTGTCATTTCTATGGTCCTACTTAGAATTCAGAGAATTCTAAGGAGACCATATTTGTCATTTCATTCAAAGGAGTCATTTTCAAATAGGAAACTGAGTGCCCAAAGGCGAATTTTGTTCAAAACCACAGAGCTTCTTGAGGAAAAGCCAGCATGGGTTTCACCTACACATTTCCTATCCTATTAAATTTCTCATTTTCTGTCATATCCTGGACACAACCCAATTTCTTTTACACCTGCCCCAATTCCATTTAGAACTTGGACATGAAATATATGAAAAACAATATTGTCCTGGATTTTTTTTCCCCATTAGTCTTCAGTGAAAAAAAAAAAAAGCCCCTACAGAAATCTTGACAAAGTCATTCTTTCCTTCCCCAGGTCTTCCACTTTATTTCTAGAGGTTCAAGTGTACACTCTGAGCCTCCCCAACATCCCAATAACCCCAGGAGAGGTTGGTAAACGTTGGCACATTGCTGCCGTGAAAAGTCCCTCATTGAGATCTCTGTTGACAAAATCTTCTTCTGCCTCCCCTGGCAGTTTCCTTGACTTTGACTTTACACTGGTCACCTTTATTACCTTGCCTTACCTTCCATGGTTCTGGGTAAGGAAGAGTATTCTTAGCCCCTCCTCCCCCCCCAAATAAAACTCAAAAAACCTTTCCTCAGGAAACGGTAGCCATTTCTATGGTCAAAACCACTGTGTGTGTAATCAGTAATCAGATATTTGGTCAGCCACATTTCTTTCTGCCTTCTAGATTATGAAACTTGAAAGGACATAGGCTGTGTCTTCCATACTTTTCCTCTACCCACCATGTACCATTCAACCTACACTGATGGGGAATCCATTGTGTGCTGTGCATTGTGCTGGGTGAATGAATAGGACGTAGCTGAGAGGCTAGCCAGGGAGACAGAATCACATAAAATTAACTGGACTACAGGTCTACTCACTGCATGAACTGATTGCCAGGGCAGCACTGACTAAAGCCATTGTGGAGGCTTAGGAAGGAGGAGAAGGATGTGTTCAGATAAACCTTCCCCATGGAGTCCATGCTTCCAGAAGTAGAGTCTCCATACATATTGATTAAGGAATAACCACCATGGCTAATGGTTAGTCTTCAAAGTCATGAAGTTTCAAACCACATAGGGATTTAGCAATCTTCAAGTCCAATGAATAGATAGGTATCAAGGATGATACTATAGTTGATTTCTACCTCTTGCCTAGTGATATAAATTTCTATACAAGTGTCAGACATTTTCCTACCCTTAGGAAGATGAAAATACCCAGTGAATATTTGGGTTCTATTAAATTATCACATCTCCCTTTAAAAGTGCTAAGTGAGTAAAACCTGTTTTGTACGTTGGAAGAAGATTAATGTGTATAGTCAATAAGACATTCAGAATTGTGCATATTGTTTTATTTTAAAATTTCCATGTTCTACTTGTGAGAAATGCTGAAGTGACTTTAGATATGCCTATAGCCACCTTCTGTGCGAGGATTAGTGTTTGTCCAGAGCAAAGTACCACTGCACACGTCATGCCTCCGAGCCCCTGGTGGCATAATTTCTTCTCTTTGGAGTTTGTTCAAGGCATGGGCTCATCCCTATATTTATAACTCCGTTCTCACATATGCATAAGTCCTGTCAAAATATAGAGATAATACAGTGCCACATCGCAAATATTATTTCTGGCAATGTTCTATACCTCAGAAATGTGGGCTATTTTACCTACTCTGGAAGATAACTTCTTAAAATAGATGTAGCAATTTGTCAAGTCCTCCACCAAATACCTCATGCAAGTTTATTGTTATTTTTCCATCTAGATTTAATCCTTCCCATCTTCAAGGCAGATTCATTTCAGGGGCACTGTTTAGTGAATTTCCCTGCCATCATTTTTTTTCTCTGAGTTCTTGCTGAGAGCCGGGTTTGGCTGAAACTCCTGAGAGAGCTCCCTGACAATTGAATTTCAGAACAAACAGCTCTATAATTGTTTGCTCCCACAGGCTTTGGGAGACGCCTCTTTTGAGGTGACTGTAGCTCAGACACCACTGGAAAGTCCTGGGGAAGCCTGTGATTGGACTGTGGGGCAAGGCAGTGACACATTTGGGAGGGCCCAGGGAAAGACAGAAATGTGGGGCTCCATGGTAGACGTTATTAAGAATTTCAAGACCGGGGGCTTCTGGGTGCCTCCTTCAGTTAAGCATCCGACTTTTGGTTTCAGGCCATGATCTCACAGTTTGTGGGTTCGAGTTCCACATCAGGCTCTGTGCTGACATTGCAGAGCCTGCTTGGGATTCTGTCTCTGCTCCTCCCCTGCTCATGCCCTCTCTCTCTCTTTCTCTCTCTTTCTCAGGATAAATAAACACACTTCAAAAATTTTTTCCAGGACTGTGATGACACCTTGGGGCCTTTCTGAGCTGGAGGTCCTATGTGACTGCATGGATCACATGGCCATGAGGCTGGCCCTGGATGAGGCTGGGGGCTGCCCGATTGCTTTTTGGTGGAGAGAGAGGAGGAGAGAGAGCATGCACACTAAAGAAACATGTTATCTCTTTGCAATGTCAGNGCCTCCCCGCACCTAGAGGAGGTTTTCAGAATGGCCCATGCCTGACCCCAGACTCAAATGGCTTGAGGGCCTTCCCTCTGAATGAGATGGACCACTGAGGCTGGCTGCAAGGAAGCCCACTTAACAGCGTGCTTGCATAAGAAGTCAGATGATTTCTTTTTTTTTTTTTTTAATGTTTTATTCATTTCTAGGAGAGAGAGAGAGAGACAGCGTGAGCAGGGGAGGGTCAGAGAGAGAGGGAGTCACAGACTCCGAAACAGGCTCCAGGCTCTGAGCTGGCAGTCAGCACAGAGCCCGACGCGGGTCTCGAACCCATGAACCGCGAGATCATGACCTAAGCGAAAGTTGGACGCTTAACCGACTAAGCCACCCAGGCGCCCCTAGAAGTCAGATGATTTCTGACCTGACCCTGCAGGTCTGCTGTGAGGTGGGAGTAATAAAAGTGATTAAAAAGCACTTGGAAAGCACACGCTTTGTGAAGACCATATAAACACTAAACAATGACCCGAATGTGAAAAATTCCCCTCATTCCAATTCCACTCGTCTTTGCCAAGCGTGGGTGGTTGATTCAGATAAACGTTTTGGAGGCTTACTCCTACGCTCCAACGCTCATGGACTCTTCCCTGGGGAGTGACACGGAGAGCAGGTGCATGAGGCTTGTTCAATTAAAGAAAGATTTTGTGCTTGGGAAGTAAAGGGTTCTCATCTGAGCAGGAGCCTCAGTCAGTATGTGCAGATACGAAGCCATGTGGTGGCCCAAAATCCAGCCATTCCCATCAGTCCTGTCCCAGGAGCGAGACCTTGACGTAAATTACAGCTGAGTTTGTTTTCCAGCAGATTGCATGCGTCTGGATTTTATAGGTATTTAAAAATAAGAGAGGGAGCGAGTACCCACCATGCAGGAGGCAGGGCGTGAGGCTGAGTTGGTGGTGCTGGTAGTGCTGGTCGTGGTGTGTGTGCATTCTGTTTCCAGCGGGGAGACTGCTAGAATTTTCACCTCCCCGGGTGCAGCTGATCAAAAACCCCGGGACATCTTCATCCGGTCTCCTAATCCATCTCAGTTCACTCCTCGGGGCCGTGACAGCTGATTTATGACAAAGCAGTCCCCTTCCTTCCCGAAGTATACAACCTCAGACTTGTACGTGTTCTGAAGCTATTTTCGTTTTAGTGGAGTGGGGGGAGAAAGCTGGCTGCTTCTTTATTACCAAAAAAGAAAGCCTCCAGCTTCTGAAGGCTTGAAACACCCCCTCCCCCTCCTCCACCCAGGAGAAGTGAATTGGGGAGCACCCGGTGCCAAGTTAGTATCTGCGTTTTCTCTCAAGGAGTCCGCGCACGGCCCTGGGCTTCAGCCTTCGTAGGAGGAACGCACAAAGAATAGTCTGCAAAACTAGTTAAATGTGTGAAAAGGAAATCCGGACCCCTGGACAGAGGGGATTCCTGAGTCAGAGCTGACTATGCCGTCCCCAAGCCCCACTGTCACAGGTGTGGGAAAGGCATCTGCAGGTGAGGCGTCAGAGTGGACCGAACACCGACTTCATGTTTGGCACCCAGGGTCCCCCACAATCATGTGAAGTGTTCCCTGAAACCGTCTGTGCCTTCGCACGCACAGAACTTTGTGTGATGTGGTTCCACAATTCTGATTTCCACAATCAGGAGAGTCAGGAAGCGTGATCCCCACTCTGCCACCAGATGGAACGAGGCACAAAATATCTGTGCCGTTGATGGCAAAGGAGTCGTCAAAGCAAATCTCCCATCGTCCAAGGCAGTATTTTCCCCTCTAGACAGGCAAATTGAAGTGGCCGGCGTGCAGGCTTCCCAACCAGTGTGGCTCCCTCCATTCAAACCCCATCCCCTTCCACTTATCGGCTGCAAATCCTTGGGCGTGTCACTAGGCCTCTCGCTCAGGGTCTCAAGCTGGGTATCCATCAAAGAGGAATGATCGTCCCATGCACTTCAGAGGGTTGTTGTGGCAGAAGTGTGACGCCATTGCTTTGCAGAGACAGAGCCTGCCGCCTTCGTGCAAAAAAAAGGAAGCGTCTTTCTTTGCCAAACCTGGAAGGCTGATCTTTCTCTCAGCCCTAACTGTGGCTTCTCTTGGTTACCCGTGGATTCAGCTTACGTTCTTTCCTGTTCTGTTCACTCGCTGAGGAAGGTGAGTGTAGCAGTAGACCATGGTCGGGTCAACCGTGGCGAAGCCATGTGGCCGTGGTGAATGACCATTCCATGCCCGGGATGGGTGGCTGCTTAGGGGCTACTAGGGAAAGATTCTCCCCGCCACGGTGGCATTTTCATTCTGTGGCTTTTGGCCATGCTCTGGCCCTCATTTGATTATGCCCAGCACTGAGTTCTTCTAGCTGTACTGGGGGAAAGGAGGCAGGAATGAAATACTGGTGTTATTGCTGAAAGCAAAGCAAAGAGGTCTTTCTCTGCGGCCTCTGTCCTCTGGGAACGTGGATTTTCTGGCCTCATGGCTGCTTCTCTGGCCTTTGAAATATAAAAGTGCCCTAAAAATAACATGACTATAGGAGGCACAGGTAGCCTTGGTGTTTTCACAGTGGTATGCTATAGGTTTCATTTAGTTCTAGAAAACTAGCTATCCTTGCTGGTTTTCCCCCCTTGTCATCTGTCTAAAGGTCAATTTGTCCTTTACTGAGTTAGTTTATAGACACATCTCTCTTTCTGACTTTATATTTATCTTTTATTGACAGTATCGCACCTTTCTTCTTTTTCTTAGCATTGGGCTGACTGGCTGTAGCTCCCGGGATGGGGAGGGAAAGCTAATCTCTTCTGTCCCTCTCTGCTCTGGTTGGATCTGGTATCTTCTGTGTACACTGTGAGAAATCATGCACGTTTGCGTACCTGTGTCTTTGTCTGAGAGCCTACTATTGTCTTTTGTGCCAATCACAGCAGCCGCCCTAGGAAGCAGCTGCCCTTTACGCCCACAACCTGTATCTTGAGGGCTCTAAGGAACTGGCCCCACATTAGGAGGGCAGAGAAGGAAGTGGGGCAGACGGAGAAGCATTCCTGTGGGTGAAGTTCAGATGTGGAAGGTGGATGATGACCTCCACCTTCATGAGTCATCCTGGCACCTTGCAGAACCACGGGGTCCCTGGAGGGGGCTGGGTATTGGCTCACGCTTCCTTTCCAACCTCAGCCATGTGGGGGCTCTGCCGTTGGATTAGCTGCACACACACTGCCCCAGGGCCACCTGGTTCTCCCTGCTTCCTTCAGTCACCACTCTACCCTCCTCCCACCTCTTCTCTTTCTAGAAAAAATACAAGTTGTCGTTTGTATCAACGCACAAAACACATCCGCATTGGGATTAGAGGTTCAGGAACCTTCAACTGAAATTAATATTAGCTAACAGGTAGAGACTACATCCATTATGAAAAAAAGAAACACAAATCCTAATATGCTCTCTTTTTTTAAAAAATTTTTCACATTTATTTATTTTTGAGAGACAGAGTACGAGTGGAGGAGAGGCAGAGAGAGAAAGAGACACAGAATCCGAAGGAAGCTCCAGGCTCTGAGCAAACATTCAGTACAGAGCCTGATGCGGGGCTCAAACCCACGAACCATGAGATCGTGACCTGAGCCGAAGTTGGATGCTTAACCGACTGAGCCACCCAGGCGCCCCCCTAATATTCTCTCTTTGGATTCTCATGATAGCCATAGGAGCTATTTGTTTAATTTAATTTAATTTAATTTAATTATTTAATTTTTTAAATTTAACTTAATTTAATTTTTTTTTTACAAATAGTTTATTGTCAAATTAGTTTCCACATAACACTCAGTGCTCATCCCCACAAGTGTCCTCCTCCATGCCCATCCCCCCCTTCCCCCCACATCCATCAGTCCTCAGTTTTTGTCAGCATTCAAGAGTCTCTCATGGTTTGCCTCTCTCCCTTTCCCCCACCATTTACCCCCTTCTTCTCCCCCTTGTTCCTCCGTCAAGTTCCTCCTAATCCTCCTATACGTGCAAACTTAATTTAATTTTAATCCTTCATGGAGAAGAAACGGAGCAGATGAAGAAGCCAAGATCTGAGGAATGAAATCACTTGTTCAGGGTCCTTTGGCCACTTGTGAGAGCTGGGGCTTCTCTGGTTTCCAAACTGCTGAGCCCAATGTGCCTTTAGTACCATAGCTTATTGCAAATTGAACAAAACAGAAAGGAAGGAAGGAGGCAGACTTCTTTTGAAGCCTGACTTCCCATTATGTTGTCATCTAATTTCTTTCAGGGACCAGATCCATGCCCAGAGGCCATTTTCATCCTTTCATTCCCATGGCCTGATGAAGTAGGTGTATTGCTGTCTTGCTTTTTTAGAAGCAGAAAACTGAGGCCCAGAGAAGTCAAATGACCTGTACAGGGTCACACAGCTGCTACATAGCAGGGCTGACTGGGAGAGTCTGGACAGTCTCATTCCAGGATTACAGGACATGTTCCTTTCTTTTTTTCCTTCCTTCCTTCCTTCCTTCCTTCCTTCCTTCCTTCCTTCCTTCCTTCCTTCCTTCCTTCTTTCTTTCTTTCTTTCTTTCTTTCTTTCTTTCTTTCCTTCTTTCATTTATTTATTGGGTCATATTTATTAAGGTATAATTTGCATATAGTAAAAGTTATCTTTTTTAGTTGTGTAGTTGTTGAGTTTTGACATGAGTGCTGTCTTATCATTGAGATATTGACTGTTCTACCACCCTGTAAAGCTCTTTGTGTGCCTTCAAGGTCAGCGCCTTCCTCCACCCTTTGCTCTAGAACCTACATTCTTCAGCATCTCACCTTAAATAACAATTTCCCAATTTATGATGTAAGCATTTCACAGGGTCTCGAAAAGGGCAAGATCACAGAGGCTTGCACAGGTGTGTTATAACTGATAGCCGAAGTATTAGAAATGTAGGAAAATGATCTAGAGAGTGAGGACAGTTCCAGTTCTGCTAAATCACACCTGCGTCTCAAGCTGCAGATGGGACGTCGGTGACAGAGGAGACTTTGTCCCTGCATAGCTGCTGCAGCTCCGGTCGATAAATGGGTTTCCATCCACCACCTGCTCACGGGGCCTCTTCAAGCCCATCTGGGAGGGAGGCCTTAGGGAGGCTCCCTTGCCACACACTAAAGAGGAGAGCGCCCCAGGGCCACCTTGGGTCCCCTCTGCGGTCACTTTGCTCTGCCCACACCTCCTTCCACCATGCTTGCTGGCGGCTGGGACACCCAGGGCTCTGGGCTGGACAAGTGGTTTTAGGAGGACACATACCTTCCTTCTGGCCCAGAGACAGCATCCAGCCTCCATGTGGTTTGGGGTTCAGGGGAGAATTCAGCCCATGCCTGCAGAATCACACACCCCAAGGAAAGGGGGTACCCCAAGTGGTACAGAAGGAGGACACCCTCCTTTGTGCTCTGAGCACCGGAGTTCAGGGCACCCTTGCTCTCCTCTGAGACCAGGGTCGGGGGCACCCTGGCAAGGCCAGCGGCAGACCTTTCTTTTGTGTGCATCTAGTTTTCTGCCCAAGTGGAGAAATCTGGGCTTTCCCATGTTGCTGTTGGCATTGCTAGTCTGCCAGAGCTGCTATAACGAAGTTCCACAGGCCAGTTGGCTTAGACAACAGAACTGTATTGTCTCACAGTCCTGGAAGCTGGAAGTCCAAGGGCAAGGCATCAGAAGATTGGTTCCTTCTGAGGCTATGAGTCCGAATCTGCTCCAGGCTCAATCCTTGGCTTACACATGACCATCTTGCTTCTTCCTCCTATGCATGTCTGTGTCCACATTTCCCATTAAAAAATTTTTTTTAATGTTTAAATTTGAGAGGGGGGCAGAGAGAGAGAGAGAGAACAAGAGGCGCGGGCCAGAGAGAGAGAGGGAAACACAGAATCTGAAGCTGGATCCAGGCTCTGAGCTGTCAGCATAGAGCCTAACATGAGGCTCAAATTCATGAGCCATGAGAATATGACCGGAGCCGAAGTCAGACGCTTAACCAACCGAGCCACCCGGGTGCCCCCACATTTCCCCTTTTTATAGGGCCCTCGGTCATATTGAATTAGGGCCCATCCTAAGGACCTCATTGGAACTTGATTACCTCTGTAAGGACCTAGTCTCCTAATAAGGTTATTTTCTGAGGTTTTGGAGGTTCGTATTCAATTTTGGGGGCACACAATTCAACAAATAGCACTGCAAACACTGTGGTGAATTCCACCCGATTTCAAGGACCATACAGAACCTTCCATGTCCCTCATTTTCAAAGAGAATTAATAGCCACACAATCTTATGATGCTTTTTGAGCCTCGTTGAATAAACAAAGCAAAGTGATTTTATGGGCATGTTTGAGATACGTGGATTTGAAATTTTAGAGACGTTTACTATAAATGAACTTAATAGGACATGAGCTCATCCATGATGAACTCAGAAGATACATCGTCAAATATACAAAATTAGAGTCTCCCACACAGAAGCCACCACATAGCAATTGTTCTCAAAGTTTCAGAAAATACCAGGTATGAAATTGTGTGTGTGACATGTGGCCATTTTTATAAAACCGAGACTATATTTGTGCATGTCCACACAGAGAAAAGATGGGAAAGGAAATATTCTGGAAAAGTTCATGAAATGGTAACAAAGATTTACCCTGATGAGTTGGGTTATATACAGTTTTATGGTTTCCTCCTTGTACATTTATTTTCCAAAACGTTCGTAATGACCATATCCTAGTTTTATAAGTAGCAAACAGTTATTTAAAAAGGAAATTGGCACAGGAAAGGTTCTTAAGGGGGAAAATACTAATTTAAAAATATGGCTGTAGGACAAAGTATAAGGTGAATTTCAATAAGACAAACTGTGCATGACTTCCCAGAGATGAGGGTCCTTTTGTAAATGGTCTGCCTAAACCATAGCAATGGTAATTATTTCTATTACCATAAAGGTCAGGATAAAAATGCAAGGGGCAGAATATAGCATCTGGGGGTGGGGTCGCGGAATTTTGGTCTTTGTGTCTTTCCTGGGTGAGAGTGAGCACACAGAAGGGGATGAAGTGTAACTTCACTTGTCTTTGAAGATCCCATCACTTTTTTATTTGTATTTTTTCAGCCAGCAAAGTTTTTTTTAAAAACCCTTCCAGTCAAAATTCTCTTTTAACATTAGCTTCTACACCTTTAGGGATTAAATTAACGAAGTTTCTAATGCTCCAATTTCAGAATGTTACTAGGAGAATTATAGGTGACTTAAAATATCAGTGGCAAGAAATTAAATCCATTCTGTCCTTATCACCTAGTGGTGGCATAAAAGTCGTTTCTGCTCTTCAGACAAATTCAGGGACTTTGATTTGGATGAGGCTTTTAATGCCATGCCTTTGATGTTACCGAGAAGCTGTCGTTCAATGATCTTAGTGGCCCCAAGCAATCGTCAACTGCTCAGTGGCGGAGCCAGCTGCTCAGCCCCGTTCACTGGGCCTGGGCCTGGGCCGAGGTTTTTGCTCCACTGTTCATTTAAAGTCTTATATTCCATCCAAGAGACTCATGAGCCTCTGTCAATAAAATGTTAACTATAATACTGGGGGGCGGGGCGCCTGGGTGTTTCAGTCAGTTAAGTGTTTGACTTTGGCTCAGGTCATGATTTCATGGCTCATGCGTCCGAGCCCCACGTCAGGCTCTGTGCTGACAGCTCAGAGCCTGGAGCCTGCTTCGGATGCTGTCTCCCTCTCTCTCTGCTCCTCCCCTGCTCACACTCTGTCTCTCTCTCTTAAATACAAATAAACATTAAAACATTTTTTTAATAAAAAAATAAAATAGATTTAAAAAGCCACAACAACACACATTTTTGTTTCTTTATAAACACAGTGATTGAAAGAAAACACAAAGAAAGTGCTGGGAAGGGTGAACTGAGGTCTTCGGGGTCAGTCCCCGTCTTGACATCTCTCCCTAGCAGGATATCGATTCTGAGAACCTATGGAAACATCAAGGTCCCCGAGCGCAGCCCACACCAGAGGCAGGCAGAGTTGTGTTTTCCTCCTTACTTGGGAGCCATCTGAGGAACTGTACATCACAATGCTACCATTTTAGGCACACTAGAAACCCCGAAACCATTGGAAATATGAATATCAACAACAGCAAGACAGCCCCAAGGAGAAAAATTACTTAAGAGAAAACGCATCCCCAGGGGATAGATGGCGTTAAGTAGCACTTGCTAGCAAGAGCTTCCAAGCCAACATGGGAATGAGATGGATTTTTCTTTCCTTCTTTTGCCAAATCTCTGCAACTAGTTGATAGACAGAAGCCAAGAGAGGCCAGATGATGATGGGAAGAGAGAGCAAAGAAGCACTTTTATTTATTTTTTTTAAAAAAATTTAAAAAATAGTTTATTGTCAAATTGGTTTCTATATAACACCCAATGCTCATCCCCACAACACCCCATGCCCATCACCGCCCTTCCCCTCCCCCCATACCCATCAGTCCTCAGTTTGTTCTCAGCGTTCAAGAGTCTCTCATGGTTTGCACTTTTAAAAAATGCCTCAAAACAAGTACTTTGCCTTCTCTTTATATAGAGACACCATCTACTTGACAGCACCAAGTAATGCCTCCTGTGGCATGCGTTGTCGTTGATGGGCAGGGAGAGCACGGCTACTCGTTGGGCTCGTTGCCAGGTCCCAACACGTGGTCAGCAGGAGCCAGAGGTTGTGATCTTTCCTTCTCAGAGGCCGGACAGAGGTTCCAGTAAGGGATGTCCCCAGCGATGCACAGCTGGTTGGAGGTGCTGTGACTCACACTGAGAAAAAGGTAGAAAAACCCCCTTGACTCCCACTCACTCCTGTGTGAACGGTGGGCCCTCACCTGTGCCCCCAACCTTAGTCATCTTGGGTCAGACTCTTACCCAGTTCATTGAGATGATTGGCTTATTCTCTGTTCCTCCAGGATGTGAGCCAAAGTCAGAGACCATGTCCCCCTCTCCTGGGGACCTTCAGGGCCCAACCCAGTACATGGCTCACTGGAGAAAAGTCAACAGTCCGGAACAAGTCTCTGCCCCAGGTTGAGTCCAGGCCTCTGTATGACACTGAATTTGTAAACGTCACTGCAGATGGTTTTGCACATCGGTGAATGTACCTCATTTTGACAACCTGCTTTTGAAAAGAATCTTTTCTTTCTTAGCCTGCGAGGGACCAAAGCCCTTTAACTGGAGTATTTTCCTTCTGCAGCAGCAGTGAGAGGCTGGTGTCAGGATCCTGTGCACCCCGTTTCACTTCTTTCCCGATGGCTTGAGAACAGGGCTGAGAAGTCATATCTTTGGGAGCCAGAGGCCACTGTGGACCTTGTTCCATGAGGGCTTTGTCTTTTCTCCAGCGTTGCCAAAGCAAATGCAGGCATAGAAATCTCTCCAATATTTGGTGGCAAAATAGATGAGTCTCTTGGGGAGATTGAGGAAGAAGGGGTAGAGAGTGGTCGAGCCCTGGGGGTGGCCTGGGACACTTACTTGAGAAGGCTTTTTATTCCCCAAGTCTAGGGGGGCTTTGGTGACCTTCTAGTCAAATCAAATGTCACTAAACCAGATATCAAGTCAATACAGACACAATACAGATTTAGCCACTTAGGGGCGCCTGGGTGGCTCAGTCAGTCAAGCGTCTGACTTCAGCTCAGGTCATGATCCCATGGTTTGTGGGTTCAAGCCCCATATTGGGCTCTGTGCTGACAGCTCAGAGCCTGGAGCCTGCTTTGGATTCTGTGTCTCCCTCTCTCTCTGCCCCTCCCTCGCTTGTGCTCTGTCTCTCAAAAATAAATAAATGAAAAAAAATTTTAAAAACCAGATTTAGCCACTTAAATACACAAGCGTAGCTTCAGAAAATATTCTCAGACTGTCATTTGGACCCTGAATTTAACCTGCTAAAAATTCATTTCACATCTCTTCAAACTTCTGGAATGAAAAGTAAATATCTTTTGAAAGGAACCCGTGTTTCATCCTGCAAATGAAACAGCGTATCCTGGCCAAATGATTTTCCAAGCAGACGTAGTCTGTCCAGTGTTCTGAGTTTGCACTGACAAAGAGGGAGGTTTTGGTAATTTCAATTTCATCTACGACATAGGAGATTAACATACCGATCTTATAGGATAAGGTGTCCACGGCAAAGTATGAAAGATGAGACCTTCCACTGCAGTATTCTGGAAATTGTATAATAAAAACTCATATAATGACAGCACGAGCTTGTAACCTATAGTTGTGGCCCATGAAACAGCAAAAAATGGAAATTTTCAAAGACTGTATTAGAATAATTTTCTAAATCCTTGAAATTACTTAACTTCTTGCATCTTTTACTTACTTTGGAGGAACGTGTGGCCAGTGCCTGGTGGAGCCTCACAGAGCCTGAGGCAAAAGGAAATATCAGTAATACTGGCAATCCCGTCTTTATGTTCAGTGTTGATGTCTTGTTTATCATAACTTTTTACAGATATTGGATTAAGATATTATTTGCTTTTTTTAAAAAAAAGCTTTATTGGGGGTATGATTGACAAATAAAACTGTAACGTACTCATAGAGTACAACGTAATGGTTTGGTGTATGTTCACACTGTGAAAGGCTCCCACCTCTGGGGTAATGACCACATCCCTCGCCTCACATGTTTACCTTTGCTTTCTGGTGGAGACACTTAGGTTCTACTTTCTTAGCAAATTTTGATTCTACAACACAGGGTTATCAATATAGTTACCATGTTGTACATTAGATCCTCAGACTTTATTCATCTTATAACTGAAAGTTTGTACCTTTTTACCAACCTCTTCCTATTCTCCCACCCCCAGCCCCTGGAAACCCCCTTCTACTCTGTTTCTCTGAGTTTGTCTTCCTCCCTCCTTCCCTTCCTTCTTCCCTCCCTCCTTCTACCCCTTTCCTCATTTCCTCCCTCCCTTCCTTCTTTCCCTCCCTCCCTCCCTCTCTTTCTTTCTTTCTTTCTTTCTTTCTTTCTTTCTTTCTTTTTCTTCTTTCTTTCTTTCTCTCTTTCTCTCTCCCTCTCTCTCTCTTTCTCTCTTTTTTCCACATATAAGTGATCCCAGGTAGTGTTTGTCTTAATTAATGACTTTTTTGGTGCCCTGTTACATTCTGTGTCTGTTGTGAATGCCTCACTCACATTACCCAATGGTGGCTACTCCAAGAACACCAGAATTTTGTACTGTATCTCACAAGGAAGAATAGAGGACTGAGGAATAATGCAGTCACTCATTTTCAAAGGAAGGGTGCATTTTACCACCAGCTTGCAATAAAGTTGTTTCTGGGTCTGTTCATGAAGGCTGGGACATCACCCTATTTCCTACTGAAGCTGGTACCATTAGGACAGAGGTACTAGTGATGTGTGCACATCCCTAGATGTGGCATGCATGTGGTCAGACATACCTTAGTCTCCACTCTAAGCTCAAAGTGCAGGAAGAAATGGGTCCAGAGCCACTTATTTACTGGAAAGTAGTTGTGGCCTATTCTGCTAGTGGAGTATCTAATATAAAGGGATGGTCCGTGATTTTGCAACTTGGTATAAAGAGTCGGCCAGACAAATGTATGTGCTGAGTCAGACACCTCTCAGATGTAACTTCAGGCTCTGTCGGTGAGGATCCCGTGGGTGGCCAGCTCAGCGTGGGCTCCGCAGCCTTCAGGGAGGTGTGAGGGGACAGCACGCACCTCCCGCCATGCCAGGTGTCTCCACCTCTGTATGTCCTGCTCTGGAGCTTCTCCTCATCCCCCGACAGATTCCAGCTTCTAGACATCTCCCAGTCTAGAAGCATCAGGAGCTGACGCTTGGTGGCGTGGCTCTGACTGGTGAGGGACAGGAGCTGGCTGCGCACTCGCTTACCCCTCCTCCCGGCGTCCGCTGGGTCACACAGCTCTCAGAGGGGCAAGGTCAGTGTCAGGTGCACCTGGCAAGCCCCCTTGAGGATGGGTCGGCCTTCTCTCCTTCCTCCTTCTCCAACAAAGTGTAGCGCAAAAGGCATTTGTCTCAGGCTCTGCTTTCTGGGAAACCAAATGAAGACAGATTCTTTGTTATTTTCCTATAGCCCTTGGCATAGCGGGACTGTCAGAAAAATTCCTTCAAAATTTATCCCTTGAAATACCAATCCTGCCTTTTTATGGATAAGTGGCATGTACTAGATTTTCAGAAGAAACTATCACATACCCAGCCTTTATTTAGGCTCCTTTTAATTGGGAGTTGATTAAATTCTGACATGTAGCTTTTTATTAGTTAACATCGCTTGGGAAGGACACCCTCCCCTCGGAGACGCCAGTGTGTGTGAGGTTGAGGACAGTCCTCTCTGGCACTGGTTATGCCCCGTTCCCTCCCGTCTTCACCCTGCTTCTCTGCAGATTCTGGAGTGAATCTGCAGATTCATGCCTGCCGGCAGCCTGTACTGCGGAAGGTCGGCTCAGGGCTGTAACCACGGTTTGCTATGTTGCATCCTCTGATGGCTGTTTAGCATTTCCTTTTTTTTTTTTTTTAAGTTTTATTTATTTCTAGGAGAGAGAGAGAGGGAGACGGCGTGAGCAGGGGAGGGTCAGAGAGAGAGGGAGTCACAGACTGAAACAGGCTCCAGGCTCTGAGCTGGCAGTCAGCACAGAGCCCGACGCGGGGCTCGAACCCACGAACCCTGAGATCATGACCTAAGCGAAAGTCGCTTAACTGACTAAGCCACCCAGGCGCCCCTGTTTAGCATTTCCTAATGGTGGAATGAGGGCCATATGGGGAGGCAGTTCTCAGGAAACCGCGTCTGTGTTCTCATATGCTGAGTAGTTTTTGTATTGGTGATCGTAAAGGTAAATTCAGTGGAAGCTTTCTCACATGAGACCCTCTGTCCGTTCAAGAGGTCTTGGGGATGATGACAGAGACGCTGTCTTGATACGTTGGAAGAGAGAATGCCATTGTGTCTGAGGAGACAGATGGGCACAGAGCTGGCTTGAGCAGCGGGGATGCTGATTTCAGATGGCCGAAGAGGGAAGGGTCTGTTACTCTTACAGACACTTACGAGAGCACGGAAGAAGGTTCTGCGCGTGTGGTGGGACAAGATGCAGTGAAGGGTCCCAGACAGGAGTGTTTTATGAATGTGAAGTTGTTAGGGGCGGGGGCGGGGGGAGCTGGAGGTGACCAGGAGAGGACCTGAATGGGGGTCTCTGTGCCAAAGGCCATGACAAGGGGCAGACAGCAAGAATCATGGTGACAAAACAGTCATGTGTGATGAACACCATAGAGCCCCGAATAGGCGAGCTCTTGGGTTGTTCCCCACTGCTCTCAGCCTTCCCTGAGAAATGCTGCAAGGTCTCAGAGAATTTTGAAAAGAGATACTCCCGGTGAATAGTTCTTTTTTGTCAGGATCATTTTCTGATCATTTCTCATGACATCCATCAGTTTCCTTTTGCCTCCATCATGTAAGACCTGACACTGAACCCCCTGTCTCAGAAATCTTGAAAAAATGAACTCCTTTTCTCCCCTGTGCACATTTCATGTTGGATTTCCTCAGGTTTCTAAAATGTGATCTTTGATGGAACGAGGTATTCATGACATTTGAAAGGTGTCAGTGTTTAAGGGTTTTAAAGACAGCGAGGGTTGAGTGTGCATCTATTCATATGCCATTTAACGTGACTTTGTTCAGCTCTCTAACCCTGTCCTTTTCTTCTCTGAAATTTGCTTTTCCCCCTGACCCATCTATGGATTATGAGGGTTAGGATGGAGGGTGTAAACACTGGAGTAGTTCCAACACCAGCAGCTGCTGCAGAACCAGCCAGATCCCCCACATTGGAGGTCCCATTCCCTCCAGTGAGGCAACCTCACAGCCTTGTGGTTGACAAGGGGCCCTCAAAACAAGCACACGCAAAAAGCAAGGGGTGTTTTACTTGTAAACATACTCAATTTAAGTATTATGTAATATATTTAAATGGGATGATGTACATTTTTGGTTGACTGTTCAGGTAAAGTGGCCATGGCATGGGCCCTACATGACGTTTGGTGAAGAACAGTTGACGTCTGGTTAACAACTGCAGCCTTGAGGTGCCTGGGGGGCTCAGTCGGTTGAGCGACCAGCTTCAGCTCAGGCCATAATCTGACGGTTCGTGGGTTCAAGCCCTGAGTCGGGCTCTGTGCTGACAGCTCAGAGCCTGGAGCTGCTTCGGATTCTGTGTCTCCCTCTCTCTCTCTGCACCTCCCCAGCTCGCACTTTCTCTGTCCCTCTCTCTGTCTCCCTCTCAGAAATAAGTAAACATTAAAAAAAATTTAAAAACAAAACAAGTGCAGCCTTTCTCTGTAAGAACAGGTGGGCAGATCCAGCATTCTGAAAATTCAAGATGTTCTAAATTAGATACGAAGAAGGGGCCCGTGTTTATATAATCTTTCCAACTTGTGGCCTTTCCTTCCACCTCCTGCCCCAGAGAAGTGGTTTACTTCCCAGAACAGGACATAGCACCCCTGAATTGGGTGGGCATTTGCACTTCACACCGACTGGGGTGGGGTGTGTGGTGGGCTGGGCAAGCACTGGGACACGTGGCTTTGCCCCAGTCTCCTAAGTAATCACCTGCACAAGGCCACAGGAGTGTGTAGGGATGGTTCACTTGGTTAACGTGAGTCTTTATCATTTACCCAATTTATTGACACTAATTAGAACCTGAAAGCAAGGTTTTCCCAGATGATCCCTCTACTGCCCATCAAGGCTTGACTAAGGATCTGGGAATTTCTTATGGCAACATTGAACACTAATGGGAGCTGATAATTATTTTTATGATACTGTTTTTAGGCTGGGGTCCTAGACCCAAATAAAAATTTTGAGGCTATCCTTATCCTTCAGTGAGAGTCATCTATAGTGGTTTTCTCTTTGTTTAGAGCTTTGCCTCTCTTTCCAGGATCCTATCTGAATAGTTAGTAACAGTGACAATCCATGCAAGATGCTAGCCTCTGGTTATGGAAGATCTGTCTGTAGTCTCTATGTGCTACCAACTAGCTCCTGACCTTGGACAAATCAGGCTCCCTTCCTCGCTTCGTTTTCTTCACCTGAAAGTTAGAGACTTTATCATCTCTTCAATCTTTTTCAACTTGAAGCACGTTTTCTGATAATGACCAGAAAATCGGATTGACATGACACTTCTCTCTCCGTGGACTAGAGCGGCTCTGAGCATGATGTTAAAGATGGTAGTTGGATAAGCTCTGAGGAAACATGCTTGTTTATCAACGTGTGTAGTGCATTTCCCACAGCTCCCTAGATCTTGCAGCCAGAGAATCTTGCCCAACGACCCAAGACTGACCATAAAATTTTCATACTTCTGGTCAACCTGGTAAAATGAAAATGCACAGGGTAGGCTTAAACAATGATAGAAAGGTGACTCAACAGTAGGAGAAACTGACTAAACATAATACGTTATTAGCCCATTAACATTTTCTTAACAATAAGACCCTGGACATTGTGATTGGAATGACAATAGCTATCATTGGCAAAAGCGACAATTCTCATCTTCTTGACAGTTGGCACAAGGTCTTGGCTGTCCTTCTCATATTCCAGATGAGGTTTTCCTCCATCAACAATAGCTTCCCACCTGGTGTTCCGTGGATATGGGTGAGGGGGGCAGTCTGTGCAACTTGAACGGTTCCTTCCTGGGGTTGACCCTTTCCTGGTCTCATTAGCACCATATTTTAACCACCTGAGCTAAAAAAAAGTAACACAGAACAGTGATATAATGCAACAGATATTTTCAACACCAGAAGAGATAAAAATAATCCTGAATATATCTGATAACAATTTCGTTCTCTCTCTTATTTTTTTGTCTTTAGCGACAAGGTGCCGGGGCAACCAATGGAAAAGACAAGACGTCTGGCGAAAATGGTAAGATGACATGGTAGTTTGCTCTGACTGCCTCTGCAGCCGCGTGCAGGTGGCTCGTGCGGGCATCAACGCCCTCTATGCAAACCAGCTTACCGTCCACACATGCTTGCGCTCGGGGTTAGAGTGGATTCGAGCCGCTCACAGTGTGCGCCGCGGCCTGGTTTTGCAAAGAACACCAGGCTAGCTAAATGCAGCGATAAGAACGGTTTCCTTCCCAGAGGAGGACTCGCGTTTCGGGCAACGTGCTAATTACAGTGCAAATATAGTTCTGCGCTTTCTTCATTAGGGTTGGTGAGAATCAGCCGAGTTGTCGAGAGGACAACACGGGAGCACGTGACACGAGCGCTTTGGAAGCTGTGAAGCGCTCAGCTCCCGGCGGGAGGCTGCGCGGGCTGCCTGCCCCCCTCAGGACCCTGGGCCCCCGCGCAC
>NW_027530213.1:1031174-1138521 GCF_008692635.1 Crocuta crocuta | reverse complement strand
TGCGTGGGTGCTGGGCTGCGGCCCCCAGGGCCTGGGATCGCAGGAGCCATCGCCGGATTGATGCCCGGGGCGTGAGGGCGGGAGGGGGCGCTGCCAGTGAGCCGGGCCCCCCAGCTTGAGCGGGAGAAGGGAGGACGCGCATCAACGAGGACTAGCGTGTGCACCTGCTGAGGTTAGAGCCTAGGTGTTGCTACTTTTGTTGATTACGAGATGAACTCACGTTTGCGGAACGCAAACGGTGCCCGCGCCTCCAGGCTGGGCAGTGCCCCTCGCAGTGCCAGCGCAGACCCGAGGGGGCCTTCAGGGGCCTGTGCCCGAGTCTGCCCTGGGGCCTGAGCGAGACTCAGGGGCTGGAATGTTCCTCTGGGCGGCCTGTTTCGGACAGGGTCAATGGGCAAGGTTGCCGGAGGCCGCGCGGGCTCCGGCAGGTCCAGGGGTCCCTGAAGGACGGACGGTGTCGGTGAGAGAGGGAGAGAGCCCCGAGGTTCTTTCTGGTCACCAGGCAGGCATCTCCGTCCTGTCGGTTTTGGTGTCTTTATTTAGAGGTTCAACAACGATATGAGGTCAGAGAAAAGGAGTGTCTTACAATGAGAGGCCTTTTGTGATATCAATTTCAGAATTATCCCAGTCATAGTGAATTTACGACCAAGGAAATAACAAGATGCTCTTAGTGGAAAACAGGATAACATATAGGTTAAGTTGTATACAGATAAGCTAAGAGTTATTCTGTCTGGCTCTCCAGAGGTTGAATGTTTCTGAATTGGTTTGTTTGTGGAAACTACCAAAGGGGGCTCTATATGTATCAGTCTTTGCATCTGGGTTTATGTTTTAATTACTCTTATCTGACCTCATCCCAGCTGCCAGTGTAAGGGAGGGTGTTCGTGGAGTGTAGGCCTTGAGGAAGGGACTGCCATACATCACCAGTTAGTAAGTAACTATAAATTAGGTTCTTCTGACATGGGACCAGACTCAGTTGTACTCTTGTTTTCTTAGCCCCCTTTATTATCTAAGTCTTGGATCTGCAAGGCCCATAGGAAGAGCCTTTTGACAATGATCCATAGAGCTTTTATCTAAAATCTCTTTTGTAAAGGCAGGAATATGCTTTTCCTTATGCGGTATCTGTGTTCAGAATATTGGTCTGATATGGAATATTGTGAGGCCTGGTCAATACCCGCAGGCTCATTTCCAACATGAGCCAGTAGGAGGAGGAGGAGATCCCAGTTTTCGTTTCTTATGGCAGGAGCTGCAAGCACTNCCTATAGCCATCCCTCCCTGGACCCCACAGCCGAGTATCCCGGAGCTTTACAATCAAAAGACCTTCTCAGAGACCCGCCCCCACGTTGGCAGTTCTCAAACATTTGCTCTCACAACTTCTTAACCTTCTTAAAAATTCTGAAAGACCACGGAGAGCCCTGGTTTTTGTTGATTTTGTCCGTCGATGGTTCCCATACTAGAAATTAAAAGGGGGAAGATTTTTTTTTAAAGGCTTACGTACTAATTCAGCAAAAACAAAGCGATAAACCCCTGACATGTTCATGTAAGTCGCATTTTAAAATAGAAAGTAATTGCATTTTCCAAAACAGAAAAAAAAACAAAACTATTTCGCAAAAGAATAGCAACGCTTTACATTTTTGCAAATCTCTTTAATGTCTGGCTTAATAGAAGCCAGCTGCCTCCACATTCCATCCTGTGACGTCACAGGTCACGTGGCCGCAGGAAAATTCCACTGCGCCCTAGCGAGAGAACTCGGTGTAATAAAGCATTATTATATTAGTGCTATAACAAATAATTCTGATGTGAGTGCCTCCTCAGAGGAGGGTGGCCCCCCCAGGGTGCCTGGTCCACACTGCTCTGGTGACTCCTGTGTCAGCCGTGAGGACCCCTGAGTCTGAAGGGCAGGCAGAGTCCCGGCCCAGAGGGGGCCAGGTCCCTCCTGTTCACTGCCTGTGCCCCTCGGCTTCACCCTGGTGTCAGACCCATAGGTGCTCCGAAGCATGCCTACCTGCTCAGTGCTTTGCACCGAAGAGAATTATCAGCAGACACGACTTTCTCCCATTGTTCTTTTATTAATTAATTAATTAATTAATTTTATTTTAGAGAGAGAGAGGAGGGGGGTACAGAGAGAGAAAGGGATATATATATGTATATATATGTGTGTGTGTGTATGTATATATTTTTAGTTTTTATTTATTTATTTTGAGAGAGACAGAGAGAGAGTGAGCAGAGGAAGGGCAGGGAGAGAGAGGGAAAGAGAGAATCCCAAGCAGGCTACATGCTACCAGCACAGAGCCTGATGCAGGTCTGAAACTCATGAACCCAGAAATCATGACTTGAGCTGAAACCAAGAGTCTGATGCTCAACTGACTGAGCCACCCAGGTGCCCCAGGGAAAGAGAGAGAGTCTTAAGCCGATTCCACACTCAACATGGAGCCCAATGTGGGGCTTGAGCCCACCACCCCAGGATCATGACCTGAGCTGGAATCAAGAGTCTAATGCTCAGTTGACTGAGCCACCCAGGCACCCCATCTGCGATGCCATTCTGAGGCATGAAATTTCTTCCAGCCAAAACCTGATCCCTTCTAGTGAAAACTAAATGGATCTTTTCTTGAAATATGAAGATTAATGGAAAGAAAAATTTGAGATGCTGTGGATAAAGTTTTCCTTTATAGAATTCTAGATATTAGAGGACATTGACTTCGAGTAAGAAGTGGGATGTTTAGAATTAGACATTCCTCAATAATCGTACAACAAAGTTCTGTACAAATTCACATTATTTTAATTTTTTTTTAATGTTTTATTTATTTCCAGGAGAGAGGGAGAGAGAGACAGTGTGAGCAGGGGAGGGTCAGAGAGAGAGGGAGTCACAGACTGAAACAGGCTCCAGGCTCTGAGCTGGCAGTCAGCACAGAGCCCGACGCGGGGCTCGAACCCACGAACCGCGAGATCATGACCTAAGCGAAAGTCGGACGCTCAACCGACTAAGCCACCCAGGCGCCCCTGTACAAATTCACATTATTAACACGTCACACCTTAATTTCAGAGAAACCTGCTCATGCATGATATATGCACACAGCATTTTCTTATAATATTAGGTTTGTGCTTTGCCTCTAAAAATGAACAAAGGCAAAAGTCAGGAACAACCCATCAGTGATTGGGGTAAAGACTTCTGGAAGCGGTCTAAAAGACATTTTCCTAAAAACTAAGGCGCTTAATTCTTTGTCCTTAAATTTGTAATATGAGAATATCATCTTGGAATTTGTTTTAACCTAATATTACATTCCATTGAAATTCAAGTTATTTTACTCTGTCATCACAGGAGTTAGAGAGATCTTCTGTGTGAATGTATACTTCCTATTAACACAAATGAAGCTGCCCACCTGTGTTGAAGGAACAGGGACCCATGGGAATAGACTGTGGAGCACAGAACAGCAAAATGTTCTGAGAGCTTGGTAGTCGTCAGTTAATCATGAAAGGATCATTCCCAAATTTCATTGTTGGCTACAAGTCAAGTGTTCCCATTGTAAATATTATACATTTACTTTAGGCCTTCATTTTCACCACTTAAAGCTAAGCAGACTCTAGAAGTGAGGCATCAGGGCCTCGACATTCTTGGTTGGATATGTCAAAGACAGAAGAAGACACAAGTCGGATACGTTAAAACTCTAGAGGAATCCAAACTGTTGGCTCTGCTGGAATTTTGTGACATTAAATAATTTATTATCTCAAGAGGGCCTTTGACAGGGACTCTGGATTCTTGTTATTCCAAGATTATTTTTACTGCTGGTGTTGTTGCTGCGGATGTGAAAAAGGACACTTATCCATACCACATCTAGAATGCCCCTGAAATCTTCTTCGGTCTCTGGGATGCCAACCTCTGCATACATGACCCAGCAAATCCAACTGTTTTCCATCACACCTGCAGTAGGGAGACAGGGTTTTCAGAAACTTTAGGGTTATTTTTTTATTTATTTTTTTAACATTTATTATTTACTTTTGAGCGAGAGAGTGACAGAGCGTGAGCAGAGGAGGGGCAGAGAGAGAGGGAGACACACACAGAATTCGAAACAGGCTCCAGGCTCTGAGCTAGCTATCAGCACAGAGCCTGATGAGGGGCTTGAACCCACGAACTGTGAGATCCTGACCTGAGCTGAAGTCGGATGCTTAACTGGCAGAGCCCCCCAGGCGCCCTTAGGGTTATATTTTTAATTGAAATCTGAATTCATTAGGATCTTGTGAGTTTAGGGGTGCTGGGGTTGTTAAGCATCCAACTTCGACTGAGGTCATGATCTTCTGGTTAGCTAGTTGGAGCCCCACATCAGGCTCTCCGCTGTCAGCTCAGAGCCTGCTTCAGATCCTCTGACCCTCTCGCTCTCTGCCTCTCCCCCACTTGCACATGTGGGCATGCTCCTTGTCTCCAAAATAAATAAACATTTAAAAAAATTAGAAAAGAAGGATCTTGTCAGTTCAGAGATATTCATTCCTATATGAACAACGTATCTTTATTGGTTGATTAGTTTGGGCCAAGAACTCTGTTCGTCTCTTGATACAGTGCCTCCCTGGAGTGAAACAAATAGTTCATAGCTCCAGATGCACTTCCTGGGCTGTGTTAATCTCGAACATGTTTACAAATACAGACCTAACCATCTGACTCTAGAGTATTCCTCTCCAATCACCAGTTTGGACACAAGCAAAGGTGTTTCTGCAAGTCAGTAATTTTCCTCAATGTCTCGATCTGGATCTTGATACTTGTCATCGGAGAGGCTCCAAGAGTTAAAGTTTCTATTGACATAGAAAGTAGAAAAATTCTGGAAGGAGCATGCCCTCTGGGAGGCCTCCGATCTGAAGGAAAGATTTAGGAATAAAAGACCTCTGGCAGAGAGCTTACGTTCAGAGCCTGGAGGCTTACCCAAGCTAAATTGAATTTCTAAAACCGGAATGGATTTCTCTTGATTTAGTGAGCTGTATACATTTGTTTCCAGAAAGTACTGTCTTTGGAGTGAAGGGCATGGGTGCACCTGACTTAAGGAAAGTCTCCCCTCCCATCCAGGCTCTAGGTAAATGTCCAGAAGGAAGGTATTATTTGCACTATCTGTGGGTCTCACAGCAGTTGTAATTTCTTTGCGGTGCGAGTGCCTGACTGAGCAAGATCTCAGGAGCCATGCTGAGTAGGGGAGCCCCTTCTTTGGGAAAGGGCTTGTGGCTTGAGAAGCTCCCGGTAGGTGTGGGGATATGCTAGGACCATGTAGCCTTCAGGTTGCTTTGATTCTATGATTCCTAACAATGAATAAGCCCAAATGTTGTACTAGTGCTCTCTTCTCCTTGTTTTGAATAAAACCCAGACTAAGGGAGTTTCAGTTTATCTCGCCTTTGGATTTGAGAAAACACACCCACACACCCACACACCCACACACACACATACACACACTGAAATGTTATTTTTCTGCTATCAAGTAGGCGGAGAGAGAGATTGAGAGGGACCTGTGTTCATAGACAGACTTATATACGATCATTAATCTGGGTGTGATTGTTCACAGAAGAAATGAAATTCAAATATTTATTCCCAGAACCCCTCACTCTCTGGTGTTCTTGGTATGGTGATGACCTTTTAGTGCTCACAAATGGACGGGGAAGATCTAGGACCCATCTGACCTGTCAGCTCCCCTGGTTTGCAGAAGTGTGTGGCTTTGTGTGCAAGGATGAAGATAAGCCTGGAGTATGACAGGTCCAGGAACAGAGGTGACTGAGTGCTCACTAGCACGCCCGAGAGAGACGGTCAATCTGGCAGGAGGTGCTGTCTGGCTGATCCTGTCTGTGCACAGGAAGTTTGGATGGAAGGCAAGAGGAAGAAATGCAGTTTCTAGAAAGACTACAGAGGAACTGCCATGCAACCACCCAAAGCAGGGACGTGACCTGGTTCTGCTTCAGAAGTGGATGCTATAGACCAGGGTTCCGGGCGGACAGAAGAAAAGCCGTGGCTCCTCAGTGTGGATTTGTGGTGTGCATATAGGTAGGTGTGTATAGGCATCTGGAAGCCCGGGTTTGCCAACCTCTGCTCCACACAGAGGTCTAATATGCCAGCTCTATATAAATCCCAATGGGAACTCACCATCTTCTGCTAAGCCTNGGGGGGGGGAGGGAAGAGGGTGTTGAGCAGCAACATGTATCAGAAATATGCTGGTTAAAATGTTTACAGCCTGCACCTGGCTGTGGGAAAAGCACTTCCCCAAAGTTATCAATCTCTAGGTGTGCAACGATTACCAGCCCAGAAAGCTCTAAATCTTTCTCCGGCTGACTAATAAAGCCGCGAGCTGTGTGAAGCCCAGAGTTCTCCTGTGCTGACATATTGCTGAAGCGGCCATGAACGCCACAGACACATGAAGCTTTCACGGCGAAAAATCAAATGATTCTGGGCTCCATCTGGGGTCTCTTGGTCCTTTCTCGCCTTCTTTTTCCAGACTCGAAGCAACCCACAAACACACACACAAAAAATCCAAACAACACAGGTGAAACACTAGCAGGGTTTTCAAATATGACACCGGGATATGCCCTTTTTGCTGTCAGCGTCCAACACTCCGAAGATCTATATTCCAGAAGGAAGCAATGGACAGCCAAGGTTGCTTCTGATATTGATCCAGAGGGAGAGAGAATGAAATCGGAATTGCTTATTAAGCCCGGCCTTTAAACCACCAGGGTGTCCACACAAACCTGGTCAATGGGTAATATTGTTCAACAAGTGAGTCGATTCTGTGTGAAGGTTATTGTAGGGATTAGTGCTGACAGGAAATTTATTACTGCTAATCTTAGTTATACGTGTGATTTTTTTGTTTTGTTTCATTTTTGCCTCTCAGGTTGAGCATTATAATAACTTCAGGGTGCAGGCAATACCCTGGATAAATACGGTGCTTCTAATCCACTGTCTTGGAGTAAACGCTCTTGAGAGACTGTCGGTGGGTGAGGAGATTTGTGTCCGTACCTAGTTGTCATTCTCTACATCTGTATATTTTGCATAGATTAAAATGCTCTTGTGCATGACCTTCTGTTTGATTCCGAGGCAGCCTTGGGAGGTGGGTAGGGAGGCTGCGTCAGGCAAAGCTCCTTGTGATGTGGGTGAATTGTCCAAGGTCACATGAGTCAGAAGAAAAGAAACTTTGGTTATCTGGCCAGCAGTATAGACACTCCAGGTTGTCTCTACAGACACTCACTCTTGAGATTCCTCTTGACCTGGGGTCTTGGTTGTAAACTGGCATCTAGGGTGGGCTGAGGTCTGAGGCCATGGAACAGAATGAGGTTAACAAGCTTACATCTTGGCCAAGCCAGAGACCATAATCTCAACGGCACTGTTATCTCGTCGACTTAGTTAACTAGGAAATACATGTGATGTCAGTCTCACTACAGGGACAGCCATGTTAATTTTTAAAATTAAAACATTGAAGCAATATGCTAATTTATGGGCTTATCCATATTTTCACTCCCCCCCCTCCACCCCTTCCTTCCTTCTTTTTGAGATTGAACATTGGATAACTTTAGACCAACCGAAGATAGAATTTTGTTTCATATCGTATGGAGAAGGCCCATATGCCTTACTGAGAAGCTGAAGGTATAAATTATGCCGAAAGAATTGCTGTTTAAGATCTTTTTAAGCCTACGAAGCAGCTTGCACCAGAAAATGGAGATCCTTCCTTTCTTTGGAATCCTGCCTCAACCAGGACACAGGAACATTTCATATTCTGCTAATCAATTATTCGTATGGAAATAATATTTCTCAGTGCTTGAAAACATTTTGCTCTTTTAAGCATGTGAAACAGTCAGAATTTTACTTATAGAATTAATTTGCAGAGCAAGCAGCTCTTGAGAAGTGAGAACCAACAGACATGTCCGCCTGTGCTCTCTGATAAGGTGGTTTAAATTTGCAGGTTTCTTATTTGCGAGTTCATCTGTGATTACGGAAGCATGTGTAAGCGCTAATGTTCCTTCTCGAGAAAGTGTTCTTGGTAGATAGTGGGCTGAAGTGTCTTCAGCAACCGAAGTTCCTCTCAGGTTGGACTGACTCTCCTATTCACAGGAAGAGGAGGCCTTGGGGATTCTATACATGTCTCCCTGCTCATCCTTACGGCCACCATGGATCTCGCTTCAGACCCTAGCGCAGAAGTTGCCCTGGGTCTCCCAAGAAAGCCGTCTGCACCATTCTAGAACACAGCTTTGGGGAGAGCCCCTGGGGCCTGTTGTGAACTTATGTAAATTCCACTCAAGCTATTGATTGGTTTCTCCCAGCATTCTGCATCAGTAACGAGTCCTTGTTTCTGATCGATACTAATTAATTGTGACGATTTGGCCTAATGTGGAGCATTCAATCAAGAGACAGCATTATTTTGTTCCAAGTACCATTTTTATGCCTCCTTAGTGAGCTCCTCCGTGTTTTCAGGAAGCGACCAATTTTCATTAACTTAGGCAAGCTGAGAACAGATGTGGCTTTGAATCCTCTTTTTAAAAGTTACTTCAAATTGTGATAATGTGTGGGTTTTTTCCCCTTTGCTAAAACCTAGTGGAGCAGACTGGCAGAGTCTCTGTGGAAGGGAGCAGGTGACTTTGCCCTGGCTTTTTTGAGGGAGTCAGGAGAGTAAATGCTCTCCTTTTCACCAGCTCACCCGGCCCCGTGCTCTGTAAGACCAGACCTAGAAAACTCAGTCCCGATTGTTCGTGGATTGACATCTCCTTCCTTTTTCGCTCTCTGCAAAGGAAAGACCCACCAACATCAGGGTCTAGGGGAAACTGAGAACATGGCCCCCTTGTTAAGAAATTACCAAGCTGAGCATTAAATCACTCTGCTGAGTGGGGGGCCCCTGCACACATTGATTGGCTGTGAGGCCAGCCTCTGACGGTGCTGCATACAAACCACTTTCTTTACAATCAGAAAATATGTATCATTCATTTTATAATGCATTTTCTTTCCGGCACTTTCTATTTACTTATTTATTTTATTTTTTAAGTTTTATTTTTATTTACTTTTTGAAAAAGATACAAACAACAAGCAGGAGAAGGGCAGAGAGAGAGACAGACAGACAGACAGACAGAATCTGAAACAGGCTTCAAGCTCTGAGCTGTCGGCACAGAGCTCGATGCGGGGCTCGAACCCATGAACCATGAGATCATGACCGGAGCCGAAGTCAGATGTTCTACCGACTTAGCCACCCAGGCGCCCCTATTTTCCTTACTTTTTAACGGATGTGGTGACCACTCCTGGATCATTTTTGTATACTGGCAGTAATTATGTATGCTTTCTGGTTTTGCATCATACTTTGTAGAGGATTACAGATGGCTATGAAGTCTTAGCTTATGGAGAGGGAGTTCTAAGTCCCTTTTGTAAGGTTTTTNGGGTGGGGGTTTATAGCCTGTTAGTGGGGGTTCAGATAACAGGGGCAGTCTCTTGACTGTAAAGTCCCAGGTTGGAAGGTTTAAATTTCTGTTTCCCGCAGATGTAGTAACGGTCAATGATGTAGTGGCAGGAAGGTCAGCCATCTTAAGAAGGTCTGCCATTCTGTAGCTTCTCTGCCCCACCTCTTAGCTGGCCCAACATCCGTCTCTTACATCGGGGCCAGTGTGCCTCTCAGACCAGAAGCAGGCAGCAGATGGGATGTATGGGGGTTTTGAGCCCAGACCCTAAGAAACCGGCAGCTTCCACTGTTTCTCTCTTGGCACCCTTGCTGTAGGAGAAGCCAGTTGACATGTGAGAAGTCCTATGCCCTGAAACCATCATGTTGTGGGCAAGTCCAAGCTAGACACGTGGAGCAGGGGCTTGGTGAGATGGCTCTCCCCGCCCCACTGCCAGACGTACCCTGAAGGTCCTCCAGGGGACTCCAGCCCCAGGGCCATCTGGCTGCAGCCCTATGGACGACTCCACGCAAGAAGTGCCCGGCTGAGCCCATCAGCCTATAGAACCGGTGGGCAGAATAATCACTTCTTGTGTTTACACTGTTAAACTTGGGGACAGTAGTTAACGGTCCCGTGCCTAAACCTCTCGTCTTTGCTAACCTGTCGATTGCTTCTCTCCACCGCTTCTTCGAACACAATTCTGGATTGTGTTCTGTTCTCCCTGGTAGGAATGTAACCTCTTCCGGACGCAGAACTTGAGGTTCTTACAAACCAGAAAGGGATGTTGCAAAACAGTATCAACTCTAGCTTCTTTTGCTCATTCATTCGGAAAGTATTTGCTCAGCACCTGCTGTGTGCTACATGTTGTGATCAGAATGGGGGAGGGAGTATTTTGAAACAACAGTTCTGGGAGAATGGGGCCAGACGTCGTTAGTGACAAAGACACGGGTCGTGGTCCTGGGAGGGAGTGGAGGGTGCACCCCACCCCTGAGTAATTTGAGGAGCATCAACTACAAAGGGACTGTTTGCAAAGATGTGTGTAGGGTCCAGGGAAATCCACGCGGAATAGCGCAGAACCTCAGACGAGCAGCGGTGGAGCCCGACAGGAGGCACCAGAATCCAGAGAGGATGCTGTCCAGAGACGCAACCCGATGGGGGCTGTGTTCTTCTGTTGCTGGATGTGCCTGAAATGCAACAACTTTGCAGATGTGTAAGGTTGCCAGATTTAGAAACTAAAACTACAAGATGCTCAGTTAAATTTCAGTGTCAGAGAAGCAAAAAAACATTTTTTTTAGTATAAGTGTGCCCCATGCAGTATTTGGGGCATACTTACACTAAACATTTTTTCATTGTTTATCTGAAGTCTGAATTTTACTGGGCAGACTGTATTTTATCCGGTAACCCTGGCAGAGGAGGAGGTGAGGGGACCAATGCCCAGACCTCTCTTTCTGTCTTTTTTTTTTTTTAATATTTTTATTTATTTCTAGGAGAAAGAGAGAGACAGCGTGAGCAGGGGAGGGTCAGAGAGAGAGGGAGTCACAGACTGAAACAGGCTCCAGGCTCTGAGCTGGCAGTCAGCACAGAGCCTGACGCGGGGCTGGAACCCACGAACCGCGAGATCATGACCTGAGCGAAAGTCGGACGCTTAACCGACTAAGCCACCCAGGCACCCCTCTCTTTCTGTCTTCTGACGGCCTGTTCTACCACCTGTTGGAGGAACCCAACCAAAGCCACAGAACGATGGTCAGGAAAGCAGGAAAGAGGTGGAGAGCAAATCCAAGGTGCCAGAGGCCCACTCCAGTCGGGCCCAGGGGTCCCTGAAGGATGGACGGTGTCGGCGAGGGAGGGATGAGAGAGGCCACGAGAAGCTTTCTGGTCACCAGGCAGGCATTTCTGCTCTGACTGGGGCTCAACTTTATTTTATAATTAAGTGTTTGGGGGACGGCGCAGAAGTGGCATTTGCCTTAGACAATGATTTCTGATGACAAGTTTCTTTGATATGTAAGAATTTCCCTGAACATAGATTTGTAGAAGACTTCTGCATAACCTTATCAATAGTGATTGAGGTAGGGGATTTAGATGCTTATCCTATGGGGAAGGAAGGTATCTTTAGCATGCCAGACAATGTTTTTACCATAGAAAGGGTGAAGTTAGTTCTTTGTGAGCAGGGGTCAATAGCTTGTTTAAGGAGAAGTATTAAGAAAAACAAGTCTTTCAGGAAACACGATGTTTGCTCCCATAATCACAAAAGAAGAAGTTCCTCAATAGGCTCCTTCACAGGGTGCAATCAGCATATTCAAGGCCAGAAGAAGTCACTCCAAATACGGATCACAACATGGCTTGGGGGTCTGTGCTTCAAGCAGAAACAAGTGGGTGGGGGTGGATATCTGTCCTTAACTCTAAATTAGGTTCTTTGTCTCAGGGCCAGGCTCAATTGTAACTCTTGTGTTCTGAACCCCCTTTATGATCTAAGTCTTGGATCTGCAAGGCCCATAGGAAGAGCCTTTTGACAATCACTCACAGTGCTTCCATCTAAAATCTCTTGAAAAGGCAGGAATATGCTTTTCCTTATGAGCAATCTGTGTGCGGAATATCGGTCTGATTTGGAATATTGTGAGGCCTGGTCAATATCCGCAAGCTCATCTCCAACATGAGCCAGTAGTAGCAGAAGGAGATCCCAGTTTTCGTTTCTCATGGCAGGAGCTGTGCAGACGCTGCCGTTTCCTCGCTGTCACTGTCACCCAGCGAGGCCGGTGCGGCTCCCAGGCCCAAGGAGCAAAGGTTGAAAGACCGCATATGTCTTTGCCCATGCACTCTCCTCACCAAGCCTTGGGCCAGCTCATCTGTTGCCCTTCTCAGTCTTCCCCAATTAAATATATAAGTGGTTGCAGCTTTACACAAACAAAACAAGCAGGATTTTTATACAAATCGTGGATTGGTTTCAAAAAAAAAAAAAAAAAAAAAAAAAAAAGCAAGCAAGCAAGATGGTCTATTAATATTATCCTTTTAATTGTATGGTGTCATTGGTTGGCTTAGTGTTTTTAAAGGAAGGAAAACTGTCAGATCTATTTTGAATGATCAATTAGGCTGTCCTGTAAAGTGTAGTGTTTTCCATATAGTCAGTTTAAGACACCCTAGACCCCTTCAGGTGTCATTCAGGAGCAAAGGGAGGTGGCCAAAGACTGGGGGAGGGGATCTTAACAGGAATGCAGCCAGGCTGGTGTGTGTGTGTGTGTGTGTGTGTGTGTGTGCGCGCGCGCGCGCGCACGCGCACGTGTGTGCGTGTGTGCGTGCATGTACAGAGTGGGCACCATCACTCCCTTCCAAGGTCAGGTTTATCAGGTCAGGAGGGAGGGACCACAGTTTTAGCCTCTTGGGATTTGGGGCATCCAGAGACCAAACAGGGGTGGGGCGTGGTCAGGCATCCTCCAGGGATCTGGGACTGGAAACCATAACCTGAAGGCTTCCAGAAAAGCTGCCTCCGTCTGCACCCATCTGCCCTGAGCCAAAGGAGAAGTGGGGAGAAGGGGCGCTGCCCGTAACCCCTGGTGCTGCCCAGGAGGTCTGGGACAGTGGCTGCCAGCCTGGGGCTGAGGAGCCGGGAGAACACCAGCGCTGAGCGCTCCCCAGGAACATTCCAGACAGGAGATGCTGAAGTGTGCCTCCACTGTCCTCGAGAGGGATCGGCAGCAGGTTGCCTTCCTTCAGCCCCTCTTGCAGGCCTTAGTTTCAGCACCTTGAATTAAACTTCAAATGTGGAGCTGCAAGATCAGCGGCTTGAGAAATATGAGAAACAACCATCTCTTTCTTTCAATTAAGTGCAAACCAGAACCAAGATCTTCTTCCCTCTCCTTCCCCACATGGCCGGCGGAATTGTTCTTTCCAGCATGTCAGGGAAGGCCATTTCCCACAGAGAGGAGGATCTGAGCCCCTTAACATAAACCATACTTTGAAGGTTCAGGAAAAAAAAGGATAACCAATATTATGGGACTGTTGAATTTAAATATAATTATTTGAGGCACCTGGGTGCCTCTGTTAGTTAAGCACCCGACTCTCGAGCTCAGCTCAAGTCTTGATCTCAGGGTCATAAATTCAAGACCCACACTGGAGTCTACTTAAAAATAGAATAAAATAAAATGTAATTACCTGTAAACTTTGCTTTTTCCAATATTAATTTGAAGGCACATTTATTATTATTATTTTATTTAAAATTCTTTTAATGTTTATTTTTGAGAGAGAGAGAGAGAGAGAGAAAGAGGGAGAGAGAGAGAGAGACATAGCGTGTGAGCCGGGGAGGGGCAGAGAGAGAGGGAGACACAGAATCTGAAGCAGGCTCCAGGCTCTGAGCTGTCAGCACAGAGCCCAATGCGGGGCTCGAACCCACGAACCGTGAGATCATGACCTGAGCTGAAGTTGGACGCTCAACCGACTGAGCCCCCCAGGTGCCCCTTATTATTATTATTATTATTATTTTTAATAGAGATTGTTGCTTGTGATTGAGAAGGCTAATTATTTGCATATCACTAGATTTAATTTAATGAGACATTTTAAGAAATTGTATTTCTGGGGCCCCTGGGTCTCTCTCCTAAGTAAAATTTAAAAAATTATATTTCCCTTGAAATTTACCTCCCTCCCCCAGAAAAAAATAGCTGAGTAGTTGATGCTCCTGACCTGAGGTTCCTTACACTTCTTGCCATCATCTTCCCGTGCCAGATGCCACTTTCCTTTTTCCTGTTGGGACCTGGAACCGAGTAATCAACATTGGCTGAAAGATGTACTGATTCCGTAGACCCAGACGGGGGTGAGGGGTAGGAAGTGGGAAGGCAGAGACACAGCCTCCTTCACAACGTTTATGAGAATACTCCTTCCAGTAATTTACGATGATGCAAAATGGAAGCTTGATGCCATTTTCGTGCTTGGCAAGTGGCCCCTTCAATATTTCTAAAACACATTCTTCTCTTTTACCGTTCCACCGTCCTAGACCCTGAAGATAATTGAAAATTGAACTGTGCTCCAGCATTCATTTAGAAAGCAAAGTGTCCTTGGATGTCAGAGAGAAGCTTCCCTGGCTGGGTGCTGATGTGAGCGAAGTAATTTCCACTTTAGACTCTCCCCATCACGATTAGCTCACAGACCTAAGTGGAACAAGATCGACCTTTGAACGCGGTGAACTCATTACCCACAGCGTAGAGTCACTGGTTGTACTAATCACAAGAGTCCATGAGTCTTCTTGGCTCTGATCTTTCTGAGATTTAAAATTTTTTTAATGTTTTATTTATTTCTGAGAGAGAGACAGCATGAGCAGGGGAGGGTCAGAGAGAGAGACACACACAGAATCTGAAGCAGCTCCAGCTCTGAGCTGTCAGCACAGAGCCCGATGCAGGGCTCGAACCCACGAACCGAGAGTTCATGACCTGAGCCAAAGTCAGACACTTAACCAACTGAGCCACCTGAGTGCCCCGATCTTTCTGAGATTTTAGAGTTTCAGAGTTTCGAGGCAAACATAAACCTATAGGCAGGTTGAACTGAGGTGCACTCCCCTCAAATGCAATTTCTCACCAGTCCTTAAAGTGAGTGGTTTTTACGGTGGGCTTTGCCAATGGGCTAGGACATCAGAAACAGCCCATGAAGATGCGTGTTGTAGATTATAATGCATTTTCTGGCCATAAAAAGTTCACTAAATATTCCCTCTAGATAGTGGCATTCAAGATTTCGTAGGAACTTCAGGAGAAAATAAAGAAATGTTTAGCATCCAAATTTTGCTGGGTTCATCTATGAATTGGCCACCTACTCTGCAGTATTTTGATGTTTTAGTCAGCCGTTTTTAGGTGTTTCTTTGCTTTTGGCTGTTGCCCCGATTGCAGTGCTACTGAACCTGCTTGGCCGCACGGTCTGGCAGGAAAACCACGTGTGAGTCTCTGCTTGCTCATGAAGGGGTGGGCAGAGTGGATCCCATTTCTTGCCCCCGCCCTTTGTGGCTTGGCTATTGGCTGATGGTTCATCTGTGGCAAATAGTTTCATATCTTTCAGGTCCCTTTCCTCACTGTGGGACACTGTCTTGTATAGCCCCTTCCTAATTTTAACCCTTTATGGTCCTGCAGCCATCCCTTTCTGGGACCCTTGAGGATGTTTGACTTCTTTGGATTTTATTTTCTGCACCCATCGAGGGGATGTTGCCTGCGAGTCCCAAGCAGAAATATGATGCTATTTCTTGGTGGAGGGAGTCGAGGAGAAAGCAAATACAGTGAGCAGAATCTGCATAGGGTTTTCACCGGCTGTGAACATGTGATAACAAATATGTAACTATTTCAACAAAGTTGGGAAATTTGTTCTTTTATTTGGGCAGCCTGCGTTTCCACGTAGCTGCCTGCAGAACTCGCAAAGAGGGCTTATTTCCCAGGACATTTCCACGGTATGCATTCGGGTTTGCAGTTAGGCTGCCTGACCGTAACCGGCCTCCTGGTGCGGGCAGGTGTAGACGACAGAGGTGCACGTATCCCAGGAATACAAAAGCGGGTGGCCTCCTAGGGCTTCACGGGGCAGGCACACCTGGGCACAGAAAGTGGTTGCGGTCAGCCTTCCTGCTACCCCGAAATTAAATTGTTACCAGCCCAGTGTTGCAGCCAGAAAGCTTCCAATTTTCTCTTGAAACTTTGTAACCATTTCACTTGCGGGTTTAGGCATTGCCACCCAGTGCCATGAATTACTGGAATCGTGCATGGGCTTGCCAACGAGCACCCCTCCAGATCCTGGCAATTGAATATGGAGTTACAGCTACGTGTTGAAAAATGTCTTACTGGCATTTTCTACAAACCCAGCCCACTGACACTTTAAATTACAGCAATGTGTGAAGGAGCCGAGCTATAATTTTGAAATTACGAATGAGATTAGTCGGTGGAAGGTTAGAATAGTGTCGTAAGAGACGTGGTGAGCTACCTGCCCATAAAATGTGCGGTCTCGTTCTGTTCACGCATTTCAAAGTTGAACAAAACCATAAAGGCTTGCCAGTTACATATCTGGGATGGAAATAGACTGTTAGGTCACCCTGGCCATCCACGGCTGGCAGAATATATCTCTGGTGTGTATTTCTTCAGTTCGGCTTACAGTGACTTGAATGAAAGGTCAGATACCACAGCTCCGGGGACCACTCCCATCCTCTACCAGACTGATGTTAGACATTTCCCCCCAATGCTCTGCCTAAATTGGTTTCCCGTATCAGTTCCATGATATCAGCCTGCATTAATGTTCCCTTGAGCTACTGTAACCAAAAATGGATATTTTATCACTGCCTAAATTTTTGATCTAGACAGAAATGCTTCTATTACCTCTGCCGATAATCAGAGTGCTTCAGGGGATGTCATTTTAATGCCGGTCCTTTGAAAAAATGATGTTTTTCTTTTAAAAGCTATTTAGAAACTGAATAAGTTTGGATCATGTTGCCTGACACTGGAAATTTCTCTGTTTCTGGAATTCTTGGAATAAAAATACGCTGCTTTATTTTTGGTCTGTAAGGACTTCTGTTTGCAGGGAGGTGACTTTGATGACTCTCCTGACCCCATGTCACATAAAAAGCCTTGGTTAAACAGTGGTGATGGCTCTTGGATCACCAAGATCTAAGAAATTCATAGTCACATCTGAATTTTTCCCGGGCGCTTGCTCGCCTAACCCAGTAGGAGAACCTTCTGGAGCCTCGGAACTTCACCACGACCTGAGGATACATTTTTTATTCCATTTCTCCTTGAGATGAGTTGTCAGAACATTATTATTAAATAATGCTTAGAACTCAAACCAAAGCTCTACTGTTGGCCCGTCCTTCCAAGTCTGGGTACCAGGTGTCATCCACCTGCTTGGTCCAGATACCACACAACCTCTTTCCTGCTTGGATATTTGATTTTATTCTCTTTTTACAAATATGTGAACCCATCTTCCTGGTAAGTAAAATAACAATCCAAAGCTTTTCAGACTCACCTCTGAAAAGCAGTTTCCAACAAATCAGCAAGTACTTGGCCATGAGCTCCTAAGAGAGTGCCATTTAGAGAAAGCAAATAGAAGCGGTGTGTCAAACATACGTAGAGGAATGTGGAAGCACAGGCTTGTGGGGTCAGGACATCTGCATGCGTGGAGTTTAAATCCTGGAACCCAGCCCCCATCTTTGTTTATGCATAAATACACATTTTCAAGAGAGGCACACGCCTCAGTGCAAACGCCATCCCTGTCCCTAGGGTATCCCTACATGGAACGCTTGGTCACATTCAGGACATTTGAAGGGTATTTAAAGTATGGGAAGTCAGGGACATGAATAGTCGCATCTCATCCTTCTTCTTCCTTTCTCGCTGTGAACAAGAGGTGCAGAGTGAAGTGAGGCAACGACGCATGACCAGATGGGGAGTCAAGGTTGGTGGCAGCCTCAAGTGTGAGATTTTAAGCAGCAGCCATGTGAATCGGCTTGACTGCAGCTGGACCTGGCATGCACCTGATTCTAGCTGCCGCTTCCAGACCCCCTTTCGAGGTGTCATCTGGAGCGTTGCCCCCAAAGTCAAATTCTGTACACACAGCAGATGCTTCTGCCCATAGTCCTGTGCATCTAAGGGAGTTTGTAATCCCTGAGAATCCGTTCAGGAAAACGCCTGTCCACCCAGATTAGAGACGCAGGGCTGAGAGCCAGGATGGGAATGTGTCTGGTGAGATGGCGCAGCCCGTGGGGGTCCAGGAAGAACAGAGCAATGTCTGCCAGAGCTGAAGCCAGCTGCTGGCACATGTCTGGAGGAAGGCATCCCTCACCAGGCAACACCGTGGAGCAAAGGGAAGGAAAAGAGACTCACAGCCCAAAGTCTGAATATGGTGTCGGTCCCTCTTTGATACACGTGTAATGTTCTTTCTGTCCTCGCTGCTACTTCACAACAGCCTGGGGCTTGTCTGGTCTGTAGACCTCTATGAGCCTCACTGAGTCTGGAAGGCAATCCGTTTGCCTTACCTCCTTTTTCTCCAAAGGCAAGTCCTCNGGTGTCCAGAAACTTGGTGCACTCAAGTCAGTCTTCTAAATTAATGAGGTGAGCAATTGCTTCTTTGTGGGTTCTTGAAGATGCCCTGTGATTATGATTGCATTTTCTTTTGTTTTAAACCTGGAGGCCTTGATAATATTCTCCATGGTGCTGAAATCTTCAGCATTTAATCCTGTAAAACTTGGAAGCTTAGCAGCTGGGGCAAACGACCACAAGAAGATCCCCCCCCCTTCAGAAATGGTAAAACCAGGTAATATAAAGGAAAGGAAAAATCACTAATATGTCAAAGCTCTGAAAGAAGAAAAAAATGGGCCCGGAGCAGAATGAAGGGTGTAGGCTGAACCCTGATTAAGGAAAACTCACATTCAAGCATTTCAAGTTACATGCTTTCACAAGCTGGAAGGGAAAGGCTGTGGAGGTACAAACCATAAAGTAAGAGAGCCTGAGAGTAACGATTGGCAAAAGTTACCGAATATGGAAATACTTCTGTAAAAATCCTGAGGTGTTGTTGTAATTATTTTTTAAAGTTTATTTACTTATTTTGAGAGACAGAGAGAGCATGTGAGGGAGGGACAGAAAGAGGGAGAGAGAGAATCCTAAGCAGGCTCCTCACTGTCAGCGCAGAGCCCGATGCGGGACTCTGACCCACGAACTGTGAGATCATGACCTGAGCCGAAGTCGGATGCTTAACCGACTGAGCCACTCAGAGTCCCCCAAATACTGAGATTTTAAAACTATAAAGTGCTATAGGGAATGGCTATCCACATCAGAAATTGGACAGATGTGCACATCAGAAGAAAAAGCATACAGTCAAGGGAAAAATATAGCCATACCATGCACAGTGATATACATTTGAATGCATGTCATCAGCCTGAAATGAGTTAAAATGAATCATGTGCCTCTATAATATATGTGTAAGTACATGAGGTTCATCTACAAGAAGCTGAAACCCTAAAATAGCAACAGCTTAAATAATAAGGTTTATTTCTATCTCATATAAAAGGTAGGTACTTGAGGGCAGTCAGAGTAGTTTCAAGGAGTTTCAAACAGTTGTATTACTTTTTGCCATCCTCAACAGAAGACTCTTAATTTATGGCCCAAAATGGCTGCTTGAGCACTAGTCATTGCATCTGCATTCCAGCTAGCAGAAAGCGGATAGGAATAAGAGAAAAGGGCAAAGACTGTCAGCTTTCTCTAAAGCAGATTTCTCTTTTCCTACCCATGTCATATCAACCCGAACCTATTTGAATGGCCACACCCAACACCAAGGAGGCTGGAAACCTAGTTCTGGGTACTTATGTCCTCAGCTCCAAATAAGGGGTTTATAACTAAGGGACAGGAGATAAGTGGAGGCAAGGAGCAGACTCGGCCATGATACATTTCTGCTCACAGAGTTTCTCGAGCACTGACATATCTGGCCGGCTTGCTTGGTCTAAGGTGATGGATGACTGTTTGCCTCCATCCTCCCAACTAGCCTGAAGTCATTTTTCTTTGTCAGCATGTGAAGGAAGGCAAACCTTCCTGTGGCTTTTCTGAGGGGTTTGCTGTTAGGGAAGTTAGCTGCCGTTTCCTGGGAAGGAATTGTCATTCTTTGCATGCGCTCAGAAGAGGAAAGAAATATTTGGTGTGCTATTCTCATCTCTGCAAGGATTCTCATTTGCCTTCCTCGATTCAAGCCATTCTCACGTAAGCACTAAAATGTTTTCTACACAAATAAAATGGAAGCCTGTTCTCTGATCCCTGAGCATATAGGGAATGACCCCCTTTCCTTACATGACACCCCCAACCTCCCTGCCCTCATATAAACTAGGTGTGTCTGCAGCAGATGATGGCACAGATAATAGAATACAGTCTTGTAGATTCAGTAGAAGGGGCTTATTACAGGGTATCGACGCTTACAGACTTTCTGAGAGGCAGAGAAGCCAGCCTGTCCCATGCACAGCCGGGAACGATGCATCCAGAAATACCCAACCACAGGCAGAAGTCATGGCCCAGCAGAAGCCCCAACTGAGGCATCAGACACAGACCAATAGATGTCCCTGTGGCTGCCGCAGAGAAAGCCAATGCCTCGCCTCTGTGCTTACCCCAGGTGGGCGCTTTCTGTGTTTGTTTGCCACCCCCGGGGCTCACTTCTGCCTTCTCAGATCCTGCCACAATGCACCTGCCTGGTTGGCCCTAGGCCTGGGCCGGGGGGAGGGGAGGGGGATGGACTCCTACTTCCAGGACGGCTGGGAATGGATTTCCTCTAGCTTCTCAGCATCCATGCTAGAGGGAGTCGGTGGAAGGAGAGGCCTTGGGGGGCCAGTCTGTGTGCAGGAGCCCTGCGCTTGTAGTATACATTGTATACATTTATGTATATATACAATGTATACATTTATACATTACAAAGTAGGCCAGGGCACCTTTCTCCTTTTCCCTATAAACACCTTGAGAGGCAAACAAGTCTCAATTCCTTGTCATTCCCATTTCAAACACAGGGGGAGCATTGGAACCTCAGAAAGGCAAATCTGACCACATTTCAATCAGTTGGAAATTGAACTTGAGCTCTCCCTAATGTAGCTTTCTCATCATACCTCATCGGTCTGTCTTTATATTTTTCCCCTAGAAAATGTGGGCATTTTGTCTAGTGCTGTGGACTGAATTGTGCATCCCGCCCCCCAAAGTCATATGATAAAGCCCTGACCCCTGGTACTTCAGAACGTGGCTGTATTTGGAGACAGGGTCTTTAAAGACAGAATTAAGGTCACAATTGGTTAATTAGCAACACGACCGGTGTTCTCATGAGTAGAGATCAGGACAGAGACGCAGACAGAGGGGTGGCCATGTGAGGACACAGGGAGCAGGTGGGGTCTGCCTACCCAGGAAAGGGGCCTCAGAGGAACAAAACCTTGCATGCACCTCAATCTCAGACCTCCAGCCTCTAGACCATGAGCAAATACATTTCTGTCATTTAAACTCCCAGCCGGTGTTACTTTGTTATGCAGCCCCAGCAGACTAATACAAGGAGGAGCAATTTTGCCTTTCCAGTAGAAAAGTTAGGTTTTTCAATGATATTTATATCTTTTTGTTTGTACTCTTGCTGGGCTTAATGAATTTGGGGGGAAAATTTGATCTCAGCAGTGCATATGTACATCCATTAGATTACTTAAATGCCCCGGCCGGGTAGTCATCTTATATAAGCAAGGCGCATGGAGGTAGGCCAGGGCAGCCACGAAATTGAAGCAGAGGACTCAGAAGCTGGAAGTGAGCCATCACTGTCAGCTGACCAAATTAGGCTTTGCATTAACAACAGCCCGTTTTGACCAAAGGAGACTGTGGGTTGCAGAATGCCTCTATTTTAGGACAAGGGAGAATTTCCCAGTCTTGGGGAAAAAAGCCCTAAGTACGAAAAAGGTGCTAACATAGTGTGGAAAGTCAGAAGAAGCGGGAAATGTGTGTTTATCCGGTGTGAGAACACAACAGATGCAGACACCCCCTCTCCGTGGCTACTAATGCCTGACCTTGCTCATTAATCTCTGCCGCTTAGCCAAGACCTGGAAAATTGCAATTCTCCGCACCAGCAGCCCCTGTTCAACAAATCCTGAGCCAGTGGGCAGGAACGAGAAACCGCTTGGAGCTCAGAGCTCCCGTCCCCGCTTGCTGAGATTCCACACTCCTGCCCAACCACGGAGGGAGAACTGCTCTATCTCAAGCCGAACTGGCTTTCCCCCCAGGTTTTGAAAGAACATGCCGTCATGTTGTTGTTTTATTGCCATTTCATAACATGGATGCTTGATGCCAGCATTTTTTGGAACTAGGTGTACAAGTTTATCTTTATTATTTTTGGGAGGGGAGTACGTGACCCCTTCTCTAACACTACGTGCCTTGTTCTCCAGGTATATATATTTTTTAACGTTTTATTTATTTCTGAGAGAGAGATAGAGACAGCATGAGCAGGGGAGGGTCAGAGAGAGAGGGGGAGACACAGAATCCGAAGCAGCTCCAGGCTCTGAGCTGTCGGCACAGAGCCCAACGCGGGGATTGAACCCATGAACAGTGAGATCATGACCTGAGCCGAAGTCGGATGCTTAACTGACTGAACCACCCAGGCGCCCCTCTCTGGGTATATTTTGATTCAGCTTGAGTCTTAAAGGATACAAATTCCAATCTTTGCTTGGTTTTCTGGTTTCTCTCTTTGCTTTCGTTGCCTCGAAGGCCTGGGTTTGTGTCCTTAGGAAGGAAGCCATACTGGGTGTCCGTGACCAATAGGTAGGTGGCTCCGGTGCGGGAAAGGGTGGAGAGCCAGTTAAGAGGCCCCGGGGTCCCATAGCTGCCCTGTATCAGTTAGTGTAAGTACATCAACGGTAACACAATGGACAGATGCTAATTCTTTCCAAGTTAGTATTATACTTTGAAAGAAGGTAGGGGATTCTAAGAACTCTAGTATTATAATACCCCATTTGCAAGGCACACTTAGGTTAAATGGCTGTTATTTCTTTATGGTGTGCTAAAATTTAGGTCCTTTTATAATAGGCTCTGAGCTGTGCCTCCTAATCAAGGCAAACTCCTACTCAGGACAATTATATCCCAATTTACTGCTTATGCGCAAATTTCTGATCTACAGGATGAGGACTTAGGAGGTAATTTGTTTCTATAAAATAGCTCTTCAAGTATGGAGAGTTATAAGCATGTAAATGAGTGTGTGTGTGCGTGCGTGTATTTGCGTGTGTGTGTGTCTGCAAGCCCCGATGTTCACGACTTATTGCCAGTACCTCTAGGCAATGACTCTACATCATCATAAACTCAGGGACAAATATATTTGAGAATTCTCTCGATGAGGGTTAATATGGTATATTTTTGAATGATGCTGGATTTCAAACTTTTTATCAGAATCCTGGGCTGTCACAGGATCCAGGAATAGATCCGTTATGCTCTGGATGACTACATGTCTGATAATTTCTAAAGAATTTATGCTAATTATTTGAAGTCTGAGACTAAGACTGCTAATGCACGGATGGAGAATAATTTTTTAAAACGTGTTGATTCTCAGGAGCAGAGGGCCCCTGCCGCCCCTCCCTCCTGGGCAGATAGAGGGGTCTTAGGCTGTCTTTGGGGACAGGCCTCGTACCCTAACCTTGTCTCCTTCCCTGACCTTGTAACACACACACACACGCACGCACGCGCGCGCGCGCGCACAAGCCGTAATTTTGGAATTTATACAATTCTGTTACTTACTTGTACATTTACCTTTTTATTTTCTGTGCTCCCCCAAGACAGCAGCAGGGTTTGGGGCTGGTTCTCTGCTCCTTCTCTCGGCCCCTGGAGCAGTGAGGAACCCCTACTAGGCATTTTAGACCGTTTGCTGAATGATGGGATTAGGTGTACATTCTCCTGGACTGCCCACTCAACAAACAGATTGTGCAAAAACTGGTTGACTGTATCGTGTGTTTAGCTTGGACCATTTATGATTTTCTCTCCCCCTAAGCAAAATGAACTGGTCCATAAGAAAGGCTGTCAACTTGGCCTCTAAGCATCTGAAAGTCACGCAACACTGTAGATAAAAACAAGATTGGGAGAGAGGCGGGGCTTCCGAATCAGCCTTCGGCCAGTGCTCACAGAGTGATCTCGGCGAGGCATGTGATGGTCGCTGCACCTTCGTAAAATGGGGACAATGGACATTTCCTGCAGCTCTCGAGAATGCAGAAGCCAGACAACGGAAAGAATACAAAAGCTACTTTAGAACCTATGGAACCCAAAGTTAGGTTTGTTGTTAGAGATGGAATTGTGTCCCCCCTGATTTATATGCAGAAGCTCTGACCCCCATTGCCTCAGAATGATGTTGTATTTGGAGATAAGGACTTAAATAAGGTGATTACATTAAAATGAGGTTTTACGGTGTCTGGCTGGTGTCCTTCTAAGAAGGCAAAGAGATGCCAGACCACGTTTGGAGACAGTAGGCAGGCAGCTGTCTGTAAGCCAAGGAGAGATGTCTCAGAAAAAACCAAACCTGCTGACATGTTGGTCTCAGACTTCCAGCTTCCAGAACTGAGCGAGAACAAATGTCCCTCATCTAAGCTGTCTGGTCTGGGCTACTTTGTAGTAATTTTGCGGACTAACACAGGTGCTCAGTAAGCACCTGCTGATGGGCCCTCGCCCTGACTTGATGACCACTTACTCTATTGCTAGTTCTGCATTTTTTTTAGAATAGATGCACGCTGGGCGCCTGGGTGGGTCAGTCGGATAAGCACCGACTGCAGCTCAGGTCATGATCTCTTGGTTCATGGGTTCAAGCCCTGCTTGTCAGCCCCTCTGTGCTGACAGCTCAGAGCCTGGAGCCTGCCTCAAATTCTGTGTCTCCCTCTCTCTGCTCCTTCCCCACTCATGCTCTGTCTCAAAAATAAGTGAACATTAAAAAAAAATTTAGAATAGATGCACGTAAATGGTATTGTCGTATGTCAAACCATGTTCCCCTTCGGTAGATTTTCATGGCGATACCAGATACTTGTGATATTCATTTGGGAATGTCTTGAACTGGTAGTAGCTCCTTCCTTTTATATTTATGAGTCTCTATTTCACATTTGCCATCAAATGATCTGTAAAAGAAAATCCACTTAAATCTATGAGGGAGGACCTACTTAATGTTCAGCGAAGAGTGGTTCTTATGACAACGGCATCTTTAAGCACGGCTACCTGAACGTCTCTTATGGCATAATAAAATCCAAAATAGCAAGGCTGCTTTCTATCTCGGTGTCTGCAAGGAAAAGGCAATATTTCAGAGAAATAGTATAAGAAATATCTACGGTAGTGCAAAGACTAAATCTGAATAGTGCTGCGTTATTTCCTGGGGAGGGGAGGTCACGACAGCACTGAATCACGAGACTCCTGAGCTTGGGGGGGCACGGTTGATGGCCATCGCTGGGCTCTGCGGTGTGCTTGGTGCTCCGATGAGGTTTCTGCCCAGGGAAAAAGTCTAATCGTGTGGGACTGTTGTGCACTTATGCTCCTTGTTCTGAGAGAGAAGTGGTGAGAGAAGACGGGTAGATGCATGGACTGAGGAGGTGGCAAATGGAAGGGCAGGTAGATAACAGAGTAGATAGTAATGGCCCAGGACCCTTACCTTTGAGACCAAGCCTGCTGGGTAATGGAGCTGCCAGAGCTGGGTGAAATCTGTGGGTCTCAGGGTGGGGGGTTCCTGGCCCACCTGGGCTCACAGGACATTCCAGTTATGGGGGAGCTCCTGAGCTGCACGGTCAGAAAGTTGGGTTCCCTCCCATTCCCTGGGGGAGCTGGTTCCCATCAACTTTTTATATGAAACCAGTTTATTGGTATGAATAGCCTCTTGACCATTCTCCTGGCCGGCCTCAGAATTTCTTCACAGAGGGACGCACAGAAATGATAAGACTCCAACACACAGCAGCAGGCAGGTTACAAAGTGCTCTGGTGAAACCCTGCTCACTCAGGCCACTGTCAGGGGCAGGGTGGCCATGCCTTTGCCTGCTCCCAGAGGTGGGATCCTGGATAAACACGTCGGGGAGCCCACCCCGCCAGCTGTAGGAGGCACACATCTTTGTGAAGGGACAGGCAGAAGAATCCGGGCAGCGGCTACAGGGGGCTGGTCTGGAGACTGTAACAGCACACCTTTCCCGGCTGCTCATGCAAATCTACTGTCCCTCCGGAGAGAGACAAGCCGCGCAGAGGGGCTGGGCGCCTGCAGTGCCTCCTAGTGACGGAGACTGGGGACTCAGGTCTGCGTTTACACGAGCTGTGAGTTGTGGGCTGCGCCTGTCTTTTGGTAAAGCCTCTGGGCCTTATGCTGCTGAGCGAGGACATGAAGTCACAAACGCAGCAAACGCCACCTGCCATCCAAGAGGCTGGGGAGGGCCTGACCCCTCAGTGCTGCTGCCTCCTAGATGCATGCGATGGTGCGTGGCTGGCCCTGCTGGGAAGCATTCATTCCCTTCCCCTCCTCATCTCCTCCTCACGAGGCCCCGAACAACTTAAGGTCTGAGCAGGTGCAGGACCTGGTGGCTGGAAAGCCATGTGACCGCCTCACTCCCCCCCCACCCTTCACCTGCTTTGCGTGTCCTGCTCAACACCATTGGGCCAATATTTCCATTTCCAACATGGCCTTGATCGGCACATAATACTGGCGGATAGGTGCAACTGGCTTTTAAAAATGATTTTACCTCTCCCATTCTGGAGATGGGCAGACTGAGACCCAGAGTGCCTGTGAGCCGTCATGAGAGTCACAGAGCGGTGGGGCACACCCCAAATCACTCTACCTGGACCCACAGGCTCTGCTTCTGCCAGCTGCCTCAGTGGGACCAGGAGGACCTGAGGGCTGGGAGGGAGTCATCCTTACCCCAGAGAAGGAGGGAGGGCATTGTCTGCCTGATGTGAGGCTGCCTCTCCTGACCGGGCACTGACGACCGGCACTGTTCTAGGCACAGAGGGGTTTAAAAGCCCACCCAGAGCTCACCCCTGATGCTTGTGAGTCCTTCTCTCTACCCAGGCCCTGACCATTCCCCGTGGCAACCCCCCCCACCCAACGATGCCTCCATATGTCACTGCAGTGTGGCCACATTTTCCAACTTGTCCACCAAGCCCTCTGTGGACAGTGCCCCTCAGCCGGCCCCATGGAGACTTTGCCGTGGCACCTCCCAGCCTCCCTCTTTAGAATTCTGGTGGTGGAAGTGGGGGTGAGGAACCGTCCCTCGTGGGGGTGAGATGGTTACCACTGAGGGCAACTGACTAGTCCTGAGATAGAGGCAGCACACGACAGCGTCCTGTCATCTTCATTACCAGACTCACTTGCAGTTAACGGTCACTAACTGAACACCTACTATGTGCTTCCCTGTGTGAGCTTCTGGAACAAGACAGATGAAGCCCCTGACCTCACGGAGCTCACACTGTCATAGAGGGAGGGACCGCAAACCAAGGAGGAGAGAAAGAACAAGGTAGTGATTGCTTGTGAAGAACCATAATGTGGGGTGCAGGCTGGGGTGTGTCCTGCAGGGAGCATACCCTCGGGGCACGTCCTGTCCCCCTCCCCCATGCAGACACGGTCCAAGTCCCCTCTCTGAGCAACAGAACAGGCCCCTGGTGCTGCTACTGGGCACCTCTGCCCCGGAGTGATGGGGAAGGGAGGAGCTCACACAGCCGCCTGCATCCCGTTGCTGTGCCCTCATCTGGAGGGTAGGAGGGGACCTTCTGGGGCAACTCGGTGACTCTATTTCTGCAGGGCTTGAAGCTTACAGACGCAGAGCGGCCCTGAGGGCCGTGGTCCCTCTGGATGCCCTTCCCCCCGCCCCTCCCCTCCTGCTGTGCTCAGAGCTGTGCTTTCCTAGTCTAAGGACCACACAGAGCTGTCTGCAGACACTTACATCATTTGCAGTGAACCCTGAGCCACCAAATGCAACTAGTTACTCCTTCGCCGCCACATTCGGGGCCCCCCTCCTCTGCTTTATAAATCCCAGTGGGAGGAGCAGCAGCATCAGACCTTCTGCAGGGGATGCTTGGCTCTACCAAGTAAACAGAAGGTAACCATTCCTGAAGTATTCATGCTTTCTTTTTATTTTTTTATTATTTTTTTAATGTTTTATTTATTTCTAGGAGAGAGAGAGAGACAGCGTGAGCAGGGGAGGGTCAGAGAGAGAGGGAGTCACAGACTGAAACAGGCTCCAGGCTCTGAGCTGGCAGTCAGCACAGAGCCCGACGCGGGGCTCGAACCCACGAACTGCGAGATCATGACCCAAGAGAAAGTCAGACGCTTAACCGACTAAGCCACCCAGGCACCTCTCATGCTTTCTTTTTAAACATTGTAATATTTTCTCAACTAGGGAGGAATGTGTAAATCACTTTTGGCTGAAGATATTAGTTTCAAATGAGATTGCGAAATTTATTTTTATGACCTGTCTTTACAATCTCATGCATTTCCTAAATATACATAACTTTCCACACCTTCCTTTATCATTTATCAAAAAATAATATTGCTGTTTTCTTCATTATTATTAAGGGGAAGGATGAGTCAGACTGTTCAAAGGCTTCAGGTTGCGGAGTTTTAAGACTGGAAGGTCTTCCGTGTCCCCTGAAGGGGAGCTGGTGTCCCACTTTGTGATCATGACACACCAGAGATGTAGGGCATCTTCAGGGAGGAAGAGGATGCGGAGGTCTGAACCGTCTTCTGACCAGTCCTAGTGCTGAAGGCGTTATCACCACTCTGGTCGGTGCAGAGGGCCCGTTGCTGGGAGCATGTGAGCTGCAGCGGTCACAGCTCAGGTTTGCCAGACACTTTCCCACCCCCCAGGCTCGTGTGATGATGTTAATGGAACACCTTTAAGGTCCTGAAATGAGCCTCAGGAAACTCCTGCCCTGACAGTGGCTCTATTAGTAGATTTCCTGCAATGCCCTTTATTTTTTTTTAAAATTTTTTTAAATGTTTTATTTATTTCTAGGAGAGAGACACAGAGAGAGAAAGAGACAGCGTGAGCAGGGGAGTGTCAGAGAGAGAGGGAGTCACAGACTGAAACAGGCTCCAGGCTCTGAGCTGGCAGTCAGCACAGAGCCCGACGTGGGGCTCGAACCCACGAACCGCGAGATCATGACCTAAGCGAAAGTCGGACGCTTAACCGACTAAGCCACCCTGGCGCCCCCCTGCAATGCCCTTTAAAACGTTGTCGATGCAGCACAAGACAAGCCCATGAGTGTCCTCCGTATCATCTGGTCTCTTGTGGGTTAGAAGAAGATGGTCCCCAATGTTCCCTGGACACTGGGGCTCTTCACATTCCCTGCGCTTTTGGACATTGGCAGCCAATCTGGGACAGAGGAAAACAGTTGTACTGATTGAGGCCACGGACCGGTCAGTCTGGCAAGGCTTGCAAACCAGTGGTCTCTCCTCCCAGATGAGGTGAGATTGAAGGGATCTAAGCAGAAACTGCTTAGGCTCTGGTAAAATTGACAGGAATCTGCTTAAGGGTCTGCAAAGTAAATGCCCCATAACCAGGTGCACCTGAAATAAGGGGTAACTCATGTCAATTTATATTCCTATCTATGAATTATCTATCTATCTGTCTATCTATATCTACCTATCATCTATCTATTATTTTTATCTATCATATCTATCTCTATCTATCATCTATCTATCTATCATCTATCTATCTATCATCTATCTATCTATCTATCTATCTATCTATCTATCTATCTATCTATCATCTATCTATCTATCTATCATCTATCTATCTAATTATCTATCATCTATCTATCTATCTATCATCTGTCATCTATCTATCTATCATCTATCTATCTATCTATCTATCTATCATCTATCTATCTATCTATCATCTATCTATCTATCTATCATCTATCTATCATCTATCTATCTATCTATCTATCTATCATTTGTCATCTATCTATCTATCTATCTATCATCTATCTATCTATCTATCATCTATCTATCTATCTATCATCTATCTATCTATCATCTATCTATCTATCATCTATCTATCATCTGTCTATCATCTATCTATCTATCATCTATCTATCTATCAATCATCTGTCATCTATTTATCGCTCACCTAAGAGAGAGAATGAGCAGGAAGAACAAATCTGCTTCCCTTGAAAGGGATCACTTGTCCTCCACTTTGTCAGGGTTGCTGCCTGAACATTATTATCCAAAGTTGCTGAGAGAGGAAGTGAGTGAATGGGAGAACTCAGCCTGCCTGGTGACAAAGTCAGGAATAGAGCCCTGTCCCTGCGACCTGGCTGGGGCTTTCTCTCCTGCCTCAAACGCCCCGGACATTCCCACTCCGAGGTGGATGAGCCCCGTACACTGCTGGGCTCCAGGTACACGTCTAGGTGGTAGTGAGGTCTTGACCCAAGCGCTGTGAGGTGGGTCCCATCCCCAGTTCTGCCTTGAGCTAATTCCAGGGCCTTATTTTGCACTTCATCTGTCGACAGAGTAGTTGTGTCTCAACTCTGTCCGCATCTTAGGATCACTCGAGAGCCTTTTATAAAGTAGGGTTGTGTGGCCCTCCCCCAGGGCTACTGACTCAGGTGACTTGGTCTGGCTATCAGGGTCTCTTCCCAGTGCAGCTCAGAGTCTGGAGTGGGGCCCTGGGCCTGTATATTTTTTAAAAAGATGCCTTGGGGCGCCTGGGTGGCTTAGTCGGTTAAGCGTCCGACTTTCGCTTGGATCATGATCTCGCGGTTCGTGGGTTCGAGCCCCGCGTCGGGCTCTGTGCTGACTGCCAGCTCAGAGCCTGGAGCCTGTTTCAGTCTGTGACTCCCTCTCTCTCTGACCCTCCCTGCTCATGCTGTCTCTCTCTCTCTCTCTCCTAGAAATAAATAAAACACTAAAAAACATTAAAAAAAAAAGATGCCTTGGGGGCACCTGGGGGGCTCAGTCAGCTGAGCATCCGACTTCAACTCAGATCATGATCACATGGTTTGTGACTTCAAGTCCCATGTTCAAGCCCCACTGACAGCACAAAGCCCACCTCGTATCCTCTGTCTTCCTCTCTCTCTGCCTCTCTCCCACTTGCTCCCTCTCTCTCTCTCAAAAATAAATAAGTATTAAATTTTTAAAAATTTAAAAAGATGCCTTGGCAATTGTGATGATTAACTTTCATCAGATTGAAGGAGTTGTAAAGATTCTTCCCTTTTGTGACTGGAAGATTTTGTTTATTTGTTTGTTTTTACATTTGGCTAGAAGTCAGCAGATGCTCAGCAAAGAAGAGAATGTCAACCCGTGTTTTCACTTCCCTTTGGCTTATATCCTATTTTCTGTGATCGTTACAGTGTGAATTAGTTAAAGCCTTCCAGCATAGCAAATATATTGCTAAGTGTACCTCCTTGCAACAAAACATAAGACCCGTGGAAGTTCAGCCAAATTGTGAAGGTCAAATGGGGTCATCCGTTGGTGACACTGATGAAGACAGAAGTCCTAATTCAATCAGTAATGTCACTGGCAATGGATGTATACATAGAAACCCAGTGACTTTAACCCGGAGCTGGTGTGAATGTCAGTCGTCTGCTGGGTCAACATCTGTAGCATTATTAAAACTATATCTCTATGAGGCATCAGGAAACAGAAAAAGCACAGCTAATATTTTTAACACTGTAAAACATGGTCACGAGACATAGAAAATTAGAGATTTTCTCAGAAAATATCTGAGAAGTTGGGACTGTGTTCTTGAGTGTCATGGTCTCTGGCAAGTGTAGAGTTCGGGCAGCCAGAAACCAGCCCAATCTGGGCTCCGATGGGGGTTGGGACATGCTCGGCTGCACTTTACCTTACAAACCAGGTGTTCTGCGGGGGCTGTGAGTGTGTGCTTCATGGTCGACGGGCGGCTGTCTGCCTTCTGGCTCTCAGCTCAGTGACTCCCTCACGCTTGTGTTCTCTCTTGCTACAGATGGGCAGAAGAAAGTTCAGGAAGAATTTGACATTGACATGGATGCGCCAGAGACAGAACGTGCGGCGGTGGCCATTCAGTCGCAGTTCAGAAAATTCCAGAAGAAAAAGGCTGGGTCCCAGTCCTAGTGGGAGAGTCCCTTCCTAGTCTGCCAGAAGACGCCGAATTCAACCATCATCTATCAAGAAATTAAAAGAACAACACCCTAGAGAGAATTCATCTGCACATGATACACACATGCACACCTGACCTGCAATGCATGTACAGAGACCCGTGATATTTATTCCCTGATAGGAAGGTGTAGACAATGCAACTGAGTGGCTTCATCTCTGTTTATCTCTAGTATCATTCCTCCTGCACTGTTTTCCTTGATGTTGTAATAAAATGGAGTTATGATGCGTGATTAAAATGTCTGCTTCATCTCTCCCTTTAGATTAACCCGGGAAGTTACCAGAGTTAGAGGCGACTGCAAGGCTGTCTATTTTCCCCTTCCCCTAAGAGTGAGAGCTGAAACAAGGTGCTTCTGTGAGGAGCCTTTCTGAGGGAATGACATCCCCTCTTTGCCACACCTGTGTCATCTGAAGAGTGTTAACTGCCTGCCTGCAGTACGTTTTCCTCTTCTGATGGAGTAGAGCAGGGTGTCAAAGTGTCAGCAGGTTCCCCGGGAGAATTCCGACTCACCCAGGAGAACGAGATGGGGGAGCGTGATGCATCAACGTTTGCGCCTGTCACTCAGGTGTGCTCAGCAGGTGTGTTTCACAACTCCAAAGGGGACGCTCCTGCCCTCGGCCCCCGCTGGGGCCATTCTCTCTGCACCTTTGTGGCTCCATGGGGAAAGGTGGCTCTCTGGTCTCCCTCACTTCCCAGAGCTTCTCACACTGTGATTTGCTACTTGCTAGGATCATTCCCACGACCTGCAATTTGGAGAAGCTGTCTGGCTTCTCTCCTATGGCATATCTTCCCCTGGAACCTTGCAGGTAAATGGTTTCACATGCCCCCAAGGGGTTCCTCAGGCAGGGAGGAGAGGATGGTCTACAGAATCAGGACTAGGTGTTGGATGCTTGCCTTGGGGCCCCAGATGGCAGGAGCCCTGAGCTACTGAATCTTGCTGTTTGAGTTATGCCAGGTGAGAAGCTGGTACAGAAGCTGTATCTCATCTTCAGCATCCTGAGGTGCTCGGTGAAGGCACAATGTACCACTGAGGGGCATCCCATTTCTTTCCTGCGCCAGTTCCTTAACCAAGGATCGACTTGGAGCATGCAGAATGGTGGAAAGAGGAGAGACAGGGCTCTGTGTGCGTGCATGTGCTCACACTTGTGCCTGGAGTGTGGGTGTAAAGTGTGGCAGAAGCGGGCACAGTGACGGCTGGGGGTGGGCCCCATTCTGTTCCTCTGGCAGGGTTCATTTGTTGCCACAGGTGTGTGGACCGAGAAAGACTGGCGCCCTCGGGAAGATGAACTGCTTCAAAAGATGCATCTGAAAATGTGTCTGTCGTGTTTGGTGGGGGAGATCCCTCCTACTGGACAGTTCTCTGGGGCTGTTAGAGACCAGACAGGGGTAGGCTTTGGAGTTCTTCTAATGGGTTTCTAACTAGACGAGTCGTCAATAGGATCGGCAGTACCCAGCACTTCCTGGGGCTTCTGGCAGCTGGGGACTCCCTGAAAACAGGACAGCAGGTTGAGGGGACGCCTGAGAACAAGCTCCCGAGACAGCAGGGGAAAGTGCCACCAAAGTCCTATGGGCTGCTGTGCATTCTTTATGGAGGTTGGAAACATAATGCAGATGAATTTCCTTTATGTCTTTCTGGTGCTCCCATTGTCCCTTCGTTCTCTGAACAGTATCACATAAAGGGAGTGGCTGCCTTACTACCTGTGTTCAGCCCTGATGGCCAGCGTGGGTCTCCCCCATCTCTGACTCATCTGGAAGCAAATCCTGTTTAACAGTGAGGATGCTCCCCCTAGAGGGGACTCTCCGTGTGAAGCTGGAGAATCCAGAGAGTGTTCCCCAATGTTCCAGAGAGATGGGAGACACTCTTCAGTAATAATGGCCCCTTGGTGCAGAAAGAGGAGGGGCGGGGGTGAGAGCTGTCATGAATGGAGAGGCCCCTAAGTGGTCCCAATACACCTCTCTTGCCCCAATCACAGAACAAGGGTACCTCTGGCTTCCTTTGAGCCATGGGAATGAATTTAATTTTTCACTTCCCAGGTAGATTCATAACTCCAGCTAACAGCAAGGGGAAGACTCTAAATGTGCCCCCCTTTGCATGGGAATTGGGTATGTGCAGTCGATGGCTTCCTGGAGCCAGAGGAAGAAGAAGTGGCTTATGGCTCCAGGCTTTGAGGGCCCTCTCTTCTCATGGGCTGCAGTGTTCATACCAGAAGGGAGGAGGGAACTCCCTCAGCGTGTGCCCAAGCAGGGGTTCATAGTGTGACAGCAAGCTGGAGCATCATTGATTCAATTTCATTTCACACATATTTATTGGATTCCTACTACGTGTATGTACCAGTGCTGTGGCCATGCCTTGTCAAGGTGCTGGCAGGCTGGCGGGGAAGAGGCCCAGATAAACAGATGGTAAAATGGAGAGATTTGTGCTGTCGCAGAACAGGAGTAGGGGCAGCTCATCCAGGACTGGAGAATCACTCAAGTCTCCCCAACAAACTGCCACCTCAGCAATGATGGGAAGGATTATGGGAGTCACTAGATAAATAAGGGTGTTGGGTTTGGTTGATGGGGAAGGGTCTGGTCAAGGCCCAGGAGAAGGGGATGCGTAGCTTTGCAGAGGCTTCCTGGGTGAGCACATCCCAGCCCAGCCCATGCAGTTCTGTTACCCACACCTGGGCAGGTTAGAAGCAGGACCCAATGCTTGAGACTTGGAACTGGATTCATCTTCTATTTCAAATTGGCTGAGTGTCTGCAGAGAAGCTACCTACCTGAGTGGCATTTTTCCTGACCATCAAGGTGATGATAAAGTGTACTGGGAAAGGCGGATGGGAGAATGTTACACATAAAATACTTGAGTTTCTGGTTCAATGTAGGTGTCCAACACATGAAAGTCAATAATGGCAGACCCATGTGGTAAAGAGTCCATCATTGCTACCAGCAGCAAAAACCTTTTCCCTGATTCAACCCAATGCAGAGTTCCACAGGACTCCACATCTCTTGGTGACAGCCAGTTAGGCCAGTGATGGGCACTTGACCCAAGAGGTGGGCTCAGCCATTCAGAATCCTTCTCTTGTGAGTCTGGACTAATGTCATGGTTACTGAGCTAGTTCATAGGAAAGTTAAAGTTGAGTTGGGGTCAAAACTGGTATCATGGCAGGTAAATCTATAAGAAAGCTTTCCCCAAAAAGCACCCCTCCTTTTTTTTTAAAGAAGTAGCAAAAGTCCACTTGGAGAGAGATTCAGAGGGTGCCAAGAGGACTTGAGAGCCAAGAAATATGGGCCCACGAGAAACAAAGGGTAGCTTAGTCACTAGGTTGCAATGAGCAGAAACCCATTCACGTGAACTAAAAACAGAGAGAATTATTGAGGTGTCACAGACGTCCAAGAATAGAACATCCAAGATGTCCAAGAAGAAGAGAAGGCCACGGGCAGAGGCATGACATTAGTTTATAAACGGCATGGTGGGGGAATAATTGACATCTTTACATTATTATCTTTATAGCATTTTATGACTTTCATTAGAGTTTTATAGTTTTTTTCATAAGGGTCTTTTTGTTCGATTTCCAGGCATTTCAAGGTTTTTCTTGTCCGTCTAAATAAAATCTTTGCCCAAAGTATTTTCTAGCTGGTTTTGCTGTTATCTAGGAAAACTACTGACGTCATGTATTTAACTCTGTAACTACTCATCTCATTGAACTATACAGTATTTTGTAGTTTTTCAGTGGATTCTTCAGGATTTCCTGGTAGGCGGTCCTATCATCTGCAAAGAATAATACTTTGTCTTATTTTCCCCAATCTGTAGCCCCTCTCTCTTTTCTTGTCCTCCTTATACTTAATCCTTGTGTTTTGAGGGAGGCTGGGGGTTGGGTCAGTCTTCCGTGACAGTGACAGACCGTCTCATGAGGAGTGGTTTTCCCAGGTCATCTGTTTTGGGTTGACTGATTTTTTACTTCTTGGGACATGTAGTCTCGAGTCTTGGAGTCTTCTCATCATGCTTCTGAACGAACACATTTTGTACACCCTGGCAGTTAGCCTGCACGGACTGGTAGAATTATAAGGGAAGAGTGGAGAGGAGAAAGTGTTTAGGATTGGAGCTTATTTAGGGTTTGTGTTTCAGGTGAGGATTCACATGGATTGCATGTTTAGGAGATTTCACTTGACTCAACTCAAGGCATAGATCATTGAGATGGGGTCCCTTGGTCAGTCTACAACGTCCATTGTCTTGTCAGCTTGGGCTGCTAAATACCACAGCCTGGGAAGCTTAGACAACAGACATTTGTGCTCACAGTCCCGGAGAGGGTAAGTTCAAGATCAAGATGTTGGCTAATTCATTTCCTGGTGAGAGCCCTCTTCCTGGTTTGCAGATGGCCTCCTTTTTGCTGAGTCTTCACATGGTGGAGAGAAAGAGAGCTCTGGTGTCTTTTCTTCTTATAAGGGCACCAATCCCACCATGGGGTCCCCACGGTCATGACTGTTATGCCGAGAGACACAGAGACCAACCGAGATCACTGAAGCCAAATTAAGGCAGTCTTTATTACTGGCCAGGACCGCACAGAGTTAACACAGAACTCTAAATATGTGGTCCCAAGTCCAAGGACTCAGGGCTTTTTATAAAGAGCAAGCAGGCAAGTGGGCAGTACAGAAGCAGAATTGAGTGGTTATAGTAAAAAGGCTACAAAGTGATAAAGAGAGCAGCCCTTATCCTGGTGTGTAGGAAAACATTCATTATTTTGAAGGCAAGGTTTAGGGTTTTGGGGAGTTTCAAGGGAATGGCCATTATCTCAAGGACAAAATAGGCAGTGTCATAAATAACCATTATCAGGGAACATTAACCCTTGTCTTCTTACTTGTATTTTTCCTTGAACCTGAGGATAGTTACGTAGCCCTCCGAGTGCAGGCCCGGAAGGTAAACTCTGGGTCAAGATGGAAAGACTGAGGCTAAATTCAGGCGCAACAATGACCTCAACGAAACCCAATTACCTCCCAAACGTTCCACCTCCTAATACCATCACGTTGGGAGCTAGGACTTCGCTGTATGAATTCTGGGGAGACACAAGCACTCAGCCCTGACATCCACCTTTGCAAGAGCAGAGAGGGCCAGGTCTCCTAGATGTCAGGGACTATAATGTGATCAGACTGAACAGTGCACTGGATTTTATTCACGACTCTGCTGATTAACTGCAGGGCTGGAATTTGTAGCCACTGCCTGACACTATTTCCTCTCAGTTGCTGCTTTGAGGTTGGCTCTCTTTCCCTCATGGCCGTGGCAGTGGACTCCATTCAGTGCCACGTTGCCCTTTTGGAAGTAGTGGGTTCTTTGCTAACAGATGCTTAATTGAATAAGAATTAAGGGCGAGTGAGATGTTGCTATGCTTTCTGTGACCTCCCTAGGAGGCAGGGATAATGATGGGTTTGGCAGGGCCCTATCAGGCTTCCTGAATAAAACAACCAGCGACTGTGAAAAGTGGAGCCACTAACCTTGTTCTCTCTCTGCCCCTTGCCCCGTAAAGCTGATCTGAATATGGAGATTTTAACCCACAGCCTGTCCTGAAGCTAACCATTCTCGTTATTTCTGTGTGCCTGTGCCGCAGGGTCTTGGCCACTTGAGTGCTTTAAAAGATGCCCTGCAATGAGTCACAATTGCTCACAAAGGATGGAGAAGTGCTTCTCTGTTAGAGGTTTTTGAGCATTGGTTGGGAGTCTTTCTACCAGCCCCTATAACTCAAGACTCATTTCCTGGACTACCTATAAAATGAATGGCAAAGCTTCAGTTAGATGATTGTCTTGTCCAAAGCCAGGCTGAGTCCTTCACTCGCGGAATGGATTCCAGTGCAGAAACACCTAGATACAGATGACACCACACAGTGTTTGATGAGACTGAGAGGGACCTGTGCTTCCCTGGTGGGTTTCCCATGACTTCATGTCTCCGTCTTCCTTTGGTGCAACCACAGCCATGCATGTCCCAGACCTTTAACCAGTCCCGGCACTTAAAGCAATCACATGGTATGTGCCCAGCCTGATGGCTTTGGCTGACTTGGTAAGTGTTGACTGGTAGCCAGAGCTAATGGCGGGGAGAGAGCCAATGCCTTTCCACACCCGGATAATTTTAGCAGTCACTCTTTTGATTTCTCCACTCTACACCCATGTTCCTCTTTCTAATGCATTCCTCTGTGTCAACCAGTCATTTAAGAATGCAAATTGAATCATGTCATCTTTTCTATGCCTTCCCACCCCCAAACTTAAAACCCTTCAGGGCTTCACTGGGCTCTCAGGATAAAGCCAATTTCCTTGACGTGGCCTGTGATGACCTGTGTGGTGCCCCTTCCCTTCATTTTCTAGGAGTTTCTGCTCCCAGGGGCACAATTCCTCCCACATCAGCTCCTTTGAGTTTGCTCCTCTGTCTTTGCATCATTTAGTTCTGAGCTGACGTGCTACTTCCTGGAGCAGCTGAGATACAACTACCTACCATGAAAGATGAATCCCCAAATCCTGGAGGCTGCACCCCATAGAATTTTATTTCCCACTCACAGCAGAGTCTGATGCAAGTAGGTGTTCTGAGTCATGGCTGTTCTCCATGTGGGAGATGGCATCAAAGGTTTGAAATGGGCCAGACCCACAGGTGACTTAGATCAGTTCCACTGGCCAGAATGCAGACACATGGCCACACTATTTTTAGTGAAGCTAAGAACGTAGTCCACCTGTGTGTCCAGGAGGTGGAAAAGCAGGCATTCCTGTCCCATCCCCACCCCACGCGTGACGTCCTGTTCTAGATGGACCTTCTTACAGCTCTAATCTCACACGTGTTTATGTGATTCTTTGATCAAGGCTGGCCCCCTCCACTCAGCTCCATGATGTCAGGAACACTCATTTTATGGGCAGTTTAGCTGCTCGGTAAAGTCACCTTGAGAGTTAATGAATACATCTGAGCCCAAGTTTTTTGCATGCATTGTACAGAAACTATCTCCCCTGACATAACTGAAGGCAGAGGCACATAGAGAAATCCTGTGCTTTCATTCAGTGAATAGTTAAGAAAGATTGTGATTTGGTCAGAGTTCAAAGTCAGCCTGTAGTCTTTGGTTTTTTGTTTTCCTTTGTAAAGAGGGCCTTAGAAAGCCAGCCTGTTGTGGATTTCCTTGTCATCTCAGTGTACAATGGATACACATACAAGGAGCTCAGAACAGATGAGTACTGAGACAAAGCCACGTTTCTAGGCCACCTCTGTCCTGAAAAAAAACGAACAAAAAAAACCCTGAAGCTTGTGGTGGCTTCAAGGACAAGAGGGTTCTCAATACTGCATATCCAGGATCCTGATTATTATATATTTTTTTTCATGTCATTCCTTGCATATCGAATATAGCCCCTCCTTTCAACTCACCCTTCCTGGGAGAGGAGATCTCCCTGGACTATGATCAGTGGAGCCAGGATTTGGCCTCAACTAAGTGACTACTATTGGTATTATCCTGTGAGAACTATAACTTTTTCTTGCCTCAGTCTTCCCCTCTGTAAAGTGGGTGTAGTAAGTTCCCAGCAAGGAAGGGAGGAAATGAAGTCTTTTCCATATGTCATCTTGAACCAAGAGGTTGAGCACTTTATGTGTATTAAGTTATTTAATCTTAGCAAGCTCAGAAAGATTATCCCCATTTTGGAGATGAAGGTATTAATGTATTAAGTCTGAGAGAGGGTGAAGAAGTGCTTAAGGTTATGCAGCCAGTGAGGGATGAGATGGAATTTCTTACCCAGGTCTGACTTAAAATCCTGTGGTTTTTGATACCTACATCACCCAGTGTGAGGCACTAAATACCAGTGTACCTTGCATCTAATGGTATTTCTAATCCACATAGGGCACGATTCAGGTTCTATAGTCTCCAGTGACACCCATGATGCCTCCCTCATCCATTCAAGTCCTTGGGGGGGGGGTCCTCTTGACTTTGAATTCTGACAGTGTTGGTGGCAGATAGAACAATGGCTTCCAAAGGTGCCCACGGTCTAGTCCCCAAGACCGGTGGTTATGTTACCTTACATGGCACAACAGACTTGCAGATGTGATTAAGTCAAGGTTATGCTGTTCGTCTGGGTGGCCCAATGTCATCCTGGAGTCCTGCCACGGGAAGATGGGAAGGATATGTCAGAAAAGATGAAGCTACAGAGGGTGGAGAGACGCCCTTAGATGGAGTATGGCAGCCTCTAGAGCTGGAAAAGGTGAGGAAACAGCCTCCCTGGGGCCTCCTGAAGGAACTCAGCCCAGCCAAATCCTTGACCTTACTCCATAAAAAAATTTGTTTACTTCATAAGCTATTTGCTTTCAGTGATTCTTTGTAGCAGCAATAGGACACTAATGCAGTGGCATTTTCTTGTGCCTTAACACCAGGTGTGGTTAACGTCACTCTGACGGGTGTGTTAACTATTACCGCCCTAGCTGTGGAGCAGCTAGGGTGGGGGAGACCGCAGTGTATCCCTCTCCATAAGGGTGCTGCAGACACACAAGGTGGGTTGAAAAAAAAATCTGTTGGGTCCAAAATCATGGCCCAGTGATGAGGCCATGGAGATGGGCAGCAGATCACCATGACACTTGCCCCATCTCCGGGGATGGAAGCCACATGACTTGATCACACTGCAGCTGCGGTGGGATGCCCTCAGACAGGGAGGTGTTGATGGTGGAGAGAGCTGGCAGCATCGTGGGGTCTGCAGCTGCCAGGCCCAGACCTCTGTAGCTGAACTCAACCCGTAGCAGTGTCAGGCCTTGGGGGAGGGCCAGCACAGGCTGTCACCACTGATTATCTCGTGGTTCAGGTATAGCTCAAGCTCTTTCGTGTGATTTGTTTGCAACCAAGCCAGCAGCCTCTGCAGCACCAGGCCCCGAGCCAAGCTGATAAACAGCGGCTACAGGAATGGCTTTGCTGCTGCAGTGCTGTGAGCAGAGATGGAGCAGTGCAGGCTCTGCACCACCAGGAATGTTTCTCCGGTGTGCCCATCCTCCCACCCCCCAAGCTCTGAGCAAAGGAAGATGCACATCTCTGTCATCCTCCCTGTGTAGATTAACAGTGGGGTGAGACAGACAACTTGGTTAGTTTGATGGCCTCCTAGGTGGGCATTCAGTGGTGCGGGACCTCCTCGGAGCTGCTTGTGGAGTGGCTGGGCTTAGCTTTTATGATTGTCTGGGTCTAAATGAACAAAGGCATTCTCCAGCTCCTTGGTGAGTGGGTGGGCTCTCAATCTAGCCCTTACTCACTCATTACAGCCCCTTCTGTGCCTTCATGTTCATAAATCAAGGAGTGTTCAGTGCAGCAAACTGCTGTCGAGATCTCATCCACCCCCTGCATTTTATAAACAAATAAAGCAAAGCTCGGAGAGATGGAATGGCTTCTCTGTGGCCGCCTGGCCAGGCCCTGACCCAGAGCCCTTCGGGGACAGTGTGTTTCCAGGCAATGTTAGCCCACAGACAGGGCTGATGGAGGCCATCCGGACTTGCCATCAGACACATGAAACTGCACTATCCCACATCCTAGGGACCCCTTGCTGGTCAGGTTGTACAACTCCCTGCTCATGTTCCCTGAGAGCAGCAGTGGAAGAAAGATCAGAAGCAAACAAACAGTGGGCTACTCCATAGCTATTTTAGTCCAAATATCAGAAGAATGGAGAAGAGGAGGCATGGCCATCAGGTTGCGCCCAGCTGCTTTTACCAACACCCCCAAATAATAGTGGCTTCAACAAGAGAGCTGTCTCACCTGGGACAGTGTGCATGAAGCATTCCAGGGCACCTCCTGGTATCAGGAATCTACCCCTTCCACCGTCCTCAGGTGCTGCCCTTTCCCTCCTGGTCACTGGGTCCACATTCCAGTTCTAGGGAGAGGACATGGGGATGGCTGCCTTGGAGGGTGGGTATAGAGCACACAGGCTACACCACATGAGTCATCCTGTGACTTGAACTATGGAGATGGGCATGTATATGGCCTAAGTTCTTCAGACAGTTGGCATCTGTCCACTTCTCTTGGCCAGAGTGGCCTGGGGGCATGAGACCAATCTGTTCTCTGTGCCTGCCCATAGCCCCCCAACACTGGTCATTTCAGTTAATGCAATGGTCTTCTCTTTCCAGCCTCTGTGACTCCACTGGGCCTTCTCCCAGCCTGCATGCAGGGCAGGGCAGCTTGAGGCGACAAGATGTCACTGCTACTCAGTGCAGCTCCCAGTTGATGACTGATGGGGGTTGGAGGACACCTATCCCAGCTCTCTCGCTCCTCTGGTGTCCTCACTTCCCTCCCATGCTCCCTCAGATAACCTCCCAGATAAGCCTCTTACATTTCAATCTTTGCCTCAAAGTTTACTTCTGGGAGAAGCCAGCCCCAGACATATGGTGAGGGAGACATGTGGGCATTTTTAGCTAAACCTCTGGGTTCCAAGACTTCTGGACCATATATTTTGTTTACATCCTATTTTTCACAACCTCTTTTTATTAAGAAATCAGCCTCTTAAAATTAAAATGGGCAAGAATAGATTTAGTTTTTATCCATCAAGGGTTGTTTTGTACCTTCCCTTGTAGGAAAAACTTGTCTCCCAGGGAGAAGATTGGTGGAGGGAAATGGTATGGGACTCTCTGGACGAGTCCCATAGATGCAAAAATGAGAGAGACTCAGCCTCTACTTCCCCCAAAAGGCTCCTCCCCATGGGAGATTGAAGTATATGAGGAGGCAAATAAGAGAGAGCATGCACACATGTCACATGGAGCTCATACCTATGAAAGAGCGAGTGTGTCCTTGAGAAATGAAAGAGTCTCTGTGGCAGGGTTGGGAGGGCTTCTTGGATTGGAGAGATGGAAAAGGGAGAGAGGACGATCCAAAAAAGGGGTTCCATGTCTGTAACAAGACCACATATTCTTGCATCAGCTTCAACTACTTGATCACAGGAATTTGAGCCACCTAAAACTCCCTCTGGTTCCTTGGGAATTGCACACCAACTTTCCCTCCACTTAGCTAAACATGCACTTCAGGTCACTTCAAGGACACCACTTTCTTCATTGATTTGATACGACTTGGTGCTCAGGTCTCTGGGATATTCTGATGTCTTGGATCTGCTTCTGCATCTCAGGTTAAACAGGGATGTGTTCTCTACACATGTACCCCTGTCCCTCCCCCAAGTGATGTTGACCACTGCTTACTCTCTCTGTTTCTTTCTCTTATTCTTTGTCAAATATCCCTTACCCTCCGGATCATTTTCAAGAAGGTCCTTGCTCCTCAAGAACATCCTTATGTTTGGTCCAGTCCTACTAATTCTCTGCCTGAGGGGTAATTGCCTCCCATGAGGCTCCCTGATGCCTCATGACAGCACTTCTCTGGTGAACACAAACCCTCAGAGGGCTTGGCTGCAGAGAAGCTTGAGTTGATAGCTTGCACAGAGCTGAGCCTCTCTTCCAGCACCTACGCTATTCTAGAACCACAAAAAGCTATTCCAATTAAAATCAGTTCAGTTTGGGGGGCATCTGGGTGGCTCAGTAGATTAAACATATGACTCTGGATTTCATCTGAGGTTATGATCTCGCAAGTTCATGAGTTCGAGCCCTGCATTGGGCTCTGTGCTGGCAGTGTGGAGGCTACTTGGGATTCTCCCTCTGTCTCTGCCCCTGTCTTGCTCATGCTCTCTCTCTCTCTCTCTCTCAAAATAAATAAATAAACTTAAAAAATCAGCTCAGTTTGGGATGAGACCAATTGTACTGTGTTCCTTCAAGATTTTCTGAGTCCTAATTCTCCACTTTTTCCTGTAGTTTCTAAGCCCTAGCCTACGAGCTTCCAGTTTTCTTAATGGGCAATTTAACAAACTGAGTTGTCTTTCAGACAGATTACCTCATCTTTATCTTGCTTTAAACTAGATGCCTGTCCTGGGTTGAACTAATGCTGGATGTATCTTTTGGCTTCCTCTGGCCTGGGACCACACTCCTCCCCAATGTGAGGTCTCCCCAGGAAATCATATCAGTCTCTCTCCACAGGATATGTGGACTTTAAAACCTGGCTTTGCAAGAAGTGGTCTGGCTTAGTCTCTGGACAGAAAGTGACTCCAGCAGGTTTTGGGAATAAGGTAGGACTATCAAGGTGTTGTGTGAGCTTCTATTGCGCAAGCCATTCTATCCTGGGCCCGTATCCACAAGAAAGATCCAGAACTTGATTTGCCATTGAGGATGAAAAGGTGGACTGCCTCCCTCCTCTTCTTCCTGCCTTTCCTACTATTCAGGTTGTTTTCCTTTCTGTCTCCTCTAGATTCCCATTTTAGATCCCATAATAATAATAGCTATTGTTCAGGATAATTAATGCTAACTGCTGTAATATACATCCCCACATCTCAATGGTTTAATGCACAAGAAGTGAGTATCTCACTTCTATGAAGTCTGATGAGCACTGTGTAGCTCCCCTGGGCAGCTCTCTACCCAGAGGGTGACTCAGGGACTCAGGCTCCATCTCTTGGGTGACTTTGTTATCTTGGTTCATTTGCTTCTGAGGAAAAGAGCTTGAGGGGTTACAGTGTGTAATGGTGTTCCATAGAAAACTGCCATAAACTGGGGGCTGAAAACAATAGAAGTTTATTGTCTCTCAGTTCTGGAAGCCAGAGTTGGAAATCAACATGTTGGCAAGGATGGTTCCTTCTGGAGACACCGAGGGAGGATCCGTTCCATGCTTCTCTCCTAGTGTCTTGTGCTTCTGGAAATCCTTGAGTTTCCTTGGCTTGTAGACACATAACTTTAACCTCTGCCTTCACTTAGACCTCTCCTATATGCATCTGTGTGTCCTCTCCCTCTCTGTTTTCTCTTGTAAGGACATCTGTTGGGGTGCCTGGGTGGCTCAGTTGGTTAAGCGTTTGACTTTGGCTTAGGTCATTATCTCGCAGTTCATGGGTTTGAGCCCCGCATTGGGCTCTGTGCTGTCAGCCCAGAGCCTGGAGTCTGCTTCAGATTTGGTGTCTCCCTCTCTTTTTGTCCCTCCCCCACCATGCTCTCTCTCTCTCTCAAAAATAAGTAAATATTACAGAATAAAGGAGAAGGACACCTGCTATTTTATTTAGAGCCTACCCCAAACTCAGGAAGGGCTCGTCTCAATATCCTTGACTTAATTACATCTGTAAAGACCTTTTTTTTTTTTCTTCCAGATAAGGTCACCTTCCCAGGTTCCAGTGTCTAGGACTTGATATATCTTTTGGGGGACCACTATTCAACCTAGCACACACAGTCTGTTTTATTGTCAATCCTGGAGAGGCACACAAATCTACCCACTTTCCACTGGTCAGAGCTAATCACTATAGCACAGCCCTAGTTGTGGGGGAGCCTGGGAAAGATAGTCTTCCAGTTTGTCCAAAGAAAAGAAATGGAGGTAGTGGGCACCTGGCCAGTCTCTGACAGTGGCTAACACTCGAGGGGCACTTCCTCAGTTCTCCAACTTTCAGATCAGTAAACAGAGACACAGAGTCCTTAGAATGATTTCCCAAAGTTATTTGTAGATGGTGGAAATACAGTTTTCATCTAAGCTGACTATTTTAAAGCCTGTCCCTTTGGCTTATGTATGACATGTCCTCTAACTGCACTGACCTCTGGCTATTTGTCCTTGGGGGACACAATTATTACCCTTCCCTGCATGTCCCCAAGCCTGGGGACTGACTTGGCTGGAGCCAAGTGCTTTCCAGGTGCTACTTTTCCTCAGAAATGCTTTTCTCTTCACTCTGGAAATTCTCTCAGCCTTTTTTCCTTCACAGTGACTTGTTCAAGGACATTTCAATGGACACGATGAAGCAGCCAAAGTTGTTACCTGCCAGCCCAGTAACTGGATGGAACCTACTGGCAGGAAGGACAATGCAGATGTCCCAAGTTGATTGAAGTCAATGCTGACAAGTTCATTTGCCAAAGAAAAAGAGCTGGTAAGTATAGCCTGGTGAGTGGCTCGCAAGCACAATTATTGACTTTTGAGCTGGAGGGTACTGCACATTTATTTCTGTTTTGACCACCCACAGGTCTGCATGTCAGCAGCTCTAGCATAACCTACATCAAGCTGAAAAACATCAATTGGCTGCTTGTTTGAAGTGGATCCAAACTACCTTGTCTGAATAGAGAACACAGCATATTTGTAAGCAAGAAGGCCTTGGATTCACCGCATGTGGGGAGGAAGGGATCAGGGTTACTTTCCTCTCCCTGCTGCCCCTTCTGTTCTGGAAAATTTTCTGTTGGCTTGCAGAAGTCCAAGAGGGAAAAGATGCTTGTATAATTTTGGATTTCATTACTGATTATTGATCCAGATCTGTCTTGTATACATAGCAGAAAGCAATATTTTTGTGAAGAAAATGAAGTCTAGGAGAAGAGTGAGGTTGGAGGAAGGGTAAGAAGAAGGAAGAAAGGAAGCAAAGAAAGGAAGAGAGGCAGGAAGAGAAGGGAAAAAAAAAGGAACAAATAAACAGGAGGAAAGATTTCCCTCTATCTTGGTTTTGAGGTGAGAGAAAATATTTCTTACCATGCCCTTGGCTAGTTCGCAGTCAGTAGATATCCATGGCTGCTAAAAGTTCTGTTAATTCTCTTTCAGTGTCTGCAGATGTACTAGGTTTCGTTATAGGAGCTGGAGACTTGAGGCCAGTCCATGGATGTGAGGGGCACCTGAGGGCATGAGTTGGCACCAGTTCACTTTGCACCTGCTGTGTAAGAAGCACTGTACCAATTCCACAGGGACACAGAGTGAATGATGCAATTAGGCACAAATAGTTCCTGCAGGTTTGTCTTGGTTAGGCACAATGTTCAGGCGTGACCATCTGTCTGCAAGGAGCTTGATTTTTAAAGGAGGTGATAGACATGCCCACAAATAAGATAAAATGTCAAGTTCTTTGGCAGACAGATAGATGAAGAATGGAAGGGAGTGAGATCAATGTCAACAAGAGATTACTTCATGGAGAAGTGTGACTCTTGAAGAAAGCATAGAAGTTAAATGTGCGGTGATAGGGAAGAGGACATTGTTGGAGGGGATGATACAGAGGCAAGAAAGCACTTGTTTGGCGGAATAGTAGCTATTACAATTTGGGGAAAGTGCAGGGAGCTTTGAGTGGTGTGGTAGAACCAAAGCCTGGAGAGGTAGGTTAAGGCCAGAACGGATTACAGATGGCCATTGTGGCACAGATGGCAAACAGTTCACCAGCCTGTCTTTTCCATGTCTTGGAAACACAGCCAATTTACACTTCGCAGCCTTCCTCACAATTATATGTGACCATTTGACACGTGAATCCCAACCAATGAAACAGGGGCAGAAGGCATCTGCCAGAAAAGAGTAGACACCATGGTGGGTGGAGGGTGAGCTTGTGCAGCTGCACCCCCACTTCTTATCGCGCAAATTGCCACCATCACCATTACCATCATCACCACCATCACCACCACCAACACTACCACCTCTACTATCACCACCACCACCACCACCACCACTCACCATCACTACCATCACCACCACTACCACCTCTACCACCACCATTACATCATCATCACTTCCACCACCACCACCACCATCATCATCATCACCACCACTGTCAGATTCACAATTACCATCACTACCATCATGATGCCACTACTACTGCCAAAGTGCATATGCCAGGTATTGTTCTAAATAGTCTTACATATTAAAGTCTCACTTAACCCTACCTTGTGCCCTGTGAAGTGCACTATGATACATCCCAATTTGAAGATATCTTTAAAACCACTGGTTGTGTTCTAGATTTCATGGATTTTAATACATCTATGGTTTTGTATTTTTCTGAAGTAAATTCTTAAATCATAGTATTTAGGTCATGGTTTAGGCTTTGTTTTCTTTTTAAAAAATTTTTAAAGTGTTTATTTATTTTTAAGAGACAGAGACAGAGTGTGAGCAGAGGAGGGGCAGAGAGAGAGAGACACAGAATCTGAAGCAGGCTCCAGGCTCTGAGCTGTCAGCACAAAGTCCAACGCGGGGCTTAAACTCACGATCTAATAACATGAACTGAGCCAAAGTGGACGCATAATCAACTGAGCCACCCAGACGCCCCTAGGCTTTGTTTTCCTGATCATCTTCACTATGAGTCTTTTAGTTAATTTTGAATAGTATACAAGGCTTTCAAAGAGAAGCACATCCAGCTGCAGATAGAAGGGTTTCCAGCAAAGTGCTACAGCATATCAATGTTTAGTGTCATATACCTTTTTAAAACGTGAGCAGTAACAGCCATTGCCTTGATAACCATCTTTCACTATTACGACTCTTGCTCTGTTGATGAAATTACATAGGGTAGAACAAAATGGACATTTTGTTTGAGAAATTAAATTGGGTGTTTAGAAACTTAACCTATGGTGGGAGAGAACATTGATGGAGATGATTTTAAACAAAATGTTCTGATCTGAGTGCTGAATCCCTCTGCTACCTCCACTAATTCCTTCCATCTCTCTACAACTACCATCATTTACTGACTTTACTCTTCATTCATGCTGTGACTTGTGTCTGATCTCTCTACTTTCCTTCCAGCTGCCTCCATTTCACCTTCATTTTCTTTTTAGCTTCTGCCCCAATCTCAATCCCTTCTCAGGGTACACATTCCCTCCCCATCTTGATTCATTGCCTGTAGTTTATGGTTAAATTTTACTTTCAAAAATGTTACATAGTTCCTCTAGGCTTATAACAAAATAACAATGCTCTGATTTACCCTTTCCATCCCCATGTCCTGTTTCCCAAAGGAAACTCTTTGAGTGCTTTCAGTTGTTTCTTTGACATTTACCTCCCTATTTCTAAAACATGCTTATATAACTCTTAGTATTCCAGTTTCAGATATTTTTATGGACTTCCTAAATTGAATGCAAGGATTTACCTCCCACTCAATCTTCCTCTTCTATTCCCTCAATATAATTATGTTTTAATCAGGTTTTATATTGTTCATTATTATGTTTATGTTAATACAATCTTAGCTGAGTCATTTAATGTGCCATCCATTGCATTTGCTTTCCCCCGAGTTAAAAAGTATCTATTTTTTTTTTGCTTAGGTTTTATGTACTTACCACTATTTTAAGCTCAAATTTTCCATCCAATTTTGATCTGTCCTCAATATCTTCAAATACCTCAAATGGTCTGTAGTTTTCCTCATTATTTTTTTCTGACATATTCCTCCTTCCTCTTGATTTGCTAGGACTGCAACACAGCTTTCATCCTGAGGTGTCTATCTACCTATCTGTCAGGCAGTCACTTAACCTGTGTTCTGAGGTAAAGTTCTGATATATGTTCTTCTCTCTTGGTTAACTTCTTTTGTTTAATACTTATTTATTCATTTTGAGGAAGAGAGAGAGAGCTGGTGGGGGCAGAAAGAGAGGGAGAGACAGAATCCCAAGCAGCCTCCATGTTGTCAGTGCAGAGCTGGACACGGGACTTGAACTCACGAATTGTGAGATCATGACTTGAGCTGAAACTAAGAGTCCATCACTTAACCGACTTGAGCCACCCAGGTGCCCCTCTTGGTTAACTTCTTCATATTGATGGGACAGATCTTTGGGTTCCTACTGAGAAAGAGTACCTGGAATTTATATTTTTTGAGATCCTGAATTTTTGAAGATGTAGTTTTTTTAATTTTTACAATTGAATGGCAGTTTGGCTAGGTATAAAAATTTAGGTTGTGAATAATTATTTTTTGATTTGTTATATTGCATTCCCCCCAGCTTTATTGATGCATAATTTACAGATAAGAACATTTATTTCTCAAAAGTATATATTTTTACGATCTTGGTAATTATATGTAATTGTGTGACCACAACTATAATCAAGATATAGAGCAGGGTGCCTGGCTGGCTCAGTCTGTTAGGCATCTGACTCTTGATCTCAGCTCAGATCTTGATCTCACAGTTAGTGAGTTTAAACCCCATACTGGGCTCTGTGCTGAGTGTGAGACTTACTTACAAAAAAAAAGATATAAAATAGTCCTATCACTCTAAAAAGTTACCCTTCTATAGTCATTCCTTAGGCAACTACTGCTCTGATTTGTGTCACTATAGTTTTGTCTTTTCCAAAATTTCATGTAAATGGAATCATACAGTTTATAGACTTTTGTGTTTGTTCTTTTCACTTAGCAGGTTTTTGAGACTATGTTGTTACATACATGTATTAATATTTTATTCCTTTTTATATCTGAGAAGTTTTCCATAGTATAAATGTACTGCAGTTTGTCCCTTTACCAGTTGATAGACATTTAGTTTGTATCAGTTTTAGGATTTTATTCATCATTCTGCAACAAACATTTGCATACAACTTTTTGTGAGAACATATGTTTTTATTTCATTTCTTTCTCTGTGAATGTGTGGGATTTCTGAGCCACATGGTAGGTTTGTGTTTAGGTTGATAAGAAATAGCCAAACTGTTTTCCAAAGTGGCTGTGCTGTTTTACATTCCCAGCAGCAGCCTGGGCTGTTTGACTAATGTCACATCTTTGTCAGCACTTGGTATTGTTTCTTAAGGTTTTTAAAGGTGTTCTTTAGTATGTTATCATCTCTACTATTCCTGAAGAGAAATCACATACTTTTCTGATTTTCTATTTTTATTTGTGTCTTAATTTTTTTTTGTTATTTATTAAGCTTTTAATTCCAGTATAGGAAACATTCAGTGTTATATTGGTTTCAGGTGTACCATGTGTAATTCATCACTGCCATACAACACACAGGGCTCATCATAACAAGTGCACTCCTTCATTCTCATACTATTTCACCCACCTCCCCCACTGCCCCCACCTCTAGTAACCATCAGTTTATTCTCTGTAGTTAAGTGTCTTTTGGTTTCTCCCTCTCTTTTTCCTTTGTCCATTTGTTTTGTTTCTTAAATTCCACACACCACTGAAATCATATGGTATTTGTCTTTTTCGGAGTTATTTTGCTTAGCATACTACACTCTAGCTCCAACCATGCCATTACAAATGGCAAGATTTGCCCTGGAAACGTTAAGGTTCTTCTCTGTATCCCAGTTTTCTGAATATGTACAGTGATGTGCTTTGACATAAGTGTCTTTCATCCTTTTGTGCTGGTTGTTTAAAGCAGACTTTCCAACTGAATCTTCATGTCCTTTACTTGCTGGAAATTTTCCCAAATTATTATTCTTTTAAATAATTTATTTCCTTCTATTTTTTCCTGAACTTATTGTTTTTAAACCTCTATCGTTTGGATGTTGGCTTTGTAAACAATCCTTTCGTTGTGTTTACTTTTCTTTCCTATTTTCCATTTCCTCATCATTTTGTCTTACCAGCTGGAAGATTTGCTTTCAATTTTGTCTTCAATACTTCTATAGTGTTTTCCATTTTGATTTCATACTTTTAGTTTATGAGATTTATTGTTTTGTTTCTTGAATGTAATTGCTTTTGTAATCACACTATACTGTTGATTTATTAATACATCTACCCGTATCTACCCATATCTATCAGGATATTCATTGTAGTTTCCTTTACCCTTCTAAAGATAAATTATTCCTCTTATATCATTCTTGTTTCTTTTTCCCTATTTATTTTGAAATTTGTTTTTCCTTTCATACTAGCTCAGGGATTCTCAACAGGGCAGGTGTGAGCAGAGAAGGAGGAGGAGGGGAAGGAGGAGGAAGAGAGGAGGAGAAGGGGAATTTTACTCTCAGGACATATTTGGCAATATCTGGAGATATTTTCGGCTGTCACGGCTGGAAAGGGGGTGCTATCCCCTCTAGTGAATAGAAGCCAGGAATGTTGCTAAGAATTTTACAGTGCACAGGATGCCCACCCTCTACTCCGTGACAAAGAATTATTCAGCCCCTGGGGTGCGTTGGTGGCTCATTTGGTTAAGCGTCCAACTTTGGTTCAGGTCATGATCACGCGATTTGTGAGTTTGAGCCCTGAATGGGACTGTCTGCTGTCAGCACAGAGCCCAGTTTGGATCCTCTGTTCCTCTCACCCCCACCCCTCTCCTGCTCATGCACTCTCTCTCTCTCAAAAAATAAAACAAGCATTAAAAAAAGAGAATTATTCAGCCCCAAACGTCAGTGGTGCAGAGGTTGAGAAGCCCTGTGTTGCTGGATGCTTTTGTCAAATGTCTGCTGGTCCTTGGCTGTCAGTTCATATTTAAAGTGCAATGCAGTAAAAAGTTTCTCTTGACAGAGCTTGTTGACTGATAGATCTAACATAGAGAAATGTAGTTGGGTCTTTTCATTGCTGTGTGTAGGTCATTATCAGAGCTGAAGAGAAATCCTTAACTGTCCCCAGTATGAATGTGTAGGAGGAAGACAATAAGCATTACAGCCCATGTGCTCCCAGCTGAAGAAGGAGAGGGGCTGGGGTCTCTCCACTGAGTGTGTAACTTATTTCACTCTCATGCTTCAGTCTGTTCCTTGACCTCAGCTCTGTATATGCTGCCTTGTTGCTTCTGTCTCAGTCTCTTCAGAGAATAAACCTCAACATTCCTTTAGGTCCAGGAGGATAACTCAGAATATTTTGCCTTTATACATATTTGCAATCTGTATTTTTTGGTGATACCCAGAGACTCCCATTGCTCACCTGAGCTCTAACATCAGCCCATCTTCCCTGGGGCTCATCTGCTCTTTCATAGTTAACTCCACTGCTTTTCCATAGCAGCTGCCATGCACCCTGTGAACTCTGCTAAAACACACATCTTACTGTCAGACCTACTGGGTCTTCCTCTTACACTAACGCTAACAACTACACTAGCACTAAGATTAACTCCAGGATAATGTTATTTACACCCATGGCTTCTATCAGTTGGCTTTCAAATTTCCATCACCAGCTTCCTGGTTTTAAGTGCTCAGACTGGGGGTGCCTGGGTAGCTCAGTAGGTTAAGTGTCTGACTCTTGGTTTCAGCTCAGGTCATGNCTCTCTAAATAAATAAACTTAAAGAAAAGAAATTTTCATATTCCATATAGGCATATGTGAGAGAAATACTCTTTGGTTTTAGAGTATGTGGAGGGAGGGGAGATGGTAGCCAAAATATTGCTTTAATGGCTCAATACATATGGACAGAGAACAGCAGGCCATCAAGTGTGGGAAGCAGCCTCCCACCACAGCTGAAGAGCCAGTATTTCTACTCTTCTACATTAAATCCTTACTCACTCTGTCTTAATTTGAGACCTTTTTTTTACACCTAAACTATTCACATACTTCTGTTTCCCATATTACCCTGAAATTACTTTTTGTAGTCCATCTGTAGCTAGACAAAAGAAATATGGTCTTTCATTCTTTTTAACTTTAAAATTAAAGCATAATTTTGTTTATTCTGTGACTTAGAGCACAAAGGAGTGAGGCAAACCTTCTCTGAAACCCACACTCACACACACTCTCATTACGTGGATTTGAGTCTTGTGGTTCAGGTTCTTGGTTCTGGCTCACACTGTAATCACCTGGGGAGCTTGTGAAGAACACCATTGTTCAAGCTCCACCCCTAGACCAATTATAGACTTTGGGCATCAGTAATTTTGCAAAGCTTTTCATGTGATTCAAATGTGCTGCCAGAGGTGGGATCTGGTTGGGGTTTTTGGTTGGGTTTTTTCTTTGCATAGCTCTTATTTCTCTTTTGGCTGACCCTCAAATATTACTGTAGTGGCTCTCAAATGTTACTGTATGTTAGAATCACTTGGAGCATTTATTAAGGCAGATTTCTGAGCCTCACCCTCAGAGTTTTTGACTCAGTAGGTGTTGGTGGGGCCCAAGAATTTGCATTTCTAACAAATTCCCAGGTGATGATACTGCTGGTCTGGAGACTGTACTTTGAGAACCACTGCCTTACTCCACGTAAGAGATTATTCTTCTTTTAGGATCTGCTTCTCAGAATTAGGGTGGTCTCCATGTTGGCACTAAAAGTCCCACATCTTGGGAAACCCCTCATCTCAAGAAAACTGAGACAGTTAGTCACCAAAAAGGTATTTCCTCAGTTGTAATCTCTAGAACTGGTAAAGTGATCTTATTTGGGGAAAAAAGGGGGGTCTTTGTAGATGTGATTAAGAATAATCTTGAGATGAGGAGATCATACCGGATTATCTGGCTAGGCCCCGCAGCCAATGGCAGGTATCTTTAAAATAATGAGGTGAAGGGTGATTACAGACAGAAGAGGGGAAGGCCATGTGGCCACAGAGTCAGAGAGTGGAGCAATCAGCCACAAGCCAAGGAACATCTGGAGTTATCAGAAGCTGGGAGAGGCAAGGAATGGATTCTCCCCTGGAGCTTTCTCTAGAAAGAGGGAGTGTGGACCTGTTGGCTTCTTGATTTGGACTTCCCCAGAACTGTGAGAAAATACATTTCTCTTGTGTATAAGCTAACAAGTTTGTGGTCATTTATTACAGTAGTCACAGGAATTAACAGAGTTTCCCCAAGCACTGCTCTTTTATTGGGGGTGTTTCTTGTCTCTTGTGCCTGTGAAAAGTGAGCTATTCTGAAAATACATTGCCTCCACAAAGACTGGCTGATTGACTAATGAGTCTTTAAAAATGTTTCCCAGAAAGAACAGGCTAGAAGCCAATGGGTTGCAGCTAATCTGATATATTAAAAAGTTCTGAAGATTATCTATACTAGGCCATTAAGCAGCAAATGATGTAAATAGAAAATCTATTAATATTAAATGTGCCACTTTGTTATGCAAGATACGGCAGCCCAACAATTGTGGGCGTTCTGTCAGAAGTGTTCTGGAGCAATCGTGCTCTGGGAACTAAAAAGAGAGCACGTGGAGAAATCTGGAGAGTGCTAGCATGTGCTTGACCAGTGGGAAAGGACTTCAGCCCCGGATCAGGGATTGATGATATTTTGTGATCTGGGAAGGTATTGGTACCTTTCCATCATTAGTCCACACAGAGACAGAGCCCAGGTGAGAGATCTGAGCCACTCCCAGGGCACACGTTGTCAACTTCAAGTCACTTATAGGGCCTTTGTCTGAAATACTTGCAAGAGGAAGGTTAGGATACATAATAGAAAGCGTCAGGAATGGCAAGTTTTCTTGCAACGGTCTTTGGATTCCATGCCCGAGGCTGGTCCTGCCCTGGAAAACCAGTCGTGGATCTATGTGGGGTCCCCTGGCTGTCATACAGTTTTCTCTATTTCTTCTGGGTGTTCCACTTGCTGCCTTTAAGGGGTCTCTGGCTCCTGCATCCTTGCTGAGGTCTGAGTCATGATTTTCCTGATATTCAACTTCTGGACTATCCTGTGAACTTACCACTGTATGAACTATCTTGTCCAGGTTGCATATACTGTGATGTGTTACATTTTTTCTTTGTTTATTTTTCTAAAGATATTCATTGGTTGTCTTATGTACACTCTTCTGCACACTGAGATTACTAATTACTTAAGTACAACAATCAGACCACCTGCATTTTCTCATGTTCAAAATACCCAGATTCAGCACCAATGCACAGTGATATCTTATCTGGTAGAGATGTATTCATAATTCCCCTCCAATTTTTTTGATTATTAATCTAGCTAAGCTATGATTTGAATGGAGCCCCCTGAACGGGCGTCAAAAGGTGGCTGGATGTTCTAGAACGCAAGGAGAAGGTATCAACACAGCACTCCTGGGAGAGGGTTTGCATCTTTGTAAACATTCAGTGACAGTTCGCTAAATGAACTCTGCCTATGGGAATTAGCAGCATCTAACATATTGTAACAGCATATTTCTTGCATCCAGAGAGAATCTGCTTTAAAACTCTGCAATGGCTGTTTTTATGGGTCTGACTTCGTTTCTGAAACTGCAGAGGAGAAATTCTAAGTTATATTTAATGTCATTTTCAGCCCAAGACATGATGAGCCCAAAGGCCCAAAGTGTATTTGAAAGCTGGTGTTCTAGCCTAAAAATTCACATGGGTGTGCATTCTATTCTCCAGTGTTTGTATTATAAATTGCCCACCAAGGAATGTAACCAATCTTTAGGGAAGACGTGACCTTTGCATTTCATTACTTTATTACCACTTCCTCCTGAATCCTGGGGTTCAGGGTCTTCCTGCAAAGCCCTCAAACATGATTGGCCCACAGAATAACTATAAGCAATTGTGTTAACATAGTGATTTTAAAGAGGATGTGATTAGTTTGTACCAAACAAAGATGTAAGATTCAATACTGAGTTCTCCTAGCCAGCTCTATAGCTAATTTTGCAGCATGAACTTACAGAAACTGTAAAGTGCTTATTGCTAAAAATAGAAGCAATTTGTCCAGATACAATAGGGTAGTATGACAGGCTTTGCAGCCTTTCTCTCTCTCTCTCAACAAAAAAGAATTGTTAGTAAGCTACAACGCTGTGGGTTTTAATTCACAGTTTTGCTATTGAAGTTTTTAATTTGGGAAGGCTAACATTAAAAATGCGCGCCTTGCAAAACTATCAGTGATTTAGATGATGTTTTCTTTGGGATTTATTTACACATTTCATCAAGAGTTTGCAGTACGGGAAAGAGAGGGTGACTGTTTTTGAGTGTTGTGGAAGCCATGCAACACAAAGGCTCTAAACTGACAAAACAAAATAAAACAAATTATCTCCTGTCAATAGGAAGATTACTATTTGAAATACTAATAATCTTGTATTAGTCACTTTGGCAAAAAGTTAGAAAAAACTTCTATGGTAGTTCTTTGTAAATTTTAACTGGAATTTTTATGGCACTTTATCACTAAGTCCCAACTCCAAGGTGAATTGTGTAAAATGAACTTCTTGTGCTAAAAAAGAAAAAGTGTATCTAAGGATAACCAGGCTTCCTGCTGATAAACACTGGCCCTGTTCTCTTAGCTATTGTTCTGTGCTTCTCCTTCTGAGCTACTTCTATAAGCTTCCGAATGTCTTTGAAACTTGGAAGCACAAGCCAATGTCATGTAAATGAAATTAAGCTCAGGAAAAAGTTTCACCCTGGTTTTAGTGCTTTTGATAAACACCGAAAAATAGATTTTAAAAAATAAGTTCCGTCCTTGAGGAGTTATTATGGCATGTGGTAGTATAAAACTAAATAGAAATAGTATCTAAAAATTATGTGAGCCTGCAGACTCCATCCTTGGTTTTAAAAGTGCTGGTGGGCTTCTATGCACTCACTTTAAAAAAACTTTCTGGAAAATAAGATAAAAAGAGAGCGAGAGAGAGGCAAACCATAAGGGACTCTTAAATACAGACAACAAACTGAGGGTTGCTGGAGGGGAGATGAGAGGAGGAATGAGATAAATGGGTGATGGGCATTAGGGAGGGTACTGGTTGGGATGAGCACCACTGGGTGTTACATGTAAGTGATGAATGACTAAACTCTATTCCTGAAATCAAAATATCAATAAACCAATCAACAAAAAGTAAAGTTCCACACAAATAATTTTGGTTTGTCGCTATCTACAAAATAACTTACTGTAATTTGAGCATCTCATTCAATATATAGATCGAATTGAAAATAACTGGCATCTTGAAGATAGTGAGTCTTCCTATCCATGAACATGGACTATTTTTCAATTTATTTAGTTCTTCTTTGACTTCATTTATCAGAGTTTTGTAGTTTTCCTTATATCAATCTTGCACATATTATGTTCCATTTTTATCTAACCATTTCCATTTCTGGCTGCTAATGTAAATGATATTGTGTCATTTATTTAAAATCCCACTTATTCAATGCTAGTTCACAGGAAATCACTTGACTAATATATATTAAACGTGTATCCTGCAACTTTAATTGTGCAATAGTTTCTTTTTTTTAATAGTTTATTGTCAAGTTGGTTTCCATATAACACCCAGTACTCATCCCCACAAGTGCCCTCCTCCATGCCCATCACCCCCCTTCCCCTCCCCCCCACACCCATCAGCCCTCAGTTTGTTCTCAGCATTCAAGAGTCTCTCAACAATAGTTTCAAGATTTTTTCTTTTTTGTGTCGATTCTTTCGGAATTTCCACATAGATGATCATGTCATCTAAGAATAATAAGGGTTTATTTTTTCCTTCTTAAAAAAATACAGAAATTTTCTGGTAAGAAACCAAGTTTCATGAAAAGAAGTGGCACTTCTGAGGGTCTCAGAGTTAAGTTCCTCTGAGGAGGAAGACATTTCTGTGAATGTGTGATTAAATCAGAAAGCTCCATTTGCAGAGCCATCTAGCATGCCTTCCACTGCCTGACTCTCCAAGTGTTTCTACAGAATATTTCTCCACTGAGTTTGCACAGATTGTCACCCCTGACTCCATAGGTATAGACACCATCAGGCAAACGCTCAGCATGTTTAACTGTTAAGTCTGGGTCAAGGGGAGGCTGTGGGGCCATAGGTGCTACCCAAGTATCCGTGTTGCATTTTTTCAAGTTGTCCCCAGAAGTTTCTTCTATCCGTGCTGATGTTTAATGGGTAAGCTGAGCTGTCAAGTTGTGTTGGATATTCTTACTTGCTTCTTTTTTTGAAACGTGCTGACCTGATGTTTTCCACCTTGAATTTCAAAAGCCAGGTGGATATTTTTTTTAGAAGTTCAAATTCTGTAAGCGTGTAGGTGATCTTTAGCTAGGGCTCACAAAGAAAATAGGAAAGCATTTATAAAAGGGAGACTTTTCAAAGAATGTTATTTCTATACTTTTATTTTTAACAGTTTGGGTAGACATCTAAAAAAACCGTTTCATGTCAGCAAGGAAGCTTACAGAATAAAACTTTTCTTAAAGATCAGAACTTTCCTAAAAATTCCAGAAAAACCACTGCATTTCCACATCAGGCAGAAACTGAGGAGTGGTGATGAAGTACATGGGTAAGTATATGGGGCTGACCTGGGTTCTTTCCTTATATCAAGAGAAATGAAATAATTTTTGGCTTCAGTTTTTCAACTTTTTGACATCAACAATCTTTACTTTCATTTTATTTCATAAACTTTCATTCAAGGGCCTTTTTCTGGATCTTACAACGTTAAGGAGGGCAAATTCTTCACCATGGCTATGACCTTTAGTCCTTCCCACTGTGTTGCTTAGAATGGTTTTTTACTCTCTATTAAACCAGTAATCCTGTACTGAGTAAACTAGTTTTTCCCATTCCACCAGCCATCTCTCACCTGGTTTCTCCACTTGGTCTGGGTCAGATGACCAGCCATTTCAACAGTTCTTTCTGTAATGTTGTAAGTTTCAGGATCTGCTTGAATTTCCTCATCACTCAGGTAGATTTTGCTTAACATTGGTTAAATCCTTATGTGTGCGTGCGTGTGTGTGTGTGTGTGTGTACATGTGTGCGTATGCCTGTGAACATGCATGTGTTTTTATAGCCTTGATGTTGAACTTTCAGATGCTACTAGAGAGATACTCAATAATGTTCATTACTCTCACCACAGAACTATTTTACATAACCCCAGCTGAGGCCTCTTGATATTTCTGGCCACTTGATATTTCTTATCATTTACTCTAGTTAATTCCCTAGAGAATTGCTTACAGCAGCAGATCTATCTCTTTTCTATTCTCTTCAAGTCTCGAGCTTACTCCTTAAACTTCATTCTCTGCTGGTGAACTGTGTCCTGCCCTGCTGAGAAGATAGAGCTGTATAGGCTCTCCCTCACTTTTGACTTCTCACACCTGGATATCAGAATTGCATTTCACCTTCTACTCTCTTCTCTTTGGCTAATATTTCATAAGATGAAGTAGGTATTTTCCTTTCTCACTACTGGAAAATTCTCAGTCATTAGTTCCTGGACTATGACCTCTGCTCAATTTCCCCTCTTCCTTCTCCTCTGTGGGACACAGCACAGTTATGGTGGACTTGGTGAGAGTATCCCATATGTCATCTATGTTCTTAATTGTTTTTCCCACTATTTTTTTTCTTTCTGCAGTTTGGGTGGGTTCAACTGGCTTTTCTTCCAATGTGGTAATACTGTGCACTGTGTGTCCAATCTGCTTTTAAATCTATGGACTATTCTGTCAACTTCAGATATTATACTTCTTTAAATTATGGATGTTCAATTTGGTTATTGAAGAACTTAAGTTCTTTGACAATACTCTCCATCTTTTGGCCTATATTGTGACTATTTTCTTCACTTAAAGAAATATATTAATCAGGTTAAATCCTTGTTTTCTATCTCTAGTATGTAGCTTATCTGTGTTTCTATTTCTTTTGAATGTTTCTTTCCTACTGATTATTGGTCATTCAATCTTCCCTTTGCATATCTAATTTTTAAATTCACATTGTATTAAAGAAAACAGTAGATACTACACTTGATGTTATCTTCTGCCAAAAAGCCATGTTTTTTTCTTTCGTGGGGAGAGAGGAGGAACAGCTGATCACCTTAGTATAGTCAGGATTGAGTGAGTTGGCTATTGGGTGGCAATTTTAGTAAGACTCAGTTTACAGTAAGAAACAGTTTTCTGCTGTTTCAGAATTTGACTGAGAGCCTGTAAGTCTTTATCTCAGTCTTGAAAGACCAGAAAGTTCAGTTCTGTCCTTCAGGGATTTTCAATTTGGCCCTTTAACTTCATATATGTATTAGTTATCTCTTTCTGCAAAAGACCCCAAATGTAGAGGCTTAAAACAACAAACACTATTATCTCAGTTTCTGTGAGGGAAGAATTTGGGAACAGCTTAGCTGGGTGATTTGGCTGAGGGTGTCTCATGAAACTGCAGTAACGATGCTGTTAGGGGATGCCATCAAGATGAAGACGGGGTGGGGCTGGAGGATTTTCCTGCAAGCTTAGTCACTTGTCTGCTGTGCCCTTTTCTTCTCTCTGGCTGTTGACCGTAGGCTTCTTTCCCCACCATGTAGCCTCTCTAGAGGGCACGTGTGTGTTGTTATGACATGGCAGGTGGTTTTCCACAGAATGAGTGATTCAACAGAAAGAACAAGGTGGACGTCGCATGTTTTCATGACCTGGACTCGAAAGCCATTCTCCATCACATCTGTCACATTCTATTGCTTAGAAGTGAGTCACTCAAGGAGAGGGAATTAGCTCCACTGAAGGAAAGGGTATTAAAGCATTTGTGAATGCATTTTAAACCACTGCACCTCTACATATGTCTTTCAAACTCTGGCAGATGTCTTGAGGGAAGATCTGCCTTGTATTTGAGATAGACTCCCTGAAACTCCTTGACTTTTAAGCATCAAGAGAATGCAGGAGGATTCACTTTGTCGTCTAGAGTTTGTGGCCTGCCTCCCCGGTCTCCTGCATGGCTCTAGAACTCAGAGAATGTCCCGAGGCCCCTCTCCTTTCCCATTTGTCGCAGCAGCCTGCTGTGCTGCTGAGAGCTCTGCTCTTTCTCTTTCTTCATGACCCTCAGCACCCACCCAGAACAGGAAGTCCCCTGGGAGGGGGCGACAGTAGGCAGTCATCATCACGCCATCTCAGAGTGGCTCTGCCATGTTGGGAATCTTAGTTCATGTAGCCCATCATTTTGCTTCCACGGTTCTCTGATGCTCTAAAAACATAATTTTGTAATTTATTCACTCTTCTGTGGTTGTTGCAATAGAAACATTGGCCTGCTGTGACCACTACATCTTACATCTTACCTCGAGGCAGAAATCCAGCTTTCTTCCTTCAAAAGAAAATGTCCCCATTTGTTTTCTTGTTTTGGAGTCCCCTGAGGTCCTGCTCCATAAGGTGCATGTTCTTTCCCTGGAATCTCTCTTTGCTCTTGCTCTATACCCAACAAACACTTTTATGTCTTTGCTCTCCCAGAGTTCTCTAGTGTTTTCAGCCCTGATGTCTCTTGGAAGCCAGCCTCGCCCTCCTCTTCCATTCCAGTGCTGGAGATAGCCTTTGCCTCATCTCCCACTAGGGTCCTTAGCTCTTGTTTCTGAAAGCCCCCTGCAAGGTCCTGTAGAGGCCTCTCTAGTGACCTCATGACAAAGCCCAGAGTCTTGTCCTCAGTTTACCCACACCCAAACACACAGCAGCTTTTACTGTTGAAAACTGCCCCTTCTCCGCTTTTCTTTGGAGTTTCCCTCTAGGCACCCTTTCTCAGTACACCTTTTGCCGTTTGCTATGCTCTTTTATTATTACTGGGTGTTCCCTCCTAATTTCACTAAAACCCAGGGCTTCTTCTTTCATTTCTATTTGACTGATCCCCAAGTTTCCCCCTATAGTCTCTTCCCTTTCCCCTTGGCAACAGACCAGATTTCAAGTGCCTATCAGACATCTCCAAATGATTGGACCATTAGTACCCTGAAAATAGTATTTTGACTTGAAATTTTATTCTCATAATCTCTATTTATTCTTCAAGACTCAGATGATGCTGCCCTTCTGACTTCATCCACCTGTGGTCCCACAGGCTGCATGGTGTGGGAGGGGCTGTTCTCTGGGCCCCCCATGGGTCCCCATCAGGACACCCACATCCGGCACTGCATTACTTGCTAGTTGTCTCTCTTGCCTCCCCAGAGCAGTGGTTCTAAACCAGGAATTTCATGTTTCTCCCCCACCCCCACAGAAATTTGACAATGTCTGGAGATGTTTTATGTTGTGACTATTTGGACATTGCTACTGGCATCTAATGAGTAGAGGCCAGGGATGCTGCTGAGAATCTTGCAGGGCACAAACCAGCCCCACAGCAAAGATCCCACATCTGGTGCTGAGAAGCTGCATGAGACTATGAGCCTTTCAGACCATAGTAACATGTTTTCTTGTCTGTGAACCCACAATGCTTGACTCATTATGTGTGCTCAATAAATGTCTATTAAATGTCCAAAACAAAAAGAGAAACTCATCACATATACTCTGCTGCCTTATCTTTTTTTTTAAGTTTATTTATTTATTTATTTTGAGAGAGGGGGAGGGGCAGAGACAGAGGCAGAGAGAAAGAATCCCAAGCAGGCTCCTCACTGTCAGCACAGAGCCCAACTTGGGGCTTGATCCCACAAACTGAGCTCGTGACCTGAGCTGAAATCAGGAGTCCAAAGCTTATCACACCGAGTCATTCAGGCACCCCTGCTGCCTTATCTTCCTTTCTAAATTCTGTAATACCTTATTCTCTTTTTGTTGACTAAAATCATATGCAGGATTCAGATCAAACACTAGAAGCTGTCTTTGAGTTCTGTCATGGCCCCTCCAGAGCCCCCCTCTCTCTCGTGTGCACCCGCAGAAATTTGCCTGAAACATTCATTCCCTCTTCTGGAGAAGCACATTTATTTGCTCCTGTCATCACCTACCTCAGTGATCCCTAAGTGCCCTGGGAACATGGTTGGCTAACTGCTCTTTCTAGAATGCTCCCGGGGCCCTGTGCAGTGCCTCAGGGTAGCAAGTCTGTGTTTCATGGCGAATGAATTAACTTGTGCTGCCAAATAGCCTTCAGTTTCTCCTAATCCAGAGTCCTACTCATGTACCACACTGTATTTCATAAAATGATGCAGAAACCAATGGGGTTTTTGAACATGTTGCTTGATGTCTTCTTTTACATGGTGATAAATGCCTAATTGAGAACTTCTGGGGGTTGGTGACATCCTATAGTATTGATTATATAAATTCCAACTAACAAACTTCCAAAAGCACCTTGTTCAACAACATCATCATTTGGAATTAATACATATCTTTCTGTAATGATGGACAATTTTAATTTTAGTACATAAATACCAGTATGTTTACACAAAAAAATAAAGCATATCACTAAACAGTGACACCTGGCTTACAGCAATGAAGGGCAGCAGAATATTGCCACCACAGAATATGACACTTTGGCATAAGGTTTATTTTGAACTGAAGACAGAAACAGATATAAGAAAAGTTCGCTAAAAAGTTTCCCTGTTGCCTAAAAGCAGGGCATGTGCTGTAGAGAGGTGTCCTCCTCCACTTGCTACTACGAAAGACAGAAGTTAATCCATGGAGACAACTCTGGACCTTTGTCAACTTGAGATGGCCTACATCTACATAGGAGGAGTCTACATAGCAATAGCACAAGAATCTACACAGCAATAGCAAACTTTACTAGCCCGCTCTGTTTTCCATTGGTTCCTCCATATATTTACTATCCCAGACTTTGCCACCTGTAGAAGCTCAAAGTCCTTCTTCTGTGTCTTATTACTTCTTGAGAATGTGTTGTTCTTTTGTGAAGATGCTATATATGCCCAAGTTCTTTTCTTGTAAGTTTATTTATTTTGAGAGAGAAAGAGAGAGAGCAAGATGGGGAGAGGCAGAGAGAGAGGGAGAGAGATTTCCACACTGTCATTACAGAGCCTCATATGGGGCTAAAACTCATGAACCATGAGATCATGACCTAAGCCAAAACCAAGAGTTGGGTATTTAACTGACTGAGCCACCCAGACGCCTCTATATATGCCCAAGTTCGAAAGATCTCTTGGAGTTACTCATCACTGGGTACTCCCATGTGTACACATGTATTAATAAGCTTCTGCCTGCTTTTCTCCTGTTAATCTGTCTTTTGTCTGTCTAAGTTACAGAGTTCCAGTCAAGGACCCTAAGATGGGCAGAGGAAAACGTGTCCCTATGGCACCTCCAGACCATGATGGACAAGTTTAGAAGTACAGTTGTTTATTTAACAAGCACTAGGCATAGAGCAGTGAGTGACACACTCTTTCACACACAGACACATCCTTCTCAGTGTTGTCAAATTCTTGCTCTTTGATGGTACGTTTGAATTTCTGAAATTGTCTAAAATCATTCAGAGTTGAGAACAGAGAGCAAAGAGGGGTAGACTTGCACCCTCTCTACAAGTTAGAAATGAGTTAAAAAATTGAAACCTGTATTTCTTGAATCACTTATAAACAAGTTCAGTAAGCCGTTCCAACATTCTTTATGTGTTTCAGCATCACCAATAGCTTTCAGAGACTCTAGGCGGCTACTGAGAGGGTCAAATTCTTGTATATATATACACACACAAATTCTGTCATGGTCTCAATATTTGTTAATCATAGCTTGTTTTGAAAGTGTGTTTAAAGACCTTGTGAAGAGACAGTGGTTCCTACTCTATTAGAAAAGACTAGAATATTCAGAAGACTGGGAAAAAAGTCTTCAGACTTCAGATGAGCATTCAACATCTTTCTTGTGAATGACTCCTTGAAATACTTTTATTACTTTAAATCATGGTGTCTCCTTTCTGCCTCTGGCTAGGAAACTTCCAGGCATTTTAGATTAGGTTTTTCTGTGCTTCCAACACAAGCATATCATTGGGGAGCTAAATTACATTTAGAAGCTGCATTTTTATTTTGATGATATATAGTTGATTGACTTTGCACTCAATTTAATAGAGTAATCATCTTGCTCCCAAGTGGCTATGACACGCTCAGTGCCCTAGGCCACCAGCCAGAACCTAGATCTGGTATAAGAAAGTCATCAAGCTCTTTAACTGAGAAAAGAAAGTAATAGATTCTCTGCTCCACACCCTCCAGCCCCACCAGCTGTTTTGAACTCATTTTCACTGGGATTCCAAAATTAATGAATTGTCTTTTCCAAAACAGTAATACCAGGTTTTACAAACTGATGTGTCCTAAGTGGACAAAATACGTATTTGTTTGTTTTGTAGTAGGCAAGGCATGGGCTCTAATGTTGGACATTTAGTTTCATCTTCCTTTTCAAAATATACATGCACACACATTCACAGCAAATTGCAATGGAAAATTCTAGAACAATCTAATTCTACAGTGTTGGGATTGGATTACAGTGGACATTGCAGTTCTATATGGACTCATAATTTGCAGCAAGCATTTTGTGTTTTGTTTATTTGATTTCTGAAACAATCACTAGAGGGGAGGTAGCTCACCAGAGAAGAGAAAGTTGACCAAGTTGGGCTTGAAAACCTGTCTTTGACCCAGATCTTCACCCTCTTCATTACAAACATGGTTCTCAAACTCAAGCAATGGACAGACCCCTGTGAAATATTTGTACAGGAAAAACCTTCTTATGAGAAGCACACAAGTGAAACACTTCCATTTTGGTGATCACCTGGACAATAACATAATACATCCAGAGGCAAGCATGAACATCAAGGTTTGGGAGTATGCTCACACCTTTAAAGGTTAATATCAAAGTAAAAACACACAATGAAGAAGACACATGTGATTGTAGGACTTGAGGGTTCTCTGTAGATTTATGGGCTCCAGACTGAAGAACTTCGTGACTTACAACAAAGAATATTTTTGAACTTTCCTGAGTGAAGGTGTAGAATTTGCCGCCTGAGTATGCAAGCTTCTGCAGAGAGCGTAAGTCTCAGTCCTCAAACCCAAGCATGGAAACAATACAGCCTTGTTTTCATACCTACATTCCAAGCCCTCACAGATGGTAGGAGGTTCTGTTTATTCAGAACGAATAGGACCTTCCATTGATAGATGGGTAGATAGATAAGGATTTATCTTAAGGAATTGGTTCGTGTGATTGTGTAATTGTGAGGACTAGCAAGTCTGACATCTGTAGGTCAAGTCAACAGACTGGAAATCCGTGTAGGTTGATGTTGCAGTCCCAAGTTCAGGTTGCACAAGGCAGCAGGCTGAAATCTCAGGCAGGATTTCTATGTTCTGGCCTCAGGTTTGACTTCCTCCCTCTCTAGGAAAGCCCAGTATGTGCTCTGAAGGCTTTCAACTGGTTAGAAGAGGCCCATCCACATTATAATGTTTTATTCAAAGTCTACTATTTAAATGTCACTCATATATACAAAGTGTTTTCACAGCAACATCTAGGCTGATGTTTGACCACAGAACATGGTCCAGCCAAGTTCACACATAACATTAACTGTCGCACCCTTCCTTGCATCAGTTGGTTCTGCAGGACAGACCACTCTGGGGATTCAGTTTCTTCTCAGGACACCCACTGACATCAGGCATCCTTCCTTGTGCTCCTTTACTCCAGCCTGGGGACATTTAAAAATTCTCCCATGGGGCAGGAAAAGCTGACTCTTACTTCTTTCTATGTTCTTCCAAATCTGTTGCTTACGATGTAAAATGTGTTTCCTTGGGCCCTTCAGGATGGTGGCTTCTGTCACTCAAATGACTTTTGTGTAAATTATAGTTTCTTCAGTGAGTTGCAAAGGCTATTTTTAGACCCCAAAACTGAGTCGACACTCTGGTTCTATTGTGTCATTGCAGCAGGGTGGGGATTACAGAAAGGATTCTGTGAATGTCCCAGCTGCTGTCTGCCCAGGGGAGCAACACAGGGCAAAAGGGAAGTCTCTGGGAGTAAGAACACTGGAGCCAGGCCATCTCCACGTTGGCAACTGTGTTTCTACCACATCAGCCTGATGGCGCTGTGTGTTGATAAGATCATGTGCGTTATGTACACTCGGACCAGAACCTTCTCTGTGGCCATCTCTGCATGTCCTTCATCCTGCATCTACTCCACATTTACTCTATTTCACTGAAAAGGAGTGGAGTGGAATGGAAAGAAGCTTCAAGGGTTTCCTTATACCCAATGACTGTCTGACACAGGCCAGGAAACACAGCAAATATAAATTTCCTTAAAGTGAACTGGGATTTCTTTATCCTCTCTGGCTGGCACTGTTCTTTAAAGTAGTTAAATGTTTTCACAATCACGGAGACCCAGGGCTTCATGAATTTTCCCCTATCTTGATAAAGCCCTTTCCTATGACTAAAGCCAAACCCATCTTTTTTTTTTTTTTTTGTCACTCAGATCGATTATTATAATTAGATTTTGGAAAGTAAGACCTAGAATAAAGATCTAACTGCATCATTAATAGTTAGTCCTCCATGTCCTTGAATGAGTTTGTAATTTGTCTTGGAAAAAGCTGGCTCTGTGAAATATGGCGAATCTTTTAATTGCTGATTAAGACCTACATAAATCTAAGCCTTTATTTCTTTGTTCAAAGACTTATTACCTTATATAACCAGTATACAGGAGGCTCTCAGTATTATCTGTGGAATGAACAAATACATGTTAATAATATAGGTGCTCATATAAAATGGAAACTAGTCACTGAACCACAGGAGGGACTCTCGTCCATGTGACTTAAACTACCTGGCATTGTTGGCTCAGATATTACCATGTCCATTTTCCATCTTGAGGACCGTTTTGTTAGTGAATTAAGTGTGAAGATCTCTAGGATGAACCAGGGAGGAATTCACTGGAAGCTTCCAGGACTGAAGGGAAGGCTGGAGAGTCTGGCTCAGAGAAGGAGAGATATCATGGTACACTCAACAGCAGGGCTAGAGTCCAGGAGCCTGCAGTCTGGAGGTCAATGTTGATGTTGTCGCTACCCCTGGACACCTAATGCCAGTACTGAGATGCCCTGGGGGTAGAGGCCACCCTGGACATCTGTCTCCTGTGTGGCAGCCACCATTAGCAATTTTCTCCAGCATCCCAGTGTCTTTGATTCACTCTCCCTGATGTAGAGACTCAGGCAGGAGCTTTTTGTGGGTTGAGTAGAAGCCAGAAGCCCACTCAGCAATAGTCAGTGTGGCATGCCCGGCATTGCCGTCCACCAAGATTCACACAATGCAAGGATTCCTCCCAAAGATGACCATATTCAGATCCCGGGTGAGCAAAACTCCCAGTGATGTTCACTGCTGTGTTGAGACTGACTCATGAGAAAACGTAGTTTTACAGAAATGAAACCTGCATACCACCGAGCAAAGCAGAGTTGTATTTATATGGAGCCACTTAGCACCGCATTGAGCTTGTGATGAACATTGTTTATTAGGGTTATTTTTTATCATCATTATGAACAGTACGGATTTGTCCAGAGTTTTAAAATAGTAGGTAATAACTAATTGTCCATGGGCTGCTGTCAGTACAACTGTGCAGCAAGATGTCTCAGACGTCCACTTCCCTGCATTCTGACTCTCTCCTATCTCCCCCCGTCCCATCCCCACTTTCTTTCCATGTTGCCTGTTTCTCTTTTCCTCATGCCACACACAGGGCCTGGCTCTGGTGCTCAGCTAATGTTTGTTAAAGTAGTTTACGCTGAGAATGGCCCAAATACCAGTGCTGCAGAGCTATTTGTATTTATACCCTGAACTTGCAAAGATCTTCAAGTTCACAAGTCTCAGTCAATGAGTCTTTAAGTGAGCAAGGCTCACTGAATGAGTCTGTAAGTGACACTCACCGCCACAGGAATAACTAGTATTTGGTAAGTATGTACATACTGTGTGAGTACATGTTGGGCAGGGAGCCAGGTGCTTCGAACGTGTTATCTCCTAGGTGTAAGTAAACTTAATTTTCACAGTTTTTGAGATTGTTATTATGATGATCAGCACCTGGATTTTCAGATGGGAAAGCCAAAGCCTAGGGTCAAAGCTTGAACCCACTTTTGACCAAACCATAGCTCATGCTGGAGGCTACAGATCAAACTATCCCAGCTTCTGCCTAATTTCACATTCTCCCAGGGCTGGTTCTTGACACTGCTGCCCAGTCCACTGATAAAGAAAATAACTTGAGGGGCATCGAGGAGGCCCGTGGGAGTCAGGGTTCTCCAGGGAAACAGAACCCTTAAGACTATATCTATATCTATATCTATCTATTACCTGTCATCTATCATCTATCTATCTATCTATCTATCTATCTATCTATCTATCTATCTATCATCTATCTTTCTATCTATCTATCTATCTATCTATCTATCTATCTATCTATCTATCTATCTATCTATCTATCTATTTATCTATCTATCTATTTATCTATCTATCTATCTACCTACTTACCTAATTGACAAGATCCTGACAAGTCCAGGATCTCCAGTCGGCAGGCTGGGGACCCATGAGAGCTGATGCTGTTGTTCTACTCTGAGTCCAGGCTTGAGGGCAGAAGATCAGTGTCCCAGCTACCATGAGGCAGAGAGACAAGTTCCCTCTTATGTAGTCTTTTTGTTCCATCCGGGCCTTTAACTGGTTGGACCAGACCCCCGCTCCCAACATGGGGAAGGACAAGCTGCTATACTAGGTCTACCAATTCAAATGTTGATCTCATCCAAATGTAACCTCATAGACACCACCAGAATAACATTTGACCAAATGCTGGTCACTTGTGCCCCAGTCAAGTTGACACATAAAATTAACCACCATAAGTCCTAGTTTTCTATAGTGTTTTGAGTTTATTAAGGCCAAGAATTAATTTTTGCTCTTTTTAAGTTTTTTTTATGTCATTTGTTAGTATTCAGCACCCAGCTAGTTGAGCTGAATTGAGTAAATATTTACCAGACCTTCATTTCAGGTAGAGAGACTATCCCAGGGGCTCTAGTTCATGAGGGATCCCCGTGCCTAGTAAGCCCAGGGTGTAGGAGCCAGAAGAGTCTGATTGCAAGTCTTGTATCTGCAAATAAGCATGTGATTCAAGGTCTCCAAAACTGCTGATAGGAGATGGCAACATCTACTTCCTGGTTCTGCTGGGAGAGAGGGTAGAGGAAGCTGCAGGTGCATAGAGGCCCCACCATAAGTGGGTGCAGTTATATTAAGAGAGGAACAAAACAAAATCAATTTTCCTAGCAATGATCAAAGATGGCAGCTTTATACTAGTTGTGCCCAAAGTGGTTTAGAGAAAAGACCTTCCCCAAGTCAGCATCCATCAGCTGGCCATTTTTTTAAAAATGTTTTTTTATTTATTTCTGAGAGAGAGAGAGAAAGTGTGAGCAGAGGAAGGTCAAAGAGAGAGGGAGATACAGAATCTGAGGCAGGCTCCAGACTCTGAGCAAGCTGTCAGCACAGAGCCCGACATGGGGCTCGAACCCACAAACCGTGATATCATGACCTGAGCTGAAGTTGGACACTTAACCAACTGAGCCACCCAGGCGCCCCATCAACTGGCCATTTAAAGATTTTCTCACAATCTCTTCTGGATGGCTTCATTTAAAACATACCCAGCAAGCCTCCTTTTAAAAGAGAAATCATTGAAAATATGACCTTTGTGTTCTAAAGCAGCTTTTATCTGTTGCAAACAAAATATTTGAAATTCTGAGAAAGCTTTAAGTGGAGACATTTGCTGAAGACTGGAATAACCAGGGTAGATGACCTTTTAATTGATGGTGTACTAAATTTCAAAAGTCAAGTTCAAAGTTAATTTGTTAAACAATGTTTCTTTAAGGAGTTGGAAGCCATGACCTCTTTCTAGTGACAACAAAGGCATTTTACATTTTTAATTAAATATTTGATTCCTCTTTTTTATATTTGAGAGAGAAAGACACACACACACACACACACACAGGGGGAGAGAGAGAGAGAGAGAGAGAGAGAGAGAGACTGAGAACCCCAAGCAGGCTCTGTGTTGTTAGTGTAAAGACCAACGAGGGCCTTGATCTCACAAATGGTGAGATCATGACCTGAGCTGAAATCAAGAGTGGGACGCTTAATTGACTGAGCCATCCAGACGCTCCATTTGCTCCCTCTTTTAACATCTGTTCCTAGCATCTCTGGGGCTTTGACATAGAAGCTAATTCTCTGTGGGTCAGGGTCTCTCTTGAGATAACTCAGGGAAACAGAGTAGCCTCCAAGACTCACGAAGACTTACAAAGACTTCTGAAAGAAGGGGAAGGACAAATGTTGGGTCTGATGGTGCAGGTCATTGAAAATTCGTTTTCGAGTTACAGTGCTGCTGAGACTCTCTGCCAGATTCCCCTTGCTGAGTCTTCATGGAATGAACGGTGAGTTGTGGCCATTAGTGGGAATGCTTGCCCTTTGGTCTTACCAAAGCAAACGGGTGAATCATTTAGGACAAGTGGGTCTAAAGGTACTTCCGAGGACTTGAAATAGCCTTTAACTCCCTTACGTTACTTGATCAAGCCACCCCTTTCCGCTTGGCATTCTTTCATTTTTCAGATGCCCTTCTGGTTCTGGGTTCCCCGAGTTCTGCTGCAGCCTTGTCTGTGAGCTTTATTCCCAAGTATCTCTTCCGATGGGGTAATTTCTATTCCTTTCAGTGGTCAATATTTTTACAAAGATTCAGATTTGTTAGTTATATAGCATGTGTTAAAAAAAATTCCAACAGAATGTTTGGCTGTGTGGGTTTCTAGAATGTTCCATGTACTCACGAGTTTGTTATCTATTCCCACTTTCTGGGAGTCTTGGTTTGTCTCAAATACACCAAGGTCATGAGTGTAGGTGGCCTGAGGTTTGGTCAGCATTCCCAGGTCTGTCCAGAGGCATAAATCCTAAAATTTTTGCCATTCAGGGCCACCTACAGCCTGGAGCCACACCTTTAGTAAACCCCAGACCACATACCACCTCTTCCATGAGAGGGTCGCTTCTCGTCAACCCCGTTTCTCCCACCCCTCAGGTTGACTCATTGAGTCAGGATGCACAAATCCTCTTGGGGCCCCTGCATCTCCCCCCCTTAGTGCTCTTGACCTTCAGGCCATTCCCTAGGGTCCTGCTGCCATTGGAAAGCATGCACAATCAACTTCAAACTGAAGGAAATTACTGCAGCCCAACGTACTTTTGGCTCAGGGTAGCTAAGAGTCATGGAATGCTGATTTATTTTTCAATTTTTGCCAGCAGCACATAACTGCCTCTTTAAATTATTTCAGCTAACTTCTATTGATGGTCTGTGGATAAACAAAAGTGCCAGTTTCACTGAATTGTGGGGTAGTTGGTTTCACATAAAAGAGGCATGTCCTAAGCCGGAGATCTGTGCTCCTGAGCATCTAATTAGGAAAACCCAACAACAGCCTCAGTACATGTCTTCCAGGGAGCTGGCATCTGGGCTCAGTGCATCAACTGCCTATTAAAGATTCATAGATTTTGTGAGTCATTAAAAACTATGTAACAATCATAAGGCACATTCAGGGGAAAAGAGAAGGCACTGTTATGGGTTTAAAAATCTGTCTTATTAAGTGTGTGTGTGTGTGTGTGTGTGTGTGTATGTGTGATGCAAAAATGGCCAGTGGGTGACCTTTGTTTCATGTGCATCCTGTCTTGGTCTCCACCAGGCCCCAGGCCCCAGGTCTCTACCTTGTACTCTGTGTCTCCCCTACATGCACTTAAATGGAATTTCATGCCTATAGATTCTTGCTATTTTGCTAGATGTCATGTTTGGAAAACTATCTACTAAGCTTTTTAGCATTTTAAATGAACACGTTTTAGGGGCACCTAGGTGGCTCAGTCAGTTAAGCGTCCAACTCTTGATTTTTGCTCAGGTCACGATCTCATGGTTCATGGGTTTGAGGCCCATGTCAGGTTCCGCACTGACAGTGTGGACCCTGCTTGGGATTCTCTCTCTCTCTCTCTCTCTCTCTTTCTCTCTCTCTCTCTCCCCTCCTCTTTCTCTGTCTGCCCCTCCACTGCTTGCCGGCTTTCAAAATAAATAAATAAACATTAAAAAAAGTAAATGAACACATTTTAATATGCAGCTTCTGAAAATGGAAAACCTTTCAAGACTCACAAGGATTCATGTCAAATACTGGTATGTATGTAGGTTTCCTGAAGAGTTGATGGAAAGGCAGTTGTGGTCAGATGCGTCTTCTTCTCACTCCACCTGCTAGTTTCCTGAGGCTGCCACCACAAATTATCTCAAACTGGGTGGTCTACAACTGCAGGAGTGTACCCTATCAGTTCTGGAGAAGTCCAAAGTCAGGGTGTCAGCAGAGCCCTGCTCCCTTTGAGACTCTAGGGGAAGATCCTTCTATGTCTTGTTCACTTGCTGCTGTCCCCAGGTGCTCCTTGATTTGTGACTGTGTCCATCCATGTTCTGCCTCTATGGCCACATAGAGTCACAGGCTTTTTATTAGTCCCCATATTGGCCATAAAAGATGGGGCAAATTCTTACTGGGTTGGAGGGGAAAGTACATTGTGGTTAACTCATGCTTGTTCCGTGGTCTTTATCCCCATCTTCCCTGGGCAGACTCCTCCTAGAACAAGGTGGCCATATGGCATCAGTCAAAGTGAATATGCAAAGAAATCAGTGGTTATGGCCTGACAGCCCACTTGGGAAATCCGTGCCCTTTCTCCAGGGGTTTCTGAGTTTAATGTTTCTTACTCAATCTTTTTATGTTCTGCATTTGCTGGCAGTCAGTGATTTTCCTTCCAGACTGTAGCAGCACAGAGTTTCTCTTGGCAGAAGGCATCTTTTAGAGCTATAAAAATCGCGGCAGAATCCAAGAAACTCGCTAGCAGTCCCAGCACATCTCTACGTGATCACTCTACTACATCGCAGGAAACAAACAATCTGGTCCAAGCTCCACTGACTGCAATCACAAAGTAGGGATTTATTAGACAGTTAGAAGTCTAATGATCCTGGGAAACCAGAGAGGAAAGACAGAGTAAGTTCCCAGCCTTTCACCATAACTACTCCAGTAAGTGGATACAACCCTGTCTCTTTTTGTGAGCTCAAAAGACTAACTTTGGAAATCTAGAAGTTTCTGTTGTTGATGCTACTTAAAAGAGGTTGGTTCCAAAGTCATCAAGTCCTCTGTTTTGTAGAACAAATGAAGTTTTAATGACCTGCAGTGCCATTTGAATATTCATGCTAATAGGTGTTTTCCATTTAGGAAATAAGCAGAGTAACCAAGAATTAATTTTGAAGGCTGGCAGTTGTTAAGGCAACTAATTTACTCTGATTCTTGACTAGAAGAAGCAAATTGCCACATCCATTAAGGAAATTAAAGAAAGCCATTCTTTTTTCTTTCACCTGCACCAACCAGAAGGCATCCTACATATGCTGAGCATCCAAATGTCTCCCAAATGTGTTTACCAGTTTTATTCCAACCATTAAGTGCTCTGTTTTCTATTTACTGCTATTTGGTTAACAATAGAGCAACCCAATATGAAAACCTAGATTAGGTTCAAAGAGTTTAACATTTATAACACTTTACTAGGTCCTTCAAATAAGAATGAGACCCTGCAGATGGCAGGTAAATCTTTTTTTTTCTTTCATAGTTTATTGTCAAGTTGGTTTCCATACAACACCCAGTGCTCATCCCAATCCCTCCTCCATGCCCATCTCCCCCTTCCCCTCTCTTCCACCCTCATCAGCTCTCAATTTGTTCTCAGCAATCAAGAGTGTCTCATGGTTGGCCTCCCTCCCTCTCCCCAACTCTTTTTCCTCTTCTTCTCCCCCATAGTCCTCCATAAGTTCCTCCTAATCCACCTATATATGCAAACATATGGTATCTGTCCTTCTCTGCTGGACTTATTTTGCTCAGCATAACACCCTCAAGTTCCATCCACGTTGCTACACATGGCGAGATTTATTCTTTCTCATTGCCATTTAGTATTCCATTGTATAAATGAACCACACNATGGTTTTCTGTCTCACATTCAGGTCCTTTATCCATTTTGAGTTTATTTTTGTGTATGGTGTGCAAAAACGATCTAGTTTCACTCTTTCATTCTTCTGCATGCTGTTGTCCAGTTATCCCAGCACCATCTGTTAAAGAGGCTGTCTTTTTTCCATTGGATACTCTTTCCACTTTGTCTAAGATTAGTTGGCCATACATTTGTGGGTCCAATTCTGAGTTCTCTATTCTATTCCATTGGTCTATGTGTCTGTTTTTGTGCCAATACCATACTGTCTTGATGATTACAACTTTGTAGTAGTGGCTAAAGTCTGGGATTGTGATGCCTCCCATTTTGGTTTTCTTCTTCAATATTACTTTGGCTATTCGGGATCTTTTGTGGTTCCATACAAATTTTAGGAGAGTTTGTTCTAGTTTTGAGAAGAATGGTGGTGCAATTTTGATTGGGATTGAGTTGAATATGTAGATTGCTTTGGGTAGTAATGACATTTTAACAATATTTATTCTTCCGATTCATTAGCATGGTATGTTTCTCCATTTATTTGTGTCTTCTTCAATTTCTTTGATAAGTTTTCTATAGTTTTCATCATACAGATCTCTTATATCTTTGGCTAGGCTTATTCCTAGGTTTTTTTCATGTTTTTTTGTGCAATTGTGAATGGGATCAGTTTCTTGATTTCTCTTTCTGTTGCTTCATTATTGGTGTATAGAAATGCAACCGATTTCTGTACGTTGAAACTTTGTACCCTGCTACTTAGCTGAATTCATGGATCAGTTCTAGTAGGCTTCTGGTGGAGTCTGTTGGGTTTTCTGTGTAGAGTATCATGCCATCTGGAAGGTAAATCTTTTAGGTCATAGCTGTGTGGATCAGAACTTCTAATGCTGCTCCCTGTGAAGTATGTAGCTTTCAAAATGTATAGAACTGATTTGGTGAGGAGCTTAGATGTCCTCTTTTGCATAATCAGACAAGTAAAAAAGAAAGGGTTTTGAAGAAAGAAAAGGATGGCTTATTTATTTTCCAGTCTTCAGTCTGGACCATAAGAATCATGTCTTGACCTACCAGCCTTCTCTCAAAATCAACGTGATAGATATCATTAATTCTGCTTATAGAGGTTCTCTGAAAATAGTGATTTTTTTTGACAGCCATTCCTTGAGGGCTCTATGCTTTCTGTTTTTATTTTTAATTAAGACTTACAGTCTTGAATAAGGTGACCTGAACTGAGAATCAGCTTACCTGGTTATGCCACTAACTAGTTTGGTAAACTGCTGAAAGTCCCCTAATTACTCTGAACCTCAGTGTCTTCATTTCTGAAGTATAGACATTAGACCAGATCTGTTTTCAGGATCTGTTTCAATTTAATTCTCCCTTAGATAATGGTACTCCCCATTAGTGAAAACTCATGACATAGTAGGCTCAAAAAGACACTTTAAGTACCCTAGTAAAAGAAAAACAGAGAAGAGCAAGGTTCTAGGATCTTCATGGGGAATTAGAATATCCTAGACATGAAAGTATACTTTGTACACTTTAGCACAGAGAATTTCCCCCAGTGGTCTTCCCTATGTAAAATTCAGTTATACAGAGAACCACCTCTTCCTCCTTTGCCTATAAATGCACAAGTTTGGGATAAGTTTGGACACACATTTGTCCAAAATATTTGAACTCTTTTACTCACTGCACTTCTGACACCAAATCTGTGGCGTTTTCCACATCAAGCAAGTCTTCGGTTTTCTGAGGAAAATCACCCAGGTGTTCTAAATTCAATTCAGTTCTGACACTAAACTATGCACAGTTACAGTCAAAACCCACAGTTGAGGTTTTAGTCCCACAAGACTGTACCCGTTTCAGACATCAATCCCAAGTCCAGGCCACCTGTACTTCTGACTGACCAGCTGTAAATCGAGGGTTCGTATGACCCTAAACTTAGGTATGTTATTTGTTAGAATGACTCACAGAACTCAGGAAAACACCTTTATTACTATTGCCAGTTTATTATAAAGGATATCACTCAGAAATAGCCAAATGGAAGAACAAGGTATGGGGTACTGGTAACTGTAGCTGCCATGTCCTCTCTGGACATCTTACCTTTCCAGCACCTCCACTTGGAAGATCTGTGAACCATTGTCTAGGGGTTTTAATCAAGGCTTTCTTACATAAGCATGATTGATTCTATCATTGGCCATGGTGATTGAACTCAACCTCCAGACACTTTCCCTTCTCTTAAGATAGGAGTGGGATGGAGCTGAAAGTTCCAATCCATGTCTAATCATGGATTAGTTTTCTTCTAATCATGTCTTGGTCTTTCTGCTGTACAGCCCCCAGGCTACTGGAGGGGCTTCCAGCCACCAGTCATCTCTGTGCCACATAAAAGATACTCTTATCACTTGGGAGATTCCAAGGGTTTCAGGAGCCATGTGCCTGGAACTGGGGACAAAGACCAAATACTTATGTTTTATTACATCACAATGCTCTATTATATTTATGAGAGGACCTCTTCATATTGCATAGATCATGATCAGTGAAATAATTAGTCACATTTGGATTCTATTTCATGAATATATCTTCTCTCTAAAATATTTGTGTTGTGTGCATAACCATCATTCACTGCTATATTCTTATTGCCTGTATGTGGCAGGTGGTGAAAAATATTTCTTGAATGTGTAAGTAAATGAATGAATATGTTTTTTATGTAAGCCGTGTGCTGTTGGGCATGAAATATTTAAGAGTAATGTCCTGATTTGCCTTTATGGAGGAGGCAAAGAGGATGATTTTGATGTTGTCACACAGAAACACATCCATTTCAATCTTACGTCCTAGAAGTAAGTAACTATTTAAAGTGAAGAGTCTTTTCAGAATCCCCTCTAGTGCCACCAATGCCAGTGGTGCCTCCAAAGAAATAGAGATCATTCCATCAGAGGGCTTTGTTTCCACACATCTTTCTTATTTGTTAGTAATATAGGCAGCCTGGATTCTATGCAGTAAAGAAAAGCATTTCATAAAATTCAGTTGATGAGACTCAGAACTTAAGTATCATTTTTCCACTTAGTATGTTAAAAAAATATATATGTCTTCGTGTCAGGGACTATATCGTATTCTGGGGATGAAAACATGATTATGATAGGGTTCCTGTTTTTGAGGTGGGAGGAGGCCACCAGTTACTCACCATTGTTTGAAGCACCGTGATACAAATGTACATGCTACACTGTGGGGGTTGATCCTGAACTTCAGATTGAAACTGGGGCCTCAGTCCTCAACGTCTGTAATTTTTAACACGGTGTCCCTTCTGTGCCAAGAGTGATCAGAAACTGTCCCCGGATTTTAATTTTAATTTTAATGTGATGCTTACCAGGATGGGTCACAGAAAAGATTTCTAATGAATGATGGTACTTCCATCACCAGATGATCCTTAACAAGTTCACTGAATAAAACATCAAAGAGAAAGAAGGGAGCATGACTTTGGAAGCTCCCAAATTTCCCCATAAGAACACATAAAACAAGTAGGGTAACAAAACGAAAAACCCATGAGCACTAACTACTGTGAATTTGGTGGCAAGAAAGCCCCACAAATTTCAACATCTAAGTGAGTCAGAAGTCCATGTCAATAGATACAATTACCCCACTCCTTCTGCATCATGTTCACTTCAAGACTGGCCACCATCTTTGTATTCCTTCTCTCCTTCTTCTTTCCCCCTCCTGTCTTCCCTCTTGCCCTCCTTTCCTCCCCTCTTCTCTCTGTCGTCCTTCCATCCCTCCTTCCTTCCTTCCCTCTTCCTTCCTTCTTTCCCTCTGCTTTGTTCTCTAAAACTGAAGTCATAAATAAAGAAACTAGTATGCATCAGGCTTTTCGTCTCTGCCCACCAGAGGTACACACCGGAATCTCCCCAAACCTCTGCAAACATGCATGATGTTTTCCAGAATCCTTATGGTTTTATGTAATTTTGTTCATTTCAATAAAGTCAGTTTGCCTAAAATACATAACTAAATGCTATTTTTGTATGCTTGTAAAATTTCTCATAAATAAATTCATAAATCATAAAAAATCTTGTTTCCAAATGTGTACCATGAGTTTGATTGGAATTTTTAGAGATGACACAAAGGAACAAATTTAAATTGAACAGCTGGGGAAACAAGCTAGAAAAAACTTCAGCCTCTAAATAAGATGGAAAGGTTTGATGGTGAAGTATAGTTCAATGAAAGTTGAAATGATTGCATATGAGCGTTCATCATGTTGGTTTTTATTCCCAAGACATGACCCAAGTTAAAATTTACTGTATGCAGTGCTCTGCTACTGGGCACTTCCTCTGCACTTTGCTGACCCCTTGCCTGAGGATCCCACTTGCCTGTGGAGGGCACGCTTCCTTCCAAATTTCCGCTGCAGCTTGCTGTTCCATTTCATTCCTGGGGGATGTTTCCAGTGCTCACAAATTAGTGTCAAATATGTTGGGAGTTCTCAAGTGCCCTTCCTTGGTCCTGACTTGCTTCTGGAATTCCAGACCCATATCTTCATGGACAATGGAACTTTATTTTTAACATTAAAAATAGTGCTCTCTCCCATGACTCCCTCACCCTCTCCCACACCCCCATCAGCTNTTTGCCGTGCAGAAGCTTTTTATCTTGATGAGGTCCCAATAGTTCATTTTTGCTCTTGATTCCCTTGCGTTTGGGGGTGTGTCAAGCAGGAAATTGCTGCGGTTGAGGTTAAGGAGGTTGTTTTCTGCTTTCTCCTCTAGGATTTTCATGGTTTTCTGTCTCACATTCAGGTCCTTTCTCCATTTTGAGTTTATTTTTGTGTATGGTGTGAGAAAATGATCTAGTTTCATTCTTTCATTCTTCTGCATGCTGTTGTCCAGTTATCCCAGCACCGTCTCTTAAAGAGGCTGTCGTTTTTCCCTTGGATACTCTTTCCACTTTGTCTAAGATTAGTTGGCCATACATTTGTGGGTCCAATTCTGAGTTCTCTATTCTATTCCATTGGTCTATGTGTCTGTTTTTGTGCCAATACCATACTGTCTTGATGATTACAACTTTGTAGTAGTGGCTAAAGTCTGGGATTGTGATGTCTCCCATTTTGGTTTTCTTCTTCAATATTACTTTGGCTATTCAGGATCTTTTGTGGTTCCATACAAATTTTAAGATAGTTCTAGTTTTGAGAAGAATGGTGGTGCAATTTTGATTGGGATTAAGTTGAATGTGTAGATTGCTTTGATGTTTGTTTATTTTTGAGAGAGAGAGAGAGAGAGAGGAGAGCGCTTGAGCAGGGGAGGGGCAGTGAGACACACACACACACACACGCACACGCACACACACTGCTCACAGCAGGCTCCAGGCTGTGAGCTGTCAGCACAGAGCCTGACGTGGGGCTTGAACCCATGAATCCTGAGATCATGACCTGAGTTGAAGTGAGGTGCTTCACCAACTGAGACACCCAGGCATCCTGTGGAGATTGAAACTTTTTAGTCTGGATCCATGGGTACTTTTGGAGTACAGGGATGGCCACAGGAAGTCCACTTGCATTTTTCTGGGCAGAGGGTATGTAGGTTTTATCAGATTTCCAAAGTGGCCCCTCATGCCCCCTTCCTCTGCCATAGCTGACATGTAATGAGTGCTTACCCTGGGCCTGGCAATGTTCTATGTGCTTTGCTTGAGTTATCGCATGTCATTATTGCAGTGGTTTCCTGAGGTAGGATGTGTTAGTGTCTCCCATCTTTGCGGGTGAGGAACTGCAAAAACAGTGAGATTGGTAGGCAGCCAAACTTATATCTAATGGATGTTAGAAGTAAGGTCCAAACCCTGACCCTGTCGCCCACCGAAGTTAAGGGCTCTAACCCCAAACCACATTCTCTACTGGACATGGCTTCATATCACTATCACTTACCTAGTGCTCCAGGCTCCTCCCTTTCCCTCCTTTGCCCAGGACTGGATTTTGTTGTTGTGTTTCTGTTGTTTGTAATCTGCCTCCCACATGTGTCTCCTATCCTCTCCTCCACCCAGACCCCAGATATGATGTCTGGATTCTGATTCAGGCTCTCCCCACCTCGGACTGGATCATCATCCCATTGGCCTTTCCTCCTCCCCCTTCCACCCATCTGCCATCTACTGCCCTCACTGTTCTCAGAAGCATTGATTAGATTGATTGGATCACATTCCTTTGCTCAGACACATTTGTGGCCTTAGAAGGTATAATCTGACTTTGAGCAAGAAGTCATGACATTTCATCATCAAGGTCATTCTGATCTTTCCAGTTTCAGCCCTGACTGGCTCCTACACAAATGCACTCACATACCCTATGCAGATACACACATCACCACCCCCCCACACACACACACCCACACCATACACCAACCAGACACACACACCATGCCATGCAGATCCACACATGACACACACAGATACACACACTGCACACATCTCACCATATGGACACAGACACCACACACCACCCAGACACACACACACACCATACCATGCAGATCCATATATCACACACATAAATAGACGTACCACACATAGACACATGTATCCCACATGTACATCACACATATCATATCACAAAGACACAAGCCCACACACATACACACATACACCACACCATGAAGACACACAAATCACAATACACATCACACACAGATACACACAATACACATGTAGATACACACATCATACACATCATACCACACAGACACATAGACACACACACACGCACCCCACACCATGCAGGCACACACAACACACATGCTATGTCTGACATGTGGCCTCTTTTTTAGCTGGCCAAATCTTTTAAGTGGTTGCTACATAGTTAGTGGGATGGGTGGGAGGGAAAGGAATACTGAAAGGGGCTTGTACCAATTGGAAGCTTGGGAACTCAGTCTGAGAAAGCAGAAAACGTGTTACTCCTGTGGGGTCCACCGAGGGAGGAAGTCATCACCTATGAGGGAGAGGAAGGAGCAGAAAGGGGCAGGGAGGGGGCTGGGAAGTCCTGTGCACAGACCACCCAAGTGGGATGTGGTGGCCCCATCTTTCTTGTCCCCAAGGTCAGGCAGTGGCCGGCAGCCCAGGGAGCACATGGTGGTGACTCAGCCACCTGTGCTGGTTCTCATCACACCTGAGATTCTCACAGACAAGCAGGATGTATGTCACTTGCACCACCTGGTCTTGCTTTTTGGTGACAGTGAGTGATGGAGACATTGCCTTTCTTGCTCTTTCACACCCCAGGGAGAGTGAGGCATCACCTGGCTGTGTTCCTTTGCTCCTTCATGGTTCCCTCCATCTTGCACTCCATTTTATATCAGCTTCCCCCTCTGCTGCTTGCTTAACCCTGCTGTTTGTTTCTGAGAGGTATGTCCCGTGGGTGGGCTCCAGGGAAACACATATAGGGCAGAGGGATTGGCTGGACCTCTGTGATCTGCAGGGAGCCCCAGGCCTAAAGTAGTACTCAAGCTGACTCCCTGTGGCAAGCAGCCCAGGACTTCAAGACACCCTACACTGACCTATCATTGGGTGTGAACTGTCCCCAGGGAGGGACAGGACTTCCTGTGAGGGGACACTCATCACATGGATGCTTCAGCCACCAACAATCCCAGCAGCTGGAGAATGAATTCCTCTGTCCTGATGGGGTTTCTGGGCAACCCATAAGCCACTTGCCACACCTTTATAATTAAGACCCTTTAAGACCCCAAATATAAGAACCTCACAGGGGTGCTTGGGTGGCTTAGTCGGTTGAGCGTCCGACTTTCGCTTAGGTCACGATCTCGCGGTTCGTGGGTTCAAGCCTTGAGTCGGGCTCTGTGCTGACTGCCAGCTCAGAGCCTGGAGCCTGTTTCAGTCTGTGACTCCCTCTCTCTCTGACCCTCCCCTGCTCACGCTGTCTCTCTCTCTCTCTCCTAGAAATAAATAAATAAATAAAACATTTAAAAAATTAAAAAAAAAAAAAAAAAGAATCTCACAGAACCAGCAAGGAAAGGAGAGATTCTCTAGTCCAAACACCTCACGTTGTATGTCAGAAACAAGAGGTTCAAAGAGAGGCAAAATGTCTACCCAAGCCTGTGGTGGCATAGCTCCTCTGTGGCTGAGCTAAGAGTGGAACCCAATGCATCTGCTTGTGGGCTTGTGGGTCTGGCACCATTTCTACATGTAACAATGTACATCCCATCCCCAGAATGGACACCAAAGATACTTCTGGTTGATGGGGCGGGGGGGGAGGTTTGCATTGACCAACCATGAGCAGCAAACTTGCAAGTTCCTTGCTAAGTCCTTGCACGGGGAGGTGCAGGAAAGACCACAGTGGGTCCTTTCATGAAGTGTCACCACAGGCCAGAAGTTTTTGCAGGATAAGCAAACAGAGGATGAAACTAGGGTTTTGGACTCCCCCATCAAACTTCTCTGACAGTGATGCCCAATGGCCTGTGAAGTCCTGGAGGACAAGATCCCGTGGCCTTATCATGGGCACCCTGCACCCAGTACTGGCTCTCTGAACCAATAAGCCAGTACACAATGGATAACTTGCTCATCCAAACTGCTAACACAGGCTTTCCTTCTCCAAATTTCTCTCAGAAATTAGCATTATCTTCTTAATTCTTATCTATACCTGAACTTTTGAAAACACCCAGGCTCCCAAATGAATGTCATGATCCCTTTCTACTCCAACATGACAATCTGCTCCCCTCCCATTGGGGATGTTATAATTTAGCATCTGAGGAATTCACTGGCAGGTGGGTCTGATGGGAAACTTTCTGGGGTGTGTTCTGGGAAACAGCACCTGGAAGGAGGAGGGAAGAAGACCTGGGCAATGGGAGATGATGGAATTGCAAGAAGCCCGGCCAGACTTATGAGGGACTCCAGAACCAGCCTCCATCAGAGTCCCCTCAAGTTATTGCTAAGAGTGAAACCTCTGTACCCAGCACTGACCAGTCTTTGGAGGCCAGCTGGCGAGGAAGAGGGTGATGTTGTGACCCTCTCGTCATGGCCACAACAAAGGCCAGTCGTGGAGAAGATCTCAGCTATAAGCTAAGGGTTTGGTCCTCAAGGGGGAATGGTGGCACACACATTGTCATCTGCATTCTGTAGTTGGTAACTCTAACTAGATATGACAGAGAGACACAGCACGGTACCCACAGCCATCAGGTGGAAGACTGATATTCCCAGCCCATGTCAGGAGCTGTGGTGCAGCCTGTTCTTTGGATGTCTAGGGCTGCCTCTGCTCTCAGCCCACCCTCAATCTTTCCCTCATTCCCATAGATATTTGCTAAGGGTCTGTTTGTAAGGTGAAGACTCCAGCACCTTAAAAAAAATCCCTTCCTTGATGTCCATCACTCTGTAGCCAATTTCTACCCCTCCCATCTCATCCACACTTTCTGCAATAGTAACCTGTATTTCTTGACTTCACTTCGATATGGACTTTTTCTTCAACCACAGGAAGAGCCATAGGACAAAAAAGACAGGAGGTGAGAAGGGGTTTTTTTGTTGCCCCAAATACAGAAGGTCACAGTAGAAACTTGGTGGAACATAACTAGATGCTCAAATCATCTATGAAGATTTTGAACCATGGATTAGGATCCAATTTCATGTCATCTTTCAAAAAAAAATGACACATTTTTCTCTGTGTGTGTGTGTGTGTGTTTGCCTTTAAAAAAAAATAGTTTATTGTCAAGTTGGTTTCCATATAACACCCAGTGCTCATCCCCACAAGTGCCCCCCTCCATGCCCATCTCCCCCCTGCTCCCCACACCCATCAGTCCTCAGTTTGTTCTCAGCTTTCAGGAGTCTCTCATGGTTTGCCTCCCTCCCTCTCCCCACTATTTTTCCTCTTCTTCTCCCCCATGGTCCTCTGTTAAGTTCCTCCTAATCCTCCTATATGTGCAAACATATGGTGTCTGTCCTTCTCTGCCTGACTTATTTTGCTCAGTATAACATCCTCAAGTTCTATCCATGTTGTTACACATGGCCAGATTTCATCCTTTCTCATTGCCATGTAGTATTCCATGGTATAGATGAATCACATCTTCTTGATCCATTCCTCAGTTGATGGACATTTAGGCTCTTTCCATGATTTGGCTATTGTTAAGAGTGCTGCTATGAACATTGGGGTCCATGTGCCCCTATGCATCAGCACTCCTGTATCCCTTGGGTAAATTCCTAGCAGTGCTATTGCTGGGTCCTAGGGGAGTTCTACTGTTAATTTTTTGAGGAATCTCCACACTGTTTTCCAGAGGGGCTGCACCAGTTTACACACTTTTAATTTAGATGGGAAGTACAAGCCCAGCACACCCTCAGTATTTTGGCCCCACAAATATTGTAGTCACACCATACCTGCATCTCAACTCACTGTCACCTGGCTTCTCAATCTTCACTGGAGTGAAAATCAAATTCACCAGTGATGTGGGGTTTGCTGTCTGCAATGGATATTACATTTCTTTCTTTTTTTTTTTTAATATTTTATTTACTTTTAGAGGGAGATAGAGACAGCATGAGCAGGGGAGGGCCAGAGAGAGAGAGGGAGACACAGAATCTGAAATAGGCTCCAGGCTCTGAGCTGTCAGCGCAGAGCCCCATGTGGGGCTTGAACCCATGAACTGTGAGGTCATGACCTGAGCTGAAGTTGGACGCTTAACCGACTGAGCCACCCAGGCCCCCTGGATATTACATTTCATCTCAGCCTATATACTGTTTTCACTCTCTTCTTGCTCCTTCATTTGGAAGCTCTCCCTTGGCTATTGGACACAGGACTCTGGTTCTCCTTACACCTCATTTACCATTCTCTCTTTTACTCTCTGATCCTTCTTTCTGGGTGCCTACTAAGGCATTACCTCTTTCCTTCTCACTTGATTTCTTCTCCAGGATGCTCCCATCCACTCCTAGGGCTCCCATCCACTCCTAGGGCTTCCAATGCTGTCTCTATAGTGTTGAGTCTCAAAATCCCATCTCCATCCTGTACATCTTGGCTCCAAACCCTGAAACACCACTGCCTCCTGGATCTAGACATACACGGGGTCTCCAACATGTCCAAACACAAACGTTCCATTGCTAAAACTCCTTGCCATCCCTTTGTTCAGGGTTCTTACCTAAGGCATCAACTTGTGTCGCTCATGCGTCTGGACAAGGGCCAGGCCCACAGAGAGCTATATAGATGCACACGGGGGAAGATCCCAGACCTCGTGTAGCTGTGCCCAGGAATGGCTGCAGGACTGGCCTCACACCGCAATGTTTGCACACCCACACACGGATCCTCCCCAGCTCACACACTCTCTCATTTGCACTCAGTTCTGATGCTGCAAACATTGAAGATCAGTGTCTTTGCTAAAGCTTCTGGGAGAGACAGGAAGAATGCATGTCCCACCTCACACAACAGTTCTTCCTTCATTCTCTTTCAGTGTGTCTTTCTCTTTCCCTTCAGCTCCTCTCCTGGAACAGCCCACATCCCTTTCCTCCTCCTTGCTCATCTCTCCTATCCTAGCTCTTTCATCTTTTCCTTTCAGACCTTTCCGTTGGATGTTTTCCATCTTCGTTGAGCAGAGGCATCTGGTCTTTTCTTGTCTCCTGTGTTTCTCCTTTGCCCGTCATTTCCTTCAGAGACAGTATGAGCTAAGCAAAGTAAAGGGCTGCTACTTTTGAGTAAATGCATCAGTTTCCAGGGAAAGTTGTGACAGAGGCTCACAAAAGTACTGTCTCACAGTCTTGGAGGCCAGAGTCCGAAATCAAGGTGTGTCTGCAATGGCTGACTCCTGCTGAGGGGTGTGAAGGAACATCTTCTCCAGGCCTCTCCCTGAGCTTCGGAGGGGCTACTAACAGCCTTTGGGGTTCCTTGGCTTGTAGATGCATCACCTGGACCTCTGCCTTCATCTTCACATGGTGTTCTCTCTGTGTATCTATGTGTCTGTGTCCAGATATCCCGTTTCTATGAGGACACCAGTCTTATCAGATTGGGGTCATTCTAGTCTGGTATGACCTCATTTTAACTAATTATATCTGCAATGACCTTATTTCCAAATAAGGTCACATTGCAAGGTCCTGGGGGTTAGGACTTCATTATAGGAACACAATACAAACTATAACAAGTAGGGAGGGGGGAAAATGATGGTAAATATTGTCCCTACAATTTCACATATTTTCTTCTACCTCCAGTTCAAGTAGATATGTCTTGGAATCCCACCTGGTCCTCGATATGAAAAATGTCAGAGAGTAGAGATTTCTGGTGGTGGTCTAATGGCCCCTGGGCCAAAATGAGGTTTCCAGATTCTATAATGAAGCAAGTCCTGAAAACCTCTTTAAAGGGCAGAGTTCTCTGAGGCAGACATAGATTGGTCCCTTGGACTTTTAAGGTATGTCTGCTTTTTTGATGGAGCATGTGATGGCCTAGAGGTCAAAGGCTGGCTAAGAGCACCTGTGGCTGTACATTTTGTCAATTCTTCACTAATGGTAATTCATTAATGGCACCTGGATGGCTCAGTCATTTAAGTGTGCGACTTAGGCTCAGGTCATGATCTCACTGGTCAGAGTTTGAGCCCCATGTCAGGGGAGGCTGTGTTGACAGCTAAGAACATGGAGCCTGCTTCAGAATCTGTTTCTCCCCCCCTGCCCCTCTCCCCACTCATGCATATGCTCTCTCTCTCTCTCTCAAAAATAAACATTAAAAATTGTTAAAAAAATAGTAATAAGTAATTATAATATTGATTCTAACATTTATTATAGTTCTCTATGTGTCAGGCACTGGGCTGAGTATTTTACATGTGTTGTTTCATTTGTGTCAGATGACGAAAGCAAGGCTCAGAGGGATTAGGACGTGTGCCCGAGGCATGCAGCTGGTAAATACACTGGGCATGAGCTGAGCAGCGGTGGGAGGGGTTTATGGAAAGACCAGGCTCAGCAGTGTGAGGACGGGCTGCCTACAGACAAGTGAGTGATGGAATCTGCCTCCGTGGTTCTCAAAGAGGGGTGGGCCAGCTCACAGTGTCAGCACCTCCCAGGCTCTTGTCAGCAATGCAGAGGCTCGGGCCCCACCCCAGACATTATGAACCAGACAATCTGGGCCCAGAAATCTGTGTTTTTTCCAAGCCTTTCAGGTGATTCTGATGCACTAAGTCCTCTACTGAGTGTTGATTGAGAGGACTCAGGCTTTTGATTGGGATTCTCTCCTTCACCTGGGGGAGAGAAGGCCTGTTTTGCCCAGTGACCACAGACACTCCTGAGGAGGGGCAGCCCTGAGCTGCGGGCCCTACACCCCAGCCAACTTCTTTCTGCTCTGTTGTCTCACTTCTCATGTACCTCCTGCTTCCCTAGTCATTCATACAGCCCACCTCTTCTACAAACATTTTCACTCTCCATCTGCAACCACATTTTAATTTTAGCAGTGAAATTAATTTTAATGAACAGAAACCCCTGAACGCCTTGTTATATGTACTTTCCTGTTTCCAGATAAGTGTCAAGTAGGAATGCTTATGGTGAATTGGTTAACATTTTGCTGTTAATCCACAAGCCCCAGGTTCTAAACACCTGACTCCCAGGGATGCTGAACACATCCCTTTCAAGAATTTATCTGGAGGGAGGGGAAAACAACTTAAATATGCATATTCTGTTTTGCCACAAAAGGAATGCCCACCAGCTGCGGCTGAGTGGGAATCTCCAGATCACCTGACCAGGTATGGGTCGGCGAGAAGGACAGGAATGATGAATGTGGGGTGGGGGTGCGGTTCAGTTCTATCTCCCAACAGAAGTGTCTCCTACATCTCAGTCTGCTCTGTAATTTACTGAGTGGGAAGGGAGCAGAGCTGGGGCCTCAGGCTGTGATGTTGCCTGTTCACTTGCAGGGAAGAGGGTCAAAGACCAGGCCTGCCCAATGTTGGGTGTTGATGGTGTTATTTTCAGTTTGAAACCCAGGTGTTATCAATGTAACTGCACTATTTGATTGGATGACATGCTCTTCCCCTGGGGGGCTTTGGTTTGAGTGAGATGGGATCTTATATTTCCCAAAGCCCCAAGCTGAGTATTGGGATCTGTGTGGAACAGAACTGGAGCTGTCAGACCCTGGTGGGGAGGGAGAGTTTTAAGACAAGCAGGGTCCCCCAGTGGTCATGGACACTGACACACTCCTTCCCCCTTTGGCCTTGATTTCCTCATCCACACACTACAGATGTTGACAAAAGTCCTACTCATAAAGGTGTCCTGGGGAATGCATGGCTTAATTTTCATAAAGTGCTTACAACAGTGCCTGGTAGAGTAAGCCCAATGGGTAAAAATGAAAGAGTACATCTAGGACGCTGATGTGATTTTGTATACATATTCACCCTAAAAACGTAGGATGGAAACTCATTCTGGTTAATGGAAATAATTGAACAGGGCTTTGAGATGACATTTACATCAGTTTCCTGGAGCCACCGTGGCAAACAAACTACCAGACTTTTCTGTCCTGCAGTTCTGGAGGCCAGAAGGCTGTGAAGGGAATCTGCTCCCAGCCTCACCCCTTGGCTTGCTAGCAGCTGTCTTCACCATGTTTTTTTTTCCCCCACATCTTTTTCCTCAGAGTCTCTGTGTCCATATGTCCCCTCCTGCAGGGACACAGTCATCTTTGGTTTAGGGTCACCTGATGGCCTCATTTACCTCTGTAAAGACCTGATCTCCTAGTAAGGTTCATTCTGAGGTACTGGAGACTAGGACTCCCGCATGTCTTTGGGGGGAACCCTAAGACAACATGTAACTGTTGTTCTGGTTTCTGGGTTATCAGGAATTAGTCCAGAAGGGTTTCCCTTTGGCCAATCTTCCTTCTCCAACATGGGCCATTTACATCTACATCTGTGCTCTGATCCCCTTTGGCTTCCTGTCATTTGGAATCCTCAATTTAATCAACTGTTTCTCACTGGTTTTTATGGGGCAGCTGCACTTTCACTTTGGAGATCATCTCAGAGTGGTTTTGGCTTTCATTGCTTTATTATTATTATTATTATTATTACTATTATTTATTTATTTATTTATTGTTTTGTCCAGCCAGATTCCTGCAAGTGTTTGGCTTTCTGCATGAGGGTTTGGGCTGCTCAGATGTACACAGTAGGCCAGGATCTGGCCCATGTGAAGGATGTTACCAGGTTGACTATTAATTGACCAATGTTACCAATTGACATTAATAACAATTATCACAGGGTGACTGCTCAGAGTCAATGTCATCGTTACTTTCCTCAGCATCTGCTCTCTTGAAATACAGGCATGGGATTTTTAAAGAAGCAAATATTCAGAATGTGTCTCTCTTCTCCCCCAGTTCTGAGGGTCTCAAATCACTTTGTTGTTAGATCTAATGTGACTTCTTACTTTTCCTGTGACTTCATGATCATGTGGCATTTTGAAGTACTGGGGAGTCAGGGGTAGTTATATTGGGGTTCCTGGGGTCCAGATAGGCTGAGGCAGTTCATGGATGGATGCTCTGTAGAGCAGCAAGGAGACAGAAATAGGGATGCCAACATTTCTGACTCATGGCCCTATGTTCCAGCTTTTAACCATACCCTATCTAGATTGACCAAATTTGGAGACACCTGTCACTGCAATTTCAGTACATGTGCTCTGATACATGTCCCGTACCACGGTTTCAAGGAATTTTACTTGATGTGATTTTTATTATTCATTGCTGCCCTAAAGCATCCACACAGGGTTTTCAAAACGTTGATATTTTGGGGGTGGTTTTGCTGTTGAAGAGGTAGATGCCTTGTAGCCAGGGTCCAGATGTGTGGTGGGCAGAGTGGGTCTTGATGCCATTTCTTTTTCCAGATAAGACCCACTACAGGCTACAGCCAAAGAAGACAAAATATGGGGCCACTGGAAGGGGTTCATGGGATCATATTTTTCCTATTTGTGAGCTTCCTTTTTCTTTTTAAAAGTTTATTTGTTTATTTTGAGAGAGAGAGAGAGAGCGAGAAAGAAAGAGACCATGAGCAGGGGAGGAACAGAAAGAGAAAGAGGGAGAGAGAGAGAGAGAGAGAGAGAGAGAATCCCAAGTAGGCTCTGCACTGTCAGCACAGAGGCCAACGTGGAGCTTGAACTCACAAACTGTGAGATCATGACCTGAGCTGAAACCAAGAATCAAATGCTTAACTGACTGAGCCACCCAGGTGCCCAGCTACTTATGAGCTTCTGCAAGGGAGACATGAGTATGTCAGTGGGGTCTGCAGCCATCTTAAATATATGCTTTTTAATGAGCAAAATTTTTACAAATGAACAAAAAATACCCTAGGATCTATGCAACCTTGTAGGGCTTCCTACGGCTGCGGTCACAAAGTACCACAAGCTGGGTGATTTAAACAACAGACCTGCCATAGTTCTGGAGCCTGTAAACCTGAGATCAATGTTCTACGGGGGCCTGCTCCCTCTGAGACTTGGGGGTGGGTCACTTTCTTGTGTCTTCCCAACTCCTGGTGGCAGTGGTTGCTCTTTGGCATGGCTTGTTTTCTGGCTGTGTCACTTCAGTCTCTGCCTCTGTCATTACATGGAGTTTGCCCTATATCTCTGTGTCCAAAGTCTGCTTTCCTTGTAAGGACAGAAGTCATTGGATTTAGGCCCCCTGCCTCCCTTTAATCCAGTTTGACCTCATCTTACGTTGATGACATCTGCAGAGACCCTGTTTCCAAATAAGGTCACATTCACAGTTATGGGGGGATTTGTAACTTCAGCTGTCTCTTTTTGGAAGTCACAGCTCAACCCAGGACACACTCATTATCCTCACACACCCATCTGTCTGCTTGGCTTTCAGAAGCTTTATCACAAGAATGTTAAGTTCTAGACTATCCTGAAAATGATCTAACCTTGGGATTTTGAGGTAGGATCTGCAGTGACCACATGTCTTCACTCATAGGGATAAGGAAATAAAGTTTGCAACCCTCAGTTTGTTCTCTGTATTTAAGAGTCTCTTATGGGGGGGATGGGTTAAATGGGTGATGGACATTGAGGAGGGCACTTTTTGGGATGAGCACTGGGTGTCATATGTAAGAGATGAATCATTGGGTTCTACTCCTGAGCCAAGACTACACAGTATGTTAACTACTTGAATTTAAATAAAAAAAAAAAGAAAAGAAAGTTTGCAATGAATTTTGGTTTTTAAGGATCAAGCTATTTATACAATGGAATACTACATGACAATGAGAAAGAATGAAATCTGGCCATTTGTAGCAACATGAGTGGAACTAGTGAGAGTTATGCTGAGTGAAATAAGTCAGACAGAGAAAGACAAATACCATATGTTTCAACATATAGGTGGATTAGGAGGAAGTTAAAGGAGGACAAAGCAGGAGAAGAAGGGGAAAAACAGTGGGGGAGAGGGAGGGAGGCAAACCATGAGAGACTCTTGAATGCTGAGAACAAACTGAAGGCTGGGGGGGGTGGGGAGAGGGGAAGGGGGAGATGTGCATGGGGGAGGGCACTTGTGGGGATGAGCACTGAGTGTTATATGTAAACCAACTTGACAATAAAGTATTTAAGGAACAAACAAACAAACAAGAAGAAAAAGGATCAAGCTAGTTGCCCAAAACACAGCTTCAAACTGATTTATCTTACTGTTGACATCAGAAGTGGTAAACACCAACTTCCTCTGGTCCAGACCCACTCAGACCCATGGCCGTGTTTCATGGCAGTGGTATGAAAGGGTTCCCTGTGCCTCTGCACGTGGTCAGGGAGCCTGGGCAGGACCAACACTGAAGTTTAACAGGTAAAGTTGAACACTGAAGTTCATCAGGTAAAAGGCACTGATGTTTTGTGAAAGGCATTCTTTATCTTTCTTTGGGAGCTGAGAAGTTTCTTTCAGAAAAGGTGGAATAACTTGGGTGGTGATTCACATCCACCACTTTTAGGAAGTGACTGTGTCTTTTAGGAAGAGGTTGTCTGCACAGCTTCTCTGTGTTCTTGACATTGGAGTAATGAGGGCGATGGCCCCTCATGGTCCTCGCCATGTTAAGAAGGCCTCTGTGTGGACGTTATCTTGGTAAGACAGCCAAGAAAATGTCCATCTCATCTGTAGAAGCACTAGTTTCCTGATCTTGGGCAGAGCAAGTGGACTCCCTCCAACTTTCTCCTCTTGTTGTGAAGGTGAGCTCACACATGAGAAGGAAGCTTACACAGGAAAGGCTTCCCTTCTTTGTATGCCAAAAATAAATAGCAGGATCCTTAGAGCAGCTTATTGGGAACTAATGTGAATGACATTATAGATCCTTCTCACAACGAGCCTTTGAGCGTACTCATTAATGTTTTAAGGGTGCCAAGCATTATGGAGTCAATTGCAACTTAGACATAAAAAATAAACCACAACTGAAAAAAATTATACAGATCATAACAATTCTATGTGCACTTTTCTATGGCTAATCGGGACTTTCTGAATACGTGGACCATAATGATTCCCCCATTCAAGTAATTTTCCCACAATTAAAGTGCCTAAAATGGTAAGTCCTGAAACCGGCTTTGTAACAAGGTGTAGAGTTGAGAGGATGCTTATTTATATAAATATGGCTTTTCACACATATAGTTAGTGTCTTTATAAGGTGAAAGTCGTGTTCACCAAAACAACCATTGTTTGAGAATTTTCTCTCAACTGAAATTGAGGTTGCTGTGAATGAGGCAACATGACCTTTTCTGGGTCACTTTAAAACTTCTTAGAGACAGAGTAGGGGAAAAAGAAAATAGTGTTATGAATCATGTGCCTTAGGCTCCTATAATCAAGCTAGTGATTTGTTACTTATTCTTTCCCTTTATCCTTGATAAAAAGCACCTGCGATAGTATTGACTAACTTGAGCTATAGGTTTATGTACAAGTTCAAAACTCTAACCTTTGGAAAATTGAACACATTCATTGACTCACATTTACTATGGAATTGGCCTCTTGTGAAGTGTCAGCAGGTTGGGGTGATGACCAGGAGCCATGTAGTTTTCTTTTTCCAATATGTACCCTTCTGAACTCTTCCTGGGTCCTCCAGGCAGCAGACTCCTGAATATGGCCAGCACTTCTGTGTCACACCCTTCCATTCTTAGAACAGTCTTGCTCTGGTACTCAAGATTTGGGGTTGTTCCTTAGCACACATCGCCCTCCAGCTTTATTTATGTCTCTCTCTCCTCCCCACAAAGCAGGGTACACCTCCTCCTCACGTTCCTCCTCTTCACTGCCCTTGTCCTTCCTCTTCCACTTCCAGCCACTTGATCCTCTGAGGATGGGGTGAGGAGGTTAGCAGAACAAGGCAAATGTTTCCTGGGTTGACTGGGTAAAGCTGCAGTCTGCTCACTGATGAACTTTCATGTTCTTNTGTGATGTATGGGCGCGAGTGCAAGTATGGAGCTCCTTACTTCTCCGCCATCTTGCCCTCTCTCCTCATGTTCTTCTTAAGCTGGAAATCCAAATGCTGGGGCCCTCATGGGGTAGGCACTCAGGTGGTTCTTTGGAGAACCCTAGGGATATCTCTATCTCCTCAGCCTCTGTATTGGAAGTCTTACCCTCAGAGTTTCACTGCTCAAGTGAAAGACCCCTCTTGACTGGGTCTCTGGTCAGCACAATGTTGAGGTATTCACTCAACCCTCAAGAAACTCCTGGATTCTTGCAACATCAAATGATAGAAGTCGAGGCTGCTTCAGGTGTCCTATCTTGAGTAACCCTCCATGGTCATCATGGAGGAAAGGTGCTGCCGTGCTTGGTTTGGGGAGAGGAAGGGAGGTGACATAGTAGCTGTTTTCAGGGAGGAGCCCATGGACTCCTCTTCCCACCCTGAGGAAAGCCTGTGGGGGATCAGTGGGTGGAGTTGGTATGATGAAGTCAGCAGGCTCTTCAGGAAAGGGAGAGAGGCTTCCAGGTGAATCTCCTGACTGATTACAGAGGATCATCTTCATGTGAACGACATGGCTTCTATTCCCATCATCAGCCTTGAATAGAAACACACTATCTACTTAAATTTTCTTCTCACTGAAATCCTACAAGGCTATTAGGGCTGATGTCCTCAAGGCAAAGATAAGAAAACATACCACACATTGCGTTTCCTCATACCCTCTCCATCTGTCCTTGTACTGAGACAGAGATAACTGCCTATTGGTTAGGCTGAGCTTTGTGGTCTTTCCTCCTGGACACTTAATTCAGCACTAAGGTTAGTCTGTTTTCACCCTCTTTTATCTGTCAAGTGTATTTGTCTTGTTTCCTTCACAAGATGATGAAATATTTGAAGATGAGGATCACATCTTCTAAGACTTATATTCTACTTTTAATTGACTAGACAATGCTGAACATTTAGTAGGTACTATAAAAAATATTTCTTTATTGGCTGGAGAAAGCAATGCATACTAGTTTTAGAAGTCGAATTAATCTGATAATTCCCTTAGCCCCTTTTTATTGACAACTCTAATGTGCTTGAAGAGATCTATGGTTGATTGATCGCTCCAACTCCTTCATTTCATTCTATGGGCAAATGAATGACCTTTGGCCGGTCGAACCAAGGGCCGACCCCATTGAAATCACTCCTAGAGGAGATTCCCTGGCCCACGTATTCTGAGATCCAGAACGTGCCAATAGTAGCTGGGGTCTTTTGTTCTGCACCTCTCTTAATCTCCCCGGAAAAGGACCTCTCATCAGTGCCTTATAGAGAGATACCTTAGAGAATGGTTGAGAAAAGCCAAACCATACTATGGAAAAATGTATGGATAATTTAATAAGCAGGGAGTGTGAGCTATGGCATGTGGATAAAACCCTATGCAGTCGTATGTTTGCACGTATAGGAGGATTAGGAGGAACTTGACGGAGGAACAAGGGGGAGAAGAAGGGGGGAAATGGTGGGGGAAAGGGAGAGAGGCAAACCATGAGAGACTCTTGAATGCTGACAAAAACTGAGGACTGATGGATGTGGGGGGAGGGGGGATGGGCATGGAGGAGGGCACTTGTGGGGATGAGCACTGAGTGTTATGTGGAAACTAATTTGACAATAAACTATTAAAAAAAATGTTGCAATAAACACAGAATCCCTAGCAGGAAAAAAAAAAAAAACAAACCTATGCAGTCGTAAGAACAGTCTGATTCTGATACTGAGCACGAACATGTTCTCCCCCAAGTACTAGCAGAACCTGAGTAAATCTGTTTCTGTCCCCTTCCTGCTCCCCTCTCTGCTCATCTGGTTCTGTGGTAACCTTGTTCCCCTTTCTGGCCTTTCACTGAACTACACTGAGTGGGCAGCTACTTGTGTTCTCGCTGATATAAAAACGGCAGCAAAGTCTTCATCTAGCCAGGAATTATGGCTTAAGATACTAGATTTAAAATACAGATTTTCATGAATTAAACTCCCACCACCATTTGTGCTAAGGCAGAGGAGCCTTGAAGAAACTGGAAGAAACGGGTGCCCAATACATCCCCCCACCTCCTACCCCTGTCCCTGTGGGCTTCTTGTAACTGGCTGCTGTTCTTGACAACTCCTTCCCAGGAATGGTTCTTATTTTCTCCTCATCATTTCAGTGGCTGGGTTCTACAATCCACTCTGGCTTGGGGGGCAGACAAAGGCAAAAGTTGGAATCATCCAGACATGGATTCCCATCTCTATGATTGTTTATTAGCAATGCATCAGTTCATCTTTGGCCAGCTCATCTGACCTCCCAATGCTTTCACATGATTTGTGCCACTGACCCCTTTGCTTACAGTCCTGAATTAGAGGGGATATAGGTCCTGAATTAGCCAAGGTCTCCAGCCTGCACAGCCCAAGAGTGGGGGAGGGGACCAAGACTGCTCTTAAGTTTTGTGCCTTCTTAATGGTGACTCATATTTTTACAACAAAACAAAAAGTTGTGTTTCTCCATCTGATGGACACATGAGAGTATTGATGCCAGTGATAAGAAACCCTGACATTTGTACTTGCAATATTTTCACATGTGTCATTATTTGGATGCTTTTTTATTACTACTGAGTTTTTCTAAGAGTATTTCATAACGTTTCTGCAAAAGCATTCTTATTGACATTTATTAACTTCTACTCTTCACTGGAGTTTGATGGAAGGCAGGGATGAGGTATCCCAGTGACCTTTCATTTGTACTCAAGGCACCATGAGCTCTGCCTCTGTGGTAGGTCTGGTGTGAAAAGTGATTGGGGCACCTTGAATGTGTAGCATAAAGAGTGCTGATCAGTTAGAAGGGGAAACTGAGGCATGACAGCCTTTGGGAGAGTTTCATCCACCTAAGATCCAAGGGAAAAAGGGAAAAAGAAAGTAAGAACATTTAAAACTCCTCATTAAACTGGAGGCATTTAAATAAAGCAAGTCTCAGTCTTTCACAAATTGCTCATTTTGGTCTCAATCTAAGAGTATCAACTTGAAATATCAACTTGAACAGTTACTTGAAAACCATGAAGCATTAGCAGGGAAACTTTAATTAAAAATAGCCTTTGCTTACTACTATGAGAGAATTTCCTTCTTATGGGACAATCTCTAAACTGCTTACAGAATTAAATTTGCTTTCATTCTAAAGATAGGACTTTATTTTTTAATTTTTATTTAAAAAAGTTTTTTTATGTTTTTATTTATTATTGAGACAGAGAGAAACAGAGCATGAGTGGAGGAGGGGCAGAGAGAAAGGGAGACACAGAATCGGAAAAAGGCTCCAGACTCTGAGCTGTCAGCACAGAGTATGATGTGGGGCTCGAACCCCTGAACCATGAGTTCGTAACCTGAGCCTAAGTCGTATGCTTAACCCACTGAGCCACCCAGGAGCCCCAAGATAGGACTTTAAAACCTTCAGAAAAACAATAGCAGCACGAAAGACTTGACTGATGCACAGGGCTGTGGTGTGAATAGTCTCTTCTGCAAGGGAGAGCTGGTCACCCCACGAAGCTGAAGTCTCTGCAGAGTGAGGAGTTGGTGGCATCTCCGTAGTGCATCAGCCCTGCTCTCCTGAAACCTTTGTTTGATCATATATTCTTTTGCTCGATGAAACTGGTATGAATATCTTTTCTATCAACTGTGGGCTCTTTGCTAAATATGCACTGTTTTCCCTCATTGATAAGTTGTTGAGGCTCTTCAAGGTTGAAGAGAACCCCATGAGTTCATAAGTAGACCTAAGCCTAGCTGGCTAATTTCTATCATTCAAATCCTAAAAATGCTTGTCAGCAAATAACACTCTACTGTCTTCAAAGAGCCTATAGGGCAGCTTACTTTAGTTGAGTTAACCCTTGCTTTGCCATGGATCTTATTGCAGAGCTCCCCTTCCATGAAGGGTCGCGGGCGGGCAGCTCCAACTCTTGCTTGTCAGCTCAGACGCTGGTGTGGTGGCCTGGAAGCAAGCTGTGGAGTCTCGATTCCTGGCTGTGCCATGGCTCAGCAGAGGTGGAGAAGTCACTGCAGCTCCGTACCTGTTTCAACATCCAAAAATGAAGATTCCTGTCTCTCACGGTTATCGGGAGAATCACCTGAAATAATATATCTCGGAAGGGCTCTCTAGGTGCCTGGCACATAAGAAGGATTCAATCTGCAGTAGCTGTTGTGTGGTTATTTTTATTCCATAAGCCTTTGGTGAGACCCTACGATGCACCAGACACTGGTCTAGACCTCTCGGGGTGCCAAGAGGAAACAATGAGTTCTTTGATGCTAGAAGCTCACAGTATGAAAGGAGCAAGACAAATATATTGACCATGAGAGTTTGGGGTGATCTTGACTTCTATGGAGGTTTCCCAGGGTATTTGGGAGCATCTTCCCAGATGTGGGCTCAGGGAGTGATGCCTGCAGGGGATTCTGAGGCCTACGTAAGAGTTGGACGTAGCAAAGCATTCCCACGGACAGGAGGAGCTTGAGCAAAGGCCGTGAGTCATGGAGGGGCATGAAGGGGTCTGGAGTTACTGGCTCAGGGTGGGGAGCGGGCAGGTCAGATCAGAAGGACCTCAGGGAGCATGTCCGGGGCAATGGAAAGTCACCAAAAAATGTAAGAGGAGAGGCTATTTGATGGTATTTCTGTCTCTCAGGATGATGGATTTTCCAGGAATGTAGTGGTTGAGGGAATGGATCCCAGTGACTGGTTGGGAGCAACACCCCATGCAGAGAATGAGCACCTCTTGTCTGTGTAGAGAAGGGGCTCCCGCAGGGGCAACTGGGTGCACAGGGAGGGATGCAGTGACAGCAGGTTGAACCTGGAGGGGACAGAGCTGGCAGCCACTGAAGGTGGGGCCCAAGGTGACTGGAGGAGAGGAGAGCACAGGGACGCTGGAATTGTCAGGCGGCACAGAGTGAGGGCCACTCCACCTGCAGTGGGGGGTGGGAGCAAGGACACCTCTGAGGGGGATGAGGTATCTGGATGCCTGGACTCCCACCTTCGGTTCTTTATAGTCTCTGACCTCGGGCAAGCGACCGTCTGTAAGCCTCAGTCTCCTCACCCTGAAATGGGACATGTAACACCATCCTCTGGGGCCATGTGAACATCAAACAAAAGACAAGTGAGCAGAACCAAGAGCCTGAGGCTTGGCCTGGAGGCCCAGACCCAGCATGTGGCAGGTGTCATCGGAATAGTCTGAAGCCGTGTAAATAAGGAGGGGTCAGATTCGAAGTTTTACCAAGTGTGGTTCTGGTTCCTATGAAAATGGGCGCTGGGCCTCACACCCAGGAAAAGGATCTGAAGGGATCCCAAGGGTGTTCTTACCCTGTCCAAGCTGCAGAATCAGTTGCTCCGAAAGTCACCCAGATAAAGCTCGGTCCTTGGGCTCAGGGAGCTGGAAGTCGGGAGCTGGGGGAGGAGCCCAGGGCGGGATCAGAGAAGCCTGGCTGTGACACCCAGGCTCCCTTCTTACTTTACCGCCTCAGGCAGGTTTCTCACCTTCCAGAGTCGTGTTTGCTTACCTGGAAAATGGAGATGATAACGCTCACTCTCTGGGAGGATTCAGGGAGACATACGGCTAGAGACTGCCGGCAGGGGCTTGATGATCGTCAGGGGAAATGCAAGGTAACCGCAAGTAGTTCCGCAGCACAAAATCAGGGCTGTCGGGGAAGGATAAGGTGTTCAGGAGGTTCCAGGAGGAAGAGCCCATTTTCATCTGAGATAATCAGGGAGCCTTCTCCAGAGGAAGGATAGGCACTTCCTCTGGCCCTGGGGGAATGGGCAGGGGTTGTGTGGTGGCTTCACCACCTGGATGTGGCCATGCAGCAACTACATTTCCCAAGATACAGCTCCATGCATAGGGCAGACCTATGGTGGGCCACAGGGCCTTTGCATGAGGTTTTGAAGGTGCAGATGAAGCCGCGGCCATGTTCCTTCAGCCCCTGGGAGGCAATGCACAGAGTCCAGGCACGATCACTGCTTCTGCACATTGTCCTCATCTGCTGACTCAGCTGTGGTGGCTCCCATGGAATGGCCACTCTGCTTCTCCAGCTCCTGGATGGGGGTGGGCATGGCTCCATGACCAAGAAGGCCAGCTCTCCCTGAAGCACATCCCGCCACTCGTCCCTGAAGTTCGAGGTGTGGACTGGGACACGGCCTGTGCTATGTGTGCCCTTCCACCTGGGAAAACACTGTGCTCCTGTGGATACGGTCCTGTGGCTAAACCTCTCTCCTCACCACGGGAACCAGGCAGGAGGCCTGCTCGCCGCTGGTCGCAGGCTTCAGTTCTCTGCCAGACCACAGGATAATTCAGACAAGCCAACCGTATCCTCCTGACCCTACGAAGCCTGCTCCCAGCACCCCGGCTGTGCACTCTGTTCCTGAGTGTGACCTTCATGTGGCCCTATAGTGTGGTGTCATCCTACCCCTGCTGTGAGGGTACGTGATTAACAGGCTGCTGTGGGTCACACATGTCCAGCATCAGGTGCTGAGTGTCTGACCACCCCATAACCACACAGTCATAGACTCTCCCTCACCAGGGAGGTAAAGAGGCTGTGTGCAAAACAGATCACGTGGGTTCCCATCTGTGCTCATGGATTATGGTTCCAGCTTGTGGCTTTCCTCATCCTTGCTGTTTGCCATTGGATACCCATCCTTCCTTCCTCCACTGCCCTCCTTGTGAATTAAGCCCCAGCATAAGATACAAACCCCAGAGCTTTGCAGGGGCCAGTTTACAGAACTGCACGAGTCCATGCATGGGTCCTATAACTGACTTTCTCCCTGGAGGCCCCTTTCTGCAAGTAGCAGAAACCTAATCTTAATTCACAGTAAACACAGTGAGTATTCAGGTTTCTCTCCTGCTCCCCTTCTTTTCGGGGGGTGGAGGCAGATTCATTCTAGGGATTAATACAATGGCATCACTGGGCATCTGCAGACACTGGCCTCTGAAACACGCATGTTCCATTGGTGGTCCTTGGTTCTGGACGGCCCCTACCCTTACCCTCAAGACTGCGGCCCCTCCTCTGACACTGCCTGTTCCTGCATTTGATTCCTCTCCAGTCTATCAGGGGTAGGGGCTCTGTGAGTCTATCTTGTGCCCTTGGCCTCAGCATTCCGTGCAGATGTGCACAGGGGCCCCCACATCTCCTCAACTCCATGGTCCCCATGTCAGAGGCTTCCTTGTCTCATCCCCTTGGGGCCAGTTCTGAGGTGGGTTCAAAGCTCCTTCTCAGAAACTTTGTACACATTTAATTATTTTCTCTTCCCTGGCTCTCTTCTGGTTTAAAGAGAGTATTTTCCTCTCTTAGGAGAAGAAAGTATTTTAAAAATTGTTTCATTTTTCCCTTGTGCTGTAGCTTGGAAAAAACCCTTAGATATTAAGAGCTTGACATCTTTCTTCTTTCTTTCCAGCTGATCTGATGACTTTGCTTTGGAGCAATGGCAGCCTCTGGTCCCAGCTGGAGAAGGTCATGGGGCCGGTGGGATATGGGGGCCAGTGCAGGATGGGGTACACAGTCCTTTAAAATCCCAGATGGAGGACAAGAGAGGTTCAGAGCCTAGTGTTTGGACTAAATATCTGTGTCCCCTCAAATTCATATGTTGAATCCTTAACTCCTAACATGATAATATTTGGAGATGGGGTTTTGGGAGGTAATTAGGTTTAGATGACTCCCATGGTGGGATTAGCACCCTTATAAGAAGTAGAAGAGAAACCAGAGGCCCCCTAGCCCCTTGCCCACATGCACTCACTGAGGAAGGGCCATGTGAGGATACGGTAAGAAGGCAGCCAGACTCAAGCCAGAAAGAGAATCACCAGGAATCCGGTCTGTGGGTACCGTGGTCTGGGACTTCCAACCTCCAGAACTGTGAGAAACAATGTCTAAGTCCCTCCATCTGCAGCATTTTTACAACAGCCCAAACAGGAGATGATTCATAAGGAGAATCCATGGATATGTGACCCTCTCCAGGAGGTCAGGAAGGCTGCCCCTTGAGAAGGCCATTTGATGCCTCACTCAAGGGCTATTTGCCAACCTTCAAGAGAGCATTTTGGGGAGAAGGCTAGAAAGCAAACAAGATAGTAAAGGGTAAGGAAGTGAGCAAGGATTGGGAGTGTTGAGTGTCAGATCCTAGTAAATAAAAGTGGGGACAGATGATGGAAGCTTTAGGGCCAGCAGGGGACATTCAGGTCCCAGCAGGAGGAGGGAAGGCTATGTTTGGGACAAGGGACACTTGGGTATTTTGATAGACAGAGGAGAAAGAGCCAAATAGAGGGAGAGATCCATACACTTGGAAATGAGAAAACTATTTTGGAATATTGGCTACAGTTTCTGCTAACTTGGTGATCTTGGACAAGATACTAAATCTCTCTGAGCTTCACATTCTTCATTGTGTAACTTCTAGGAATGGCAAGTTTATGTCACGGGTTTGCTTTGAAAAGTTTCACCATTAACTTAAAAGGACTTTGCATATTGCACAGTGACTTCTATATATAGGGAAACATACATGGTGCTTACTGTTGTCAAGACTACCCTCCACATTTAATGTGTGTGAACTCACTGGGTTGTAGGCACTAAATGTCTTTCAGCTTCGTTTTCAAAGCAACATTGTGAGGTAATTACTTTTATTATCTCCATTTTATGAATGAGGCACAGAGAGGTTAATAGCTCACCCAAGAACACAGAGCTAATGGTTGGCAGAGACACTGGCTCCCTAATCTATGCTCTTAATTACCATGCAACACTGCCTCATGCCAAATGAATTTTCTGGGTAAAAACTGATTACACAGTTGATTGATTAGCTGAACAGAGAAAGGACAATTACTGGAAAACAATAGCAAAGAAAGAACAAAAGGGTGGGATCAATAGCTCAAATGGAAAGGCTGACCCTTGAAAGATGAAGGACCAGAAAAAAAAAAAAAAAAAAAGACAAAGCTGCGAGGTGATAGCAACATTGTTTGAATACCTGTATCCAGCTGCTCCTGAAGCTGGTCAGATCTATCTCCTAACAAAATCTTGTTCTTGCTTAAATCAGGATAAGTTGCATGTTTACTTATTTGCATCTGAAGGATGATAACGAATACACTTGTGGAATTTGGAGTCTGGTGATGGAAAGGAGAGGTGGGGTGGGCTGTCATTGCATGGTAGCAACCCATCCCTGTCTAGCTGTCTGCATCAGTCTCCTAGGCTGCCGTAACAAGTTACACCAACTGGGTGGCTTACATCAACAGAAATTGATTCTCTCAAAGTTCTAGAGGCCAGAAGTCTGAAATCAAGGTGTTGGTAAGGGCATGCTCCCTCTGAAGGCTCTGGGGGAGAATCTATTGCTTATTTTTAATGATGTTGGTAATTCTTAGTGTTCTTTGGTTTGTAGATGCATCACCCCAATCTCTGTCTCCAGCATCACATGGTTGTTTCCTTGTGTGACAGCATCTAAGGACAACAGTCATGTTGGGGTATGGCTCATCCTAATGGATTATGACTTCATCTAATTGGAGTCTATTTTGAAATAAGGTTGCATTTAGGTACCAGGGTTAAGATTTCAACATATTTTTGGGGAGGATATGCTCTTACACATGGCCACGCATGGTATATGATTATCTTGATATTGTCCTCTCTTTTCCTTCTCTTTCTACAAGCATTTCAGGCAAACTCTGTCTCTCAGATCTCAAGGGAAAAGATGATAACGTCTAGAACAAAGGCCAAATTCTTGACTTGGAGTTCCAAAACTGGCTTTTGTACAATGGAATACTACATGGCAATGAGAAAGAATGAAATCTGGCCATTTGTAGCAACATGGATGAAACTTGAGGGTGTTGTGCTAAGTGAAATAAGTCAGGCAGAGAAGGAGAGATACCATATGTTTGCACATATGCATTAGGAGGATATTAACAGAGGATCATGGGGGAGAAGAAGGGGAAAAATAGTTGGGGATAGGGAGGGAGGCAAACCATGAGAGACTCTTGAATGCTGATAACAAACTGACGGCTGTTGGAGGTGGGGGAGAGGGGAAGGGGGGTGATGGGCATGGGGGAGGGCACTTGTTGGAATGAACATTGGGTGTTATATGGAAATCAACTTGAAAATAAACTATTTAAGAAAAAAAGAAAGTCATTGTAAAGATAACAATCTAAAAACCAAAGGATTTTTAATTTGTGAGAGCCGGGTTTTGTTGAAAGACAAAATTATTTGTGAGTTTTGAAAGAAAGCTTGGAGGATGGACTACATAGAGTATAAAATAAACTGGATTTCTGGAGAAGACACATACTACAATGCAAAGGCAGCTTTCAACTACTTGCAAAGGGAAATAAGGATTGAACAAGCCAGGTGCTCAGGAGGGAATGAGGTTAGAACAGAGGTGTTAGTAGGTGTCTGAGAAGACCTTTGTCCACATTTAGACTCTTTCCAGAGGCAATTTTAAATTCTAACGAGGCAAGAGTTGTGCGCACAGGATTGAGGAGCCCAATAAGCATAGTCTGGAAACACTGCAAGCCTCCTAGGATGACCTAAGAAGACACCTATGTAGATGACCTAAGGTTGAGGGAGGAATTTAACTGGATAGATCCCAAAGCACTCTCAAAGTCCCTCATATTCTATGGAAGAAAAGGCTTCGAGCTGGACCAGGGTGCCTGTTAAGTCAGAACAGGATAAACACAGTGGCTGTGGCAGGGACCACAGGCCTTAGCACTGACTGTCTGCGTAGAATACTGAAGGCTATGAGTGGCAGCTTCACCAAGACCCAGGTTGCAGCAGGGGCTGGAGGCCAACTGCACCCCGGCCAGGCTGTCCTGAATCAGGTGTATGTTGCCCAGGACACACCTACTCTCAGAACTTAGGTCACCAGGAAGACACAAAGAAGGGACAGGAAGGAATCCTTCATTTGGATAACTACTTACCCCCAAAAGGCTGAGTCATAAATTGGGAGTGGCCAATTTCCTTGGATTGGGTTTTAATTTTTAATCACCAATTCAAATGGAGGCTGTGTTCAGTTATGGAGAATCAGGATGGTTACAACTGTACCCATCTGAGGCTTCTTAACATGTGTATCAGTTACCTGCTGCTGTGTGATTTAGTGGCCGAGGACTATGCATGGTCATGGTCTCACAATTTCTGTCAGTGAGGGTTTGGGGCCTGAAGTAGCTCGGTTCTCTGCTTTGGGGGTCTCAGCAGGCTGCAGTGAAGGGGTTGAGAGGGCCATGGGGACTGAAGTCTTATGTGAAAACTCTTTGGGAAAAGAAAGTATTTCCAAGCTTGCTCAGGTTTTTGGCAGAACATGTTTCCTTGTAGGTGCAAGACTGAGGACTGACTGTTGGCCAGGGGCTGCCCTCCTTGCAGGGGCTTCCCACAGTCTCCTGCTATGCGGTCCACCCCATGGACAGTTCACAGCATTACACTTACCTCTTTAAGGTCAGCAGGAATGTGAAAGCAAGGTGGCTAGTAAGGTGAAGTCTTATGTGATGCAATCGCAGGAGTGACAGTCACCTTTGCCATATTCTGTGGAAAGAACGTCACAGGTGATGCCCACTGTCAGAGGAAGGAGATTGCACAAAGGCATAAATATCAGAAGGCAGGCAGTCATGAGGGATCACATCACGTAAGGGTCTCTCCGCTACTGTATGTAAATCTTCAAACTTGCTATGTCAGTTCTGTTGGCTGCATGTAGCTTTCATTTCGAGTTCAACGGTTTTCAATGAAGTCATCAATTTCATGAAGTTCTATTAAACCTCATAACTTACGATTATAGTAGTTAGAGAACCTCTCTATGGAGCTTTACATAGAATGTGTAAATGCTATCTCACTGTTGAAGAATGAGAAAACTTGGGTGAACAGGACTCTAGAGGCTCTGCAGGAAGGAATGGCTTCAAGGTGGGTGTGTTGTTACCATTTCATACACCACTGAGGTCCAGATGGATTATTTTCAGAGGTTACTCAAGAGTTACTCAATATAATTTGGCTATTAAAAAAAGATAAAACATTTGAGAAACAAAAACTTGCCTTCATTACTTTTATTATGTCTAATAAATAAGAAATTCATGAGAACATGTAGATAGATGACATTAATGACTCTTTAAAAAATTTAAACATGCTTCTTGTAGAGTGATGGAAGTTTCTTTTGAAGTTGAGTCCATACATGCTGTCATTTATAGATATTTGGTAGACACCTTTTAAGAAGTGGCTTTAATTAGCTCCTTTTTGTCTGCCTCCCCTCCCTTTTGGCAGCCCCCTTTCTTCTTTAATATATGTTAATATAATTAGTCTTATGAAACAAACTGGGTTAAATCACCAGAAGACATGATATAAAATTGAAACGTCACTGCATAATTAAACATTTAAACATGATAAAACACAATTACATATGCGCTCTTGAGGAATTGGTTTCAGTACCATGGACAGCCACCCAATCAAAAGCTCTTGGGGGGTGTTTGTTTGCCTTATGCTGACGTAACCAACTATAACAAAGTGACCTTTCTCAGCCCAAATGTTGAAACAATGATTGGAAGTGGGTGGGATGCTTCTTGGGACAATCTCCATTGACAGGTGTTACTCAGGATGCATGGTCTTAAATAAATGGGTCAAAGGAACAGCTAACCACAATTCTTAACACTTATTAATAACCTATACATACCAGACCTGTATCAAGCTTTTAAGATGCATGAGCTTGTTTCATACTCACAACATCCCTGAAAGAAGTTAGTATTATTTCCCATGCTTTGCATGTAACGAAATTGAGACAGGGAAAGTAACTGCTCAGAAGTTACAAGCTTATCCATGGTAGAGCCCAGAATGGAATCCAGTAATCTGACTATAGATCTTATACTCTTAATCACTATGTTTCAAGGTTCCAGCAGTGTTAGTGTACATATGCAAGTCAGCACAAAAGTCTTTGAAATGACCTAAAGAAAAGTAAGAACTCTTTGAGATGTTTCATTAAGCTGTTTCATTAAGTCTTGAGATTAACTGCTTGATGAAAAACCCTGGTGTGGTATGTGTTCAGGGTTCAGTGGTTTCCATCTGTATAATGGGGTAGGTTCTAATTAAGCCCGTTTTCCTATATTTATTATTTTTGGTCCAAAGACTAGCTCATATTAACTTTGTGTGAAATGGTTTTTTTTTTTTTTTTTTTTTTTTGGCCTTTTTAAAAT
>NW_027530213.1:979367-1031067 GCF_008692635.1 Crocuta crocuta | reverse complement strand
ATTAACTTTGTGTGAAATTGTTTTTTTTTTTTTTTTTTTTTTTTTGGCCTTCTTTTAAAATATTGTGCTCAACTCAAGTCAACAATCTCTTGCCCCATATGTTAGCAACCTGAATCCCTCCTAGCAGGGATCTGGGAGGGTGCATCAACCACAATGTGGGGCATCACAAAATAAGCCTTAAAAAAAAAAAAAAAACAGACTCAGATTTCTGGAAATGGTGTTAAAGGTTCCACATGTATCACAAGACCTATAAATATCTCCTCTTCTGTCTTTGAAAACCTTTACTGCTAGTCCAAATGTTAATCCTCATTCGGTTATAAGCCTGGAAAAGATTTTGTCATCAAAGTTAAAAGATAAAAGATAAAATTGGATGCCTCCTAGCTGTGTCCAACCCTGCTGAAGAAACCAATGACTTCTCCTCCTTGGCTTCAAAGCCCAACTGATTTACCTATTCCCCAAGCCTGTCAATCTAGATGAAAATGTCCCCTGCAGAGTCCCTGCTCTAACAGCGTCTGGCTTGTTCTTCATCTGTGAGAAGGCCTGGGTAGGAAAGTTAACCCAGAACAAGCTTCCACCTAACTTTCTTTCTTTCTTTTTTTAAATTTTATCTGTGTGTGTGGGGGGTGGGGAGCAAGGGCAGGGGGAGAGTCAGAGAGAGAGAGAGAGAGAGAGAGAATCTTAAGCAGGCTCCACACTGAGTGTGGAGCCCAACACAGGGCTTGGTCCCATGACTGTTAAATCATGACCTGAGCCAAACCAAGAGTCGGACGCTCAACTGACTAAACCACCCCAGCACTCCCTCCATCTAACTTTCTATTGGAGACAACATCAGCGGCCTCTTGGGAAAGCTCAAGAACATCTTGACTTCATGGGGAAGCTTCAGAATAGACTCCCCAAGGCTGGCTTCTGTCCCCTCAAGAATGCAGAACATTTTGCATTTCAAGTAGCGTATAAAAGTGGTGGTTACTAAGGGATGGGGGGATGAGGGGATAAGATTGATAGTATTTAAGGGCACAAACTTGTAACAAGTACTCAACAAACCATAGAGAACTAATGCACACTATATTGACTATATATATAGTCAGCTGATATATATATGACTCATGACTAGCTGATAATAGTGCATTATAAGTACATAATGTGACCAATATCATTAAAATGGCAACCACATTACAATATATAAATGCACAATAAATAAATGTATCCCATGCTGTACACCTTAAATTTACACAATGTTATATGTGTTTCAAAAATGAAACAAAACAAGAGGATTTGTTCTTATGCTTTCTCCTTTACTTTGGCCAAGATTTACTTGCATCGTACATGGAGAAGTTCAGAAAGCAATCAGTAACCTCTCCCATGAAAAATCATAATAAGATTAGTAGTAATAATATAATAATAATATTCCTTAATGGAAAAAAACTAAGAATAAAGATACTAACATTTGTTTTTTAAAAATTTTTAATGTTAATCTTTGAGAGAGAGACACATACAGTGTGAGTTGGGAAAGGGCAGAGAGAGAGGGAAACACCGAATCTGAAGCAGACTCCAGGCTCTGAGCTGTCAGCACAGAGCCTGACGCAGGGCTCGAACCCATGAACTGTGAGATCATGACCTGAACTGAAGTTGGATGCTTAACTGACTGCACCACCCAGGTGCCCAAGAGGTATTAACATTTGTAATGCTACCTATTCATTTATGTATTTATTGTTCAATATTTATTGAGTATGAAATACATACTAGACATTAGGACAGGTACAAGGGTAGGATGAAGTGTGAGTCCTTACATTAGGTAAGCCTCCCTAGAAATAGAACTTGAGGTGTGAATTTATGTTCAAATAATCTGTTAAAATGCTACGAAAAGAAAGCAGAAAAGGAATGGAGAGGAAAGTTGGAAAAGAGAAGCAAGGACATGATATTGGGCAAAGTCCCAGCTTTAGGCTGGCCTGCATGGAGTTCTAGAGCAAGAACTTCAGTTCGGATTTTGCTTCATGTTGAGACAGGGAGCTGGGCTTCCATATTCCTGTGCTCCTCAGTTACTGGTTAAGCTCTCTCCGAGAGATGTCAACTCCTACATAATTTGGATCTCCGTTCTTGTAGGAAAGGCAATCCCGAGCTCAAGAGCCATGCACTGAAGGAGCCCAGCCCACAGAACCTGGGGCGCGGGCAGTGGGAAAGATTGAGAAGATATTTGAGGGGCCTGGGTGGGGCACCGACAGGTCCATACAGTCCACCCCATGTTCTGCCTGGATCTACTTCCTTCTCACAGTATATTCCCTTCAACCTGTCATGGCTCCTTCCAAATTGTGGCTGTGTTCAATTTCTGTGAAAAACTCTACAAGAAGAGAGTAATTGGGACAAAATATAGCCACTGATGCTGTATTTGGTCCCAAACCAGAATCTGCTGTTCATTATCTCTTTCGTCTGGCTTTCTTTTTCTTTCTTTCTTTCTTTCTTTCTTTCTTTCTTCCTTCCTTCCTTCCTTCCTTCCTTCCTTCCTTCCTTCCTTGGAGAGAGAGAAAGACAGCGTGAGCAGGGGAGGGTCAGAAAGAGAGGGAGACACAGACTCTGAAACAGGCTCCAGGCTCTGCGCTGGCAGTCAGCACAGAGCCCGACGCGGGGCTCGAACCCACAAACCGCGAGATCATGACCTAAGCGAAAGTCGGACGCTTAACCGACTAAGCCACCCAGGTGCCCCTGGCATTCATTCTAAATAACCTTCACCGTCAGGGATCACTTCTGCTGAGTGATTTGTTTAGAGAGGATACCAAGACCCTCATCCCAGAGAGGACTGAGCCCCTGGTGACTATGTCTATTTAAGACTATGGTTGCTGTAACTGCCCATGCACAGTTAAAAATGGGCATGGGAGCACCAAGAGATACTCCAATGAATCAACTGCATGGTGAACATATTCCTTTCTGCACTCACGACATGGAAATCCTATTTCCTCATGAAGATCCAGGTCAAATACTCCTGCCCGAATGGTAACACCTTTATTTGCCTGCTGATCTGCTGTTAGAGATGGCCCAAAATGACTAGGAAGCAGCTGTAGTTTTAAGTTTAATGTGGCTTTTACTGTGTTTCCTGCTGAAACAGCTCTGCTCTGGTAAATGGGCCCCGACACCCATAGAACTTAAAGTTGTGGGGAGGAAATCACACATTTCCTTGTGAGTTATTGGGGGTCATGGTCAGTAAGGTTACTCCTGCCTCCCAACTTTGGTCTCTGGATCCATATATTCTACCACTGGGCACTTAGCACCATATGATGGCCGTTGGTTTAAGATAAGTGCTGCCTCTCAGACCGTAGCACCCCAACCTCATGGAGTGTTCTGTCCATTGTAACATCTTGGCTACATCTTCAAGAACCATTATCATGCTCTATTATTACTTACAGATATAGTAGGACAGTAGACCCATCATCCTGTGTCCAAATGTCACATTTTCTTTGCCATAAGTGGTCCCTTTGTTCTACACAACAATTTGTTATGCGGGACCCCATGTTGGTACATTAAACACTCCGTGGGCTCTCTGTTGTTGTGTCCAAACTTGGCACTGGGGCAGGAAAGGAAAAATGATCATGATTTCCCTTTGCAAACCAGAGAAGACTAAGGAAGGTGCGAAACAGGGTATAACTTCAGGCAAAGTCCTGGGCTCAGGCTTGTGTCTCAGGAAGAACTGAAAAATAAGGTACAGACCAGCAGGTTGGTTGCCCTGCTCATAGGCAAAGGAGCTTGGATTCCACACTCCTGTGCCATTCAGTTACTGGATACGGCCCTTCATTCAGGAGATGTGTTAGGCACTTACCACTCTCTTCACCTGTGTGTAAAAATGGCTCCAGCAGCTGAAGGGAGTTCTTCCAAAAAGAGTTACATGTATAGGTACTTGAATCAAAGAGGATGGGCACAGGAAATCTGAGTAAAAGGGAAGTGAGAAGTTCTAGATGAAGTGCAGACAGGGTCTGCTACAGACCTGTAGCTCATAGCTAGGAGGAGAGACAGATCCTAAGCAAACTATTATAATTCAGAGTGGTAAGTGCCATAACAGAGGCAAAGACAGGCAATTCCAAGGTCACTGAACCTCTTTCTTGGGCTTAAAGGTGTGAGAAAAGATAAAAGACAATTATACTCCAGGAAGTGACTCTCAGATGAGCTCAGAAGTGTGGGTAAAGATTATTCACACAATTAGGATAGGGGATATGATGTTCCAGACAGACAAACAGGCATGTGCAAAGTCACAGGGTGAGAGAGTTAGTATAAGTGTTGAAAAAGCTGATAGAAGCATTGAGTATGTGAGAAGGGGTGGGGGTGGGGTTAAAGGGGTACCGATAGAGATGAACAAGTAGTCTAGTCTAGACAGACTACACTTGACAAGAGCCAGATCATGAATGATCTTATATGGCATACTAAAGAGACTGAATATTTTACTTATGGCAATGGAAAAATCATGGAAAAGTATTAAGCAACAAATTGCTCAATGAGAATCATGTTAGGAAGACTAGTATGGCACTGGTATAGAGAATGAGATTGGAAAGGATATAATATTGGAGATACCAAGCCCTATTCCAGGAAGTTATTTTGGTAATCCATGTGAAGAAGGACCTGAGCCAGAGCAGTTGTGGAGAGATTAAGAAGCATGGGGAAAAGTGTGAGAGAATAAGAGACATGATTAGTGACTTGGAGGTGAAGAAGAGTCCTGGATGGGATGGTAAAGCCATCATTGGGGTGGGGACTCAGCAGGAGGGGAGCCAGGAGCAATGAGATCATATATAGTCATCAGTGTTAACCTAGGGTGAGTTTGAGCTATGTATGGGACATCCAAATAAAGGTGTCCAGGAGGCTGTTGGATGTGGACTGATAGCTTAGGGCAGAAGTTCAAGTTGGATGTATAGAAAAATCAGCAGAATGTCGATGGTAATTAAAGCTGTCATTGCAGATGGGATACTAAAATTGTCCAGAGTGAGAAATAAATGTACACGAGTGAGGGTAGACATCTGGGAAAATACACATTTGAAAGGAGCCCATGGAGAATGAGAACCTTATCAATGAAATTGAGAAGAATTATCCCAAAGAGTAGAAGAACTAGAAATCAGGAAGAAGACAATTTCTCCAGTGCTGCAGAAGAGGTTGACTGAACAAAGGGCCATGGGATCAGGCCACAGGGAATTCCTCTGTGTCCTCAAGGGGAAAGAGTAAATGGGAGGAAAACAGGTAGTATGGACATGGGACCACGGCATACGCTTCTTCAAGATGCTTCATTGTGAAGGAGAGTGGGGACAGGACATTGCCGGCAGTGGCTGGTGGGTGGAAGGAGAGATTTCTTTTTTCTTGACGTGAAAGACTTGAATATCATACAAATCTGAGACGAGACATGAGTGAGTGGGGGAGGGAGGTCGTGTAAAGGTGGGAGGGGTGGGGATCCAGCCTATAGATGGACAGATGAGCTGTGGGTAGAAGAGGGGACACTTTTCCTATTGTCCTGGGAGGACAAGAGTAAAGAAGGATGTAGGCTCTGAAAAGTTTGGGGGTGTGTGCAGAAAAAGGAAGCCTTTTTCTTGGTTGTATGTTTGCTGGGAGTGAGGGCAGGAGACAGTATTGGGGTTTAGAGAGGGTCCTGAAGGGTTAGACTACCCAGACAGACCTGGGATAGCATCAGAAGTGCTGGCTTCCCAGGAGCCTCAGCTACAGATGCTGGTGTACATTTCCAAGAGTGAGAAGTGTGACATCCTAGCAAATGTGAGTCACTGGGGCTGTGCCCACCAAGGACAGACACCAGCCTTGTTACCAACAATGGCAACAACAATAAAAGTCAATTTTCTGCTCACTCTTACACAAGGGTTATCAGCACAAACTTAGGAATCTGCTAAATATGATGTTAGGATAGAGCCTACCTAAAAAAAAAGTTTTTATTTTGAAGGGCTTCAGAGAAGGTCAGTCTCTTCAACCCCAGGATGTGAGATTTTATGCAACATGCAGTGAAGTCTATTACCTGAAACCTTCACAAGTGCAAGTTTCAGTGAAACAGGAATGTTCTCTTGTCACATGGCCAAGCAGTCCAAATCAGGTTTCTTTATTTCCTCCTCCCCCAGGATAAAGAGCATACACACAGTAATTAGCTGAATTTAGGAGTTTATTAAAAAGGTTAAAATCTGTCTTATACCTTGAGCCAATGCATATTTAGAGCATCCTTTTGCATTTTCACAACAGCTGCACACCTGTTTCATAAGCATCATTTGAAAACATTCACCAGGTTTGGCTGATGCCTGGGCTGGATGTAGGAGTAAAAAAAAATAATGCAGTGTAACTCTCATCTCTCACACACACTTCCAAGGAGTCAGATATTTACCCAATGAGATCAACACCAAGAAGGACCATCCCCTTGTTGAGCTGGAAGGGCCTTGGAGAGCTGATCCAGTCACGTCTGTTTGCAGATGTCCAAACCAGATGGCCAACTATGAGATCTCACGGTAAGTTCCTGGACTTGTTGGTGCTAGAGCTAAGCCTGTCTGCACAGTGTTCTTGCTATGTATACCATGTACCTTGTCAGTCCCAAATCCCCCTATTGCTCGACATCATTAAACACACAAAACTTTTCATATTCACCGGAATGGGCACATAGGGAAGCAAACAGACAAAGGCATCTTGAGAACAATCTTTGACAAGAATGGATGCCGGAAGGTTTTCAGTTAGCTCCTTAGCCATTAGAACGTCCCCTTGCTGACTGCTCTGATAGTCTTTGCTAGAAGCATCTTAATTATGCTTGGTTTGATACAAAAGACTCTTAACTATTGTGAATGAAAACATCAGCTCCTTGATGTTGAAGGTTAACTCTTGCCACATGATTGGGCTGAATGTCTTCGACCAAAATCCACAAAGCTAAAGATAATGAAAGAATTGGAGGTTTCAATGGAACAGGGATGTTCTCTTGCCATGTGGCCAAGCAGTCAGAAAAATAAGTACTGTTGGGCTAACAGTACATCTTTACCTGGCTTGTGCTTTGCTCTACATGTGCAAAGTGCATGTCTTTGGACTGTCACCAGGTAACCTTCCTGGTCAATGACAGAGCAACCTCCCTCTTCGATGGGATAATAGATATTGGAGGGTTGCTGTTGTAGTGTCTAGGATGTGTTTTATTTGTGTGTTATTGAGTATGGGCACAGTGGTTCCATGGAAGATTGTGCTGTTATTCAGGTCAAGGGTTCTTCCTTTTTCTTCCCACATTACCTGAGGTTGAATGCTGGATCAGCATGCCGGTACCATTACTGCTCCATCTCAGAAGCTGAACCTTTGTAAGACACTTAACATTTTAGATCTAGAAACAGGAAGAATTGTTTTAATAGTTTGTTAAATATTTTTCCGTGGAGTGGCAAGAATTCCCCCCCCCCCGCCTCTTTTTTTGAGGCATTCAGCCCTTAGGGGAACTTCAGAGAATGAGAGATTAAAGCAAACATTGAATTAACTCTTTGAGTGCAGAACTTTGAGCCCACACACAGCATTGTTGGAAATGGCTGCCTTCCTTCTGATTGTGATGCCCAGGTGGTCATGGTAACACCCTTGGTGATGGTTTGGCCTTGGGCCCTGCTGTTTCAAGGACACTTCTGAGCATCTTCCCTTCAGTACACACATGAATGTAAATCCCAGTTGTTTTTCTCTCCATGGAAGGGTTATTTCTTTGAGGCAGAACACAACCCTCCGTGGGCAGGCACAATGCCAGTGATAACAAACATTGCCTTTTCTTCTTACAGTTGGCTTGAAGTTTCTGGAACACAAAGAGCTTTCGAGCTTTGCCAAGCTTGTCTTGGGAGATGAAACGGGCACTCTTTGCCATGTGCTCAAAGTTACTTTTTCCCAGCCTTTTCCCTTTCTTTCTGAAAGTGAGAGATTGAGAAAAGCAAAACAACAATAACAACAACATTCTCATCAAATTGTAGAAAGTTTGTGAGTCAGTGGATCACACTCAGAAGCCTAAGCTGCTCAGAAGTCCTGCTAGGGGGTGAAGGAGGGAGCTGGTGCTGCCACCTCTAGTTTGCTATTGTCAGGACATGTAGAGGGTCTCAAATTTGTACCACACTTAAAAGCTAATAGCTTGGCCTGCCACAGTTCCATGGACGCTGGAAGAGGACACGAGTCTCCTAAGTCAGAGACTCAGTGTGGTATTACTCACAGCACAGATAAGGTCATGAGTGCCATGACCCCATCAGTTCTAGTGTGCCCTCAAGGCCCATGGGGTGATACAGAGGAGCCAGGTTGACTGTGAACATAGTACGTTTGGGTCACAGTTGAGGAACCATGAAGTTAAGAAACACCAAACATTTTTTCCCCATTTCAACAAATATTCGTAGGATTCCTACTATTGACAAGGTGCTGATCTAGGAATGGAGGACACACTGAGAAAAACGGAGTTCTGTCCTTGTGTAGCTGACCTTGTAGAAATAGACAGATAGTGAGAAATAACCATTATAAATAAGTAAATTACATAGTAAGTCAGAAGATGAGAAGGGTAAGGACTGAGAACAACAGACAATGTGGCAGTAGGAATGTTGGGAGGGGGCAGAAAGTGGTACTAAATAAGGTGTTTGAGGAGAGCTTCACTGAGAAGATGAGAGACTGGAGTGAAGATAGAAGAATACCAGGGTCCTGCCTGAGGCCACACAGACAGGCAGGGAAGTTTGAGGGTGTGAATGTGTCTAATGCCTGTGTCTAATGCAGAGGAAACTCCGAACTTAAAAAAGAGTTTGCTGGCAAACCTGTCAAATTGTGCCTCAGAGGAAGACATTGTTTTTATTATCTTGGTCAGCAAACATAACTGCCTTTTGCCCAGAAAGGAGACATATCTTCTGGAGACATAGCTATCTTCCAAAACTATTTGTTATGCAGACATCCTTGAAAATATAGTACAGAACAGAATCCATTAATGTCTCCTCTCTGTGCAGGTATGCATAAACGCAAGGGACGCATGACAGATTGTCTCTTAACCATTAATTCCCACTCCCATGTTTGATGACACTTGAGTGACCCAGCCAACACTGAGGTCCATCCCATCTTCAGTCCCAGCTTGTGGAGGGGAGAGGGGCTCAGCCAGGATCCCATCCCTAGTTATTGCCTAACTCTGTCCTAGCCATGGCTCAGCAGGCTCAGAAATTCCTTAGGCTACTCGAGAGTTCTACCATCACCAATCTTCTCAAATAAACAACATACAAGAGCAAACAGACATAGTTCTACATAAGCCTGAAGACTCCTTGACTTATGCCCTTGCTAGGATTGCAACAGTTTGGTTTCTGAGAACTGAGGAAAACTTTTCTTTCACCTCAGCTTTATTCCTCTGACTCTGTTGTCAATTGACAGGTCACTTTGAGCCAATGAGTGAAAAAGTAACATGGGGCTCAGGACCCTTGGATATGAAATTATTTATACTCAGTCTTCCCAAGTGATCTTCAGAGAGCTGATGATGTCCTCTTGGCCACATTCTTTAGGCAATAGAGGAAGCCTTTTGAACATGGACATGCCATCAGCTCCCATTGAACTTTCCAGAGTAGGTGATTATAATTAACTAGTTCTTGGATTAGCAATTCTAGTCCATGGATTGTCTATTTATGCTAAAAAATAGATTTACAGAGTTCACAGCTTTTCTGGAAGGCCTCAGTCATTTCCTGAAAAGTCACATGAAGCTTTTGGCCTATGGGGATTAAAGTCCCAGATCAGAAGGCCCTTAACTGAGTGTGACTTCCTGCTTATTTTATGAGCAGTTTAAGCAACAGTGTGTTTTCTGTGTCTTAAAGTATTATCAGGATTCTCTGCAGCATGGGCACAAAGATGATGAGATGAGAGCGTGTCCATCCGAACCTATGATAAGCTTTGTATCATTTTACTCCTTCATCTTTCTTCACCTCCGCTTCTACACCGTCTCCTTGTGGAAGGTCATGGTAGATGTGGGTATAAAAAAATGGGCAGGAAGCACTGAATGGAAGCACTAGGGTCCCCGCAGATGCATGTGCACTGAGTGCTGTGTGGTTTATTGGCTATGTATTAAGAAAAGGCCTTGCTCACTTTAGGAAGGTGGGCATTTTTTTAGACTGTCAGCTGGATGGATGCCTCAGAGAAAACCCAGCCCATTGACCCAGTGGCTATAGTTCATTGACCCTGTAGCTATTGTCCATTGACCCAATGGCTATTGTCCTTTGACCTAAAGCTATTGTCCCTTGAGCCTCTAGATATTGGCAAAGGATAAAGAACTTACCTGAGTTCCATTGATCTAAGATAAAGCACTCTGGTTGCAGAGTTAGCTGAACAAGATGACCTCTCAAAGACATTATAAATCAGGTTAGAGACAGGCTGAGGTCCAGGGAAAAATTAATTATTATCACTCTATATAATGGCTATTTTACTACACAGCGCCCCTTTTACGTCTATAGATCTTGATCTCTTTGTGGCCATTAATACTAGGCCCCTTCCTGAGAGGGAGAAAAGTGGACTTTTTGATACAATGTTTATGTGTCAAATTCATTTTAAGGAACATTGTCAAGGCAGGATTATTGAAAGTAATCCATTAGAGAGGCAGTCGTGACAGAATTTTTATTTTTGCACAGCTTGAGAGAAAATGAAAGAAATGGTAAACTTCTAAGTTTGGGGAATTTAGAAGTTTTAAATTGATTAAAGATAGTTTTAACTTTTTCCTAAAAAGTAGCATTTAATTTCTTTTGCATACAAAAGCAGTCTGTGAGAGTCTGTATGGGTGCAGACCATAAGCTGTCAACATGGATCAAATTCTGAAACTGTGGGAAGAATAACAAAAAGCACATTTCACAAGCATGGGGTCATCTAATGTTAGTGCCGGCAGGTGGTCTTGATGGAGTCATGGACCTGCTCTGCAGGTGCTCAGTGTCACTGCAGCTAGGTAGGCAAATGCACCTACCTGGAAAATAAGTGGAAGGAAGCAGTTGTGGAAGAGAGGGAGGAAAGGAGGGAAGCAAGCAGGGAAGGAGGAGGGGAGAACAGGAAAGACATTTCTGAACACGTCCCCAGATGGTAGTAACTGGCAGCAGTCTATGCTGGTGGCTTAAATAGGAACCCGTAGAGAATATTAAGAGAGTGGAAGGTACTTGTGTAGTGCGTTACCTGGGCAACTGAGCTGCTACGGGCATTTGATCAAGTTTTCTGATCAATGCCAAACCCCTGTTGTGAAGACCTGAGAGAGTCTGGGATGATGTGCACTTTCTAAAGCACGCTGTGTAAGGGTCATGGGATGAAGGATGCAGTTCAGACTACGTAAGAGTACCTTTTCTGTTAGGATGAGCCATGTGGTAAATAATTTAAACTTGGAGGAAAGAAAAGTTAAATATCAGAGGAACCTCACTTACTATTGGCTGGTTTTCCTCTGGGTACAGAGGAGTGAATCAGAGGCAACATATTCTAAGACAGTTTATTGCAAATTTAGGTAACAGTCATGGCGGTGACAGAACAGACCCCGGAGTGTAGGGTGCAGAGCATTCCCCAGTCCTCTCTGCCTTTCTTCAGCAAGCTGGGGCTAACTGTGGGACTCGAGAGGAGTCTGCAAATGTTTTCTGTACTGGGTCTGATGGTAAATATTTTCTGCCTTACAGACCATCCCATCTCTGTTGTAACTGCTCACCTCTGCCATCACAGCACAAAACAGCCATAGACAAAATGCAAATGGTGCACATGGCGCTGTTCCAATTACATGTCATTTACAACGACAGCAGCGGGCTGGATTGGGTGCATGGGCTGTGGTTTGCTGACCCCCTGGCATAGCTAGAGGGTGAAGTGCTGTGGAGAGGCAAGGAAGGAATGAAACGTCTGAGAAGCTTAGAACATCTGGCCAGCCCCTGGTTACGGTCAGGACCAGCTGTGTTTTCTGTGTTCTTCCCAGCCATTCCTGAGGAGCTCGGAGTTTTGGGATCCTCTCTGGTTTGTTAAATCGGGCTTGGGGTCAGCCCTGGTGTTTGCAAACACGAGAGTCAAGAGGAAGGAGGACCCAGTGATCAGTAGGAGACAAGAGAGGTAGACACCGAAATAAAGGCAGACAACCTTTCCTTTTTTATTTCGCTTAGACAAAATGCAAAGAGTGTNAATTGATTCCCCCCCAACCCCTTCACTGACGGCACTCATCCTAATTAACAACAGAAGGAGGTCAAATTGAGGACCCAGTTTCTAATGGGAAAGAAAGGTGTGCAAACATGACGGAAGTCTCCCCCCCCGCCCCCAAATCAAGGTTCCTTTTAAATTCACAAAGAGGGTAAATTTTTTTTCCTGTTTTCGTTCTTAAATCTTGTGTGATAGAACTTCCAGTCAGAAGGTTTAATTAGTCCCCCATGCACTTTGTAGAAAATCAGTAAAAATGCAATAGCCTGTGAAGATCATAAAACTGGACTTCTTTCCCAAAAAATCAGATGCCCAGGCAGGTGGAGCTCACACTCAGACAGAAAAAAAGCAGGAGAGTCTTTGCACTGTCTGTGGTTTCAGTATTTTCTCTTTTTTTTTTTAATATATTTTGGCAATTTTCTTTAATTATAAATATCGGAATTCCGTAAAAAAAAGGTAGCTTTGATTGAATTCTTTAAATCGTATTTACAACTGCTGTCCAGTCATGCTATTTGTTATACCAGGGTGTAGGATTTTGCGTAGGGATTGTTTCCTTTCAAATGGCCCCGAGAGTCGAGCAGGGATTCTTGGGAGCTACTCATCTTCGCTGCCTGTCCCAGCTCCGCTCCCTCTCGCTGAGGTAATGTGGCCACAGTCCCTTGTTGCCACTGCTGTCCCTCTCTCGTGGAGGACGTGGAGGAGGAGGCTTCCATGGGAATCGGCTCAAGGACCGTGGGTCGCTTCAGGGTCCGAGTTTTCTGAGGTTCCAAGCACGCTTGCCCTAAACTCAGGTCCCTGCTGGTGCCTGCACTGCTTCGGTTTAACAAAAAGTCCATTCTAAGGTATGGAGGCAAATGTAAGAGGTCACCTGGAAAGAAACACAGAGCGGTTAGTTGGCTACAGTGGTTATCTGCGAAGCAGGTGCCTAGTGCCGTCCAGCGTTTAGAGCCGGGAGATGTCACTGGACCTGGCCAGTGCTTTGCAGGACCCCTGGCAAGGGGTCGCCACGAAAACAGGTGGGCTCGTCCTCACACCCGCCCCACCAGGCATGGCGAGAGCTGGCTTTTCTGCGGCACGTTGACGTAGGCTCCTAAGTGTCATACGTCAGCAGGAGACAAGAGAGGTAACAAGATCATTCAAAATCCCCCCCTGGGAAGAAAAACACACATCAAAGACGACAGTGCGCCCCAGGTACAAAGTGTGATAGACTGGACCCCGTGTGGGATGGAAGCGCTCAGGGGGGCACCAGGCTTGAGGAGGGAGGCAGGATGCCAAAGAAAGGGGAATGCTCCTGTGTAGCCCCAGGGCTTTCGGTCTTTCTTACTCCAGGACACACGCAGACCAGGAGTGTTGGTGCGGTGACAAGCTGGGATGAACGCGGGGGGCTCTTCCTGGCCATCTGGGGGCCGAGGAGCTCACTATTTTGGCTCACTTGTAACTCCTCCGTGGCACACTGGGTGGGTGGGCAGCTCTGGTTGGAAAATGGGCTGGGGGTGTGCCGCCCTCAAGCCAGGACGCCAGACAGGAGGATGTTCAGGTGCGGGCAGCGTGCTGATGGGCTGAGCTCAGAGGATGTCCGTGGGATGTAAGAGGGAATAAAATAGTGAGACGGAAAGGGCCCAAGGATCGTGGCTTCTGAATGGAGGACAGCAGCATGGTGACAGGGAAGGATGCTGTGGGTTTTTATATATCCAATTTCCTTAAAACAATAACTCGTCTTTATTCTTGAGATTTTAATAAGCACATTATATTAATCTGCTCTTTTATTTATTTACATGGCTATTGTTCTTTTATCATTTTGTTCGCATACTTAAGAAAACGTGGACTTCATTCACTCCCAGGGTGATTTGAAAATGTAGGTCAAGAGGGCCTCACGCTGCTTCTGAGACCCAACTAAATCTCGAACACTTGACATATTTGCAAAGTGCTGTAACAGATTTGGGAACGGCTCTCTATCCTGGTAACTCCCCACTGAACGAACAGGGCTGATTCAGCCCCTCGCAAAGCAGGAGCCTCCTGCTCCCAGCTGGATTGCCGGATGCTCAGGTCCTAAATTGGGTGGAACAAGTGTGTTTGAAATCAAAAGACAAAGCCCAGGACACCTGCTCTCTGCCTGCAGGGGCTCTCACGTTCGATTTCCTGATCAGAGGGTTAGGGTGGCTGAGAAAGGTGGGCGAGAATTACAAATCCTTAATAATGGAAGTAGCCCAGCCCCCACATCTTTGTGTATGAAGGCTGCTTGCGCACTGGTACTGCAGATCTGACAACTATTTGTGAATATCCAGTATCTCTGAGTGATCCCGTTTTCAGGCACCGCTTTATCAAGTTGTATGATGCTCTGATTCGCCCTTTCGACAGTGTGAATCCTGCAAATGAGCTTTCTTAATAATTCATGCCCTTCTGAGGAAGAAAGCACCAGAGTAATCGGTGGTGAGCTGTGTTTATTAAAGGCACTTTATGCCCGTTAAAATCCCACCCCATGTGCTAGTCCAAGCACCACTCGGGAGACTAAGTCTCTCACCCTTCTGTCTTCCATGTTCTTCAGATGCCTGAGAGATCTGAGAGGAATGGAAAACCATGCTGGCCGTCTAGATATGGGCACACCCACTTTTCTTAACGTCCTGCCCCCTGTGCCCGTTTCCTTGGGAGATTCTAACGGTGGGGGTTAGGAGCAGAGGTCTGGAAGACATTGCCTGCATTTAATCTGGACTCAGTCTCCTCCCTTATAAAATGGGAGTACTAGCAGAATCTACCACACTGAGTCGTGGTGCGGATTTAATTAGATACTGCATGTGAAACACGTTTACTGTCAGACATCCCTTTCTCAGAAGGTCTGAAGTTCTGGCCTGGAGACCTGCCAGGGGAATGAGCTGGGAACTCTTCTTTTTACCTTGGCTTCTGTCTTCAGTGGGTTGATTAGTGTGTACTAATCACTAATCACTAATCAGTGGGGTGTGTGTGTGTACACATGTATGTGTGTATATATGTGTGCTTGAGTGTATTTGTGTGTGCATGTTTGTGTGAATACGTGTGTGCGTGTGTGTGCGTGCGGGTATGTGCATATGTGTGTGTATGTGTGTGCGCTTGTGTCTATGCATATATATGTACGTGTGTGCATGTGTGTAAGTGCTTATGTGTATGTGTGTGCATGCATGTACACGTGTTTATGTGATTATGTGTGTGCATATGTGTTTATATGTGTGTATGCATGTGATTATGTGTGTGTCTATGTGTATCTATGTGTATCTATGTGGTTATGTGTGTATGTGCTCATGTATGCATGTGTGATTGTGTGTGTGTATGTGTGTGTAAGAGACACAAAGAGGGGAGGAAGCCCCGGGGGAGAAGCAGACCCCAAAGGGGAAGAGGAGGTGCACAGGAGAAGGGAAAGGAGGAAGAGGGGCCCAGGCTCACATACTGGTGGCTGGAAGGGAAAGGATATGGTGACCCCAATGCCTCCTTCTGCCCTACTTACATAACTGCCTGCACTTCTAGCACTTTCCTAGTTAGCTAGATCCTGTTAGCTACTTTCCCAAACCCAGCATGAAGGCAAACACTGACGGGGGTAAGAGTCCCGAATGGGCCTTTGGGGCACACTCTGCCCACTGATTTTTGTGGGTTTTATTCATGCATTTGTGCGGTGTGAACAGTCACCCCACTGTGCCCTGCTCCTCAGGCCCACGGCCCTGTGTCAGAGATGTAGGGTGACGGTGAGGGTGGAGGGGCCCAGACACCCTCGGGAAGAAGGCACTCTGAGACCCTGAGCTTAGGGGCTGAGATGTCGGACCAGACCGCAGTCAGAGGGGCTGACACAGGTGGTCAGGGCCAGGTGAGTGCAAGGAATGGGACTTAGAGAGCAGGGAGAGAGAGATGGAGAGATCAGAGAGAGACAGAGATGGAGAGATCAGAGGGGGGATGAGAGACTGAAACACACACACACACACACACACACACAGGGAAGCAGAGGGAAGAAACATGNGCGACGGCGGGGGGGGGGGGGGGGGATGAAAATGGGAGACAAAGAGCCATAAGCAGATGAGATGCGGCAGAGGAGTGGGGAAGGACACAGCCTGCAGGCCCCCAGGGTGTAGATCACAGGTGAGGATGTGGCCCTGTCCCCTCTCCTGGCCACGCCCGCCCACCCTGGGGCCTCTGCATACTTCCTCAGCCAGTAGCCTCAAGATCACAGGCTGCCCGTCCTGTGCCAATGTGACTTCCACCTCCAGGGATGGGGGATGGCTCAGCCACTGTTCCGTATTATGTCTTATTATCAATATAATGATAATGGTCCATTTCTCATTTTCCTCTCACTGCCCCTGGGACCTTAGGTGCCACTAGTATCTCTGAAAGTTCACACTGAACGAGAGGCATTGACTTCTCCCTCTGACCCTAACCACCTTGCTTACTGATGCCATCACAGCTCTTAGCCTCTAGCCGTGAACCAGCACAGACCCTCGGATGGCCCCGTGTCCCCAGCAGGTGCATGGAATGCTCAGAGCTTGCCATCACCCCCGAGGGGGCCGTCCAGCCGTGGTTGGCCCAGCCTTGGGAAAACAGCTCTAATGAGCCTGCCTCACTTCTCTGAGGCCAGGGGACACTCCTTCCCATCAGGAAAGCAAAACTTCCGGAACTTTCTCAGTATACTCAGGCACACACAGAAAGTTAGAATGCGCTTTGTCTTTGGAAGAAGGATGGCAAAAATCGAAAAGGAAAAAGAGCAAGAATGCATTGATTCAGAAAATCTATAATGATGCACCTTCCATGAATCTCTTCTCGGGTGGTGCTTCCAACCATTCAGTGTACCCACACTAGGGAAGGAAACATCTAAAGTTTAGGCCAGTGGTTCTCAGCAAAGAGTGAATCTACCCCTCAGGAAGCAGGAGGCAATGTCTGAAGACTATTTGGGTGTCACAGTTGGGGAGTGGCTGCTACTGGCCTCTACTGGGTATGAAGGATGTTGCTTGAAACCTTACAAAGCATAGGATAAGCCCTCCCCCCATCATGCCCTGAGAAAAAAGTGACCTTATCTCCGATACTCATTGTGCTGTTTAAAGGGGCCAAAGTTCACAGTTCCAAGTGGACACTTAATCTGCTTTAATTTTGTTTGGAAACCATTTAATTCAATCAGAATAAGGGATTGTACTTCTCAGCTTCCACTGGTCCACAAGGAGTTATGGCCTCAGTTCTTGGGAGAAAGTGAGGGAGGGTCCCCATGCAACAGGGGCCACAGGATCTTCCTCTGACGTGGCCTGATGAGGTGGGAGATTATGATGCCATAAAAGCATGAGCTAGAAACTTCTGGGCTTCATGCAAAATTCTTGCCTTTGCCTCTAAATGGTTCTGTGACCCTTTTGAGGTTTGCATCATATCTTTAGTCAAGTGGAGGGGGTGCAGTGAATTCTAAGGGCATCTTTAAGTCTTTCTTATGCTCTTTACTATCTCACATCTGTGTTAGGAATCGGGATAACAGAAACACCCAAACACATTTTGGGGAGGCTAAAGGTCCAAGGCACATTGGAATAGCCCTCTTTCCCCTCCTATGCAATACTTCATTAGCACCTATGAAAGCACGCAGATGCTTTCTCAACAGATTCTTTGGAAATGAAAGTGAGTCAGGGTCCCTGGGGGCTTGGCTATCCTCTGGGGCCACATAAAACTTTCATCAATTTCTGATAAGGCTTCATCTCTATGCTTGGATGGAGCTAGACATTGATGCAAAGGTAAGAAGCAAAGAATGGTTACCTTGACTTCTAGCAATTTCAATAAGAACCACACAGATCAGACTTGTAATGATAGTACAGCATCAAAGAGCTAGTTACAAAGGGAGAGCATGGAGTCTGCCCATTCCGGAGGCAAACGAGATCTAACACTTTCTTAGTTTAATATTAATGCTGCAGCAAGGTAATGAAAACTTGTAAGTGAACCTCTTTTGGTAAATGAATCTTCGCTCCCAAATGGCAACCAGAAAAACCCCTAAATAAATAATGTGAGACTGATACCAGAGGCCCGTGTATGTGGATTCTATTACCATTCTTGGCTTGTACTTAGGAGGCTTCATGCATTTTTTAAGAGCTCATCAATACTGCGATCCTCCTACTCACTGCTGAACTTTAAAAACTACACTGATGTATGAAGTAGGGCTTTGAGTTTGTTGCTGCTCACAATTCTTCTGAAATCAAGCAGTTCTGAATAAAAATCAGGATTGGAAAACGTGCCCCAGCATTTGGGCAAGGTCAGGACCACTTATAGTAGGGAGTTTGGAGCACCCAGTGAGGAAGGAGCTGTGAGGTTCAAGGAAGCTCCAGTTCCCACATAAGACCCATGAGGACCCACATGCCGGGAGCCACTGAGAGGTCAGGCTGGCTGGGGGCTCATACTTGCTCCATCAGGGGCTGGTAGACCCATGCACCTTGAGTCATCCCACAGGGGGACTGAGTTAACCTGGACGCAAGAGGATTCTAGGCAGAGGAAATAGACATTTGTGGAGTTGAGGAGCCCAGAGAGCAGGGGTCTTGACAGGTGAGGCAGATGGGGCTGGGTTCTCAAAGCCTTGTGCGTCTTTATCCTGAGAACAGAGGGCAGCCACACAAGGGATTTCAACATGAGAGGATTGACTGCACCACTTGAATTTAAGGCTTGTTGCTTCCCACTTTGGGACACAGGATGCACTAGAAGTTGGTGCCAGCTGTGTTCACACAGGACTTTGCTGTTTTCTTACCCTTTTGTATATTCTCAGCACCTTTGGGTTGCTCCTGGCTTATCATGGGATTTCTCGTGTGTGCGTGCATGTGTGTGTGCATGTGTGTGTGTGTGTGTGTGTGTGATATTCCCATCTTTCACAAGCTGGATTTGGACCCTGTTTCTTGGATCTCTTCTTTATCTGCCTTGTGTCTTCAGGTCTCTGTCCGCTGTTTGTGATACTACATGCTATTCCTAAAATAAGGAGACTGTGGGCAGTCTTGGCTTAATATATTAACACTTTTACGTCTCAGGATAATACCTGGTGTAGTAGCTTTTTACAGAGAAGATATCCAATAAATATGGGTTGAATAAATGAGCATAAGAGATTTGTGTCTTTCTGGAGATGCCATCAACTTGCGCTGTGGCAAAACTTTTTGCTTATTCATGCATGGCACTGGAATCTAGAACCTTCCTTCTGGCCACTCGGCAGGACACAGGTGTGCCTCCTGCCTCTCCCTCACACGTTGTCAGGCATGGGTCTCCTCCTTACCTTGCACTACTTGTGGGCTGGCTCCCCAGCAACTCAAGCTGAACCCCAATAAGCCAGGCAAGAAAAACTGAGCTAAGGGGCTTGGAGTCCGAGAAGAGGCAGTCAGAACAGCAGAACGCACACTGAACTGGAGGATGCATTCGATGGCAGCACCTACAGTAAACCCGCAAGAGCGCTCGGAAGGATGGGAAGGCTAGGACACCTGTAACCAGAGGCAGGAAAGGGGAGGTTGGTGCAAAAGGTGAGACCCTTCAGAATAAGTCCACCATCACTTCCTGTGTCCCAGAGACGTCAGACTGAAATAGCAAGTCAGTCCTTTGAGAAGACAAAATCGCAAATGCACATCAAAGAATTGGTTTCCCAGCAGCGATCCAGGAGGAGCTCGTTGGGATATTTAGGTCTACCCAAGGGCAAGGATGTACAGCAATATTCAGAGGTGCTGCTAATGGCTCCAGGTCCTTCTAATTGTAAATATTATGGGAGCATTTGAAAGTTTGTCAGCTCAGAACAAACTCTTGCTCTGAGAGGTGAATGTGAAGCTCATTCCAATCTCCTGCCTTTGCTCTTCCCTCTACTCGGACCACTGTCCCTTTAAGATGTCTGCCAGGCTTTCTCTGCCACAGGCACCGTTTAGATATCAGCTCGTGTTTCACTGCTCCCAGAAGCCTTCCGTGACCATTCTCCCCAACCCCTGACCCCTGCCAGGCTTTGTCCCTTTCTCCAGTTACTTCTCTTCCCAGCACTTATCACAATCTGAAGCTGTATTATTTGCTTACTTGAATAGCGTCTGTCTCCCCCACCAGGTATGTAAGCCACCTTACGATGGGGTGTTTGTGGGGTTCATCTATCATTGTATCGCCAGCTCTGAAAGTGGGTCCAGATATTGAGTGAGCGCTCAAAAAGCACATGCTGAAGGGGGAAAGGAGGCTGAGAGGCCAGGAGGGAAGAGTCAGAGACATTTCTAGAAGGATGGAGACCAGAACCATGCACATGTGCATGGTGTGTGTGCATGTGGAAATATCAAAGATACTTGCACTTGAAAGGAGACCCTTTCCATAGCTCTTAGAATAACATTCATGATAGAAACTTCAAAATCTAATTTTAAGGAGTGCAGAAAAGAGGAGAAGGATGCAAGTCTGAGGCACGGGGCCCCAGCCACCCCACCCAGGGTGGGGAGGGGAGGAGGGAGGCAGAACTGCTTGAGAGGAATCAAGTGTGGTGCCTTGGGTCAGAAGGAGGGAGTCTGTGTCAGGTGACCTGCCGCAAGCAGAGCCACGTCCTCGGGAGGCGAGGGAGATGCACGGAGTGTGAGGCTGAAGAGGGAGACGTGGAGCAGTGAAGCTCTCTGGAGTGTCATTCTGAGCCAGCACAAGAACCGCAAGGGCTTCGGAGGGGGGACAGCATGATCGCAGGAGCTGGAGAGCAGGAAGAGAAACCTTCATCGGAGGGCGCCCCAGGAGCAGAGGTGGGCTTGTCCTTCAGGTAAGCACCTGTCACCCCATGTTCTTCTCTTTGGATAAATGCACACACCCAGAAGGGCATGAGGGATGGCCTGAGTGGATCCAAAAACCGAAGCCCCCAAACTGCTTCACGGAACTGGTCGCTCAGAGAACCAGCAAGTTGGCGGCAGGCAGAGGTCCCTCCCAGCTGGAAAACCTCAAGCACATTCCTCATGGGAGGGGCTGATGGGCATATATTTAAGGCTGGGGTCCTAAGGTGTGAGTGCAGAGATCTAAATGGGCCGACCCTTCTCCGGCTGCTCATGAGGCCGGGATGCATCGGGTTGCCTACGCGAAGCTTTCAATGGATTTAGGTAGCTTCGTGCCATGGCATTTCTTGACGGCACAAGGACAAACCTCATGAATAAAGGAGGAACAGTCATCCAAGGATGTTAGAAGCTGGCTCAGGATGCTACCTGAGCCCAAGAACAGCAACTGTAATCAAAGTGTTGGAAGTTGCCTTGACCAAGAGGGAAAGAAGCTGTTAAACCTTCCAGAGGAAGATGGAGTTTTGTTTGTTTGGTTTGTCTTTTTTTTTTTTTAATATTTTTATTTATTTCTAGGAGAGAGAGAGAGAGACGGCATGAGCAGGGGAGGGTCAGAGAGAGAGGGAGTCACAGACTCTGAAAAAGGCTCCAGGCTCTGAGCTGGCAGTCAGCACAGAGCCCGACGCGGGGCTCGAACCCACGAACCGCGAGATCATAACCTAAGCGAAAGTCGGACGCTTAACCGACTAAGCCACCCAGGCGCCCCTTGTCTTTTGTTCTTAAAGATGGAAATAACCATCCATTATTGCAGAAAATAAAACAGTAGCACAACTGGCATTTTATTTAAAATATAAACATCCAAAAAATTCAGTAAATGCAGAGTTCAAGTACTATTGAGCAGCTAAAGCCAGATTCTGATGTTTGCCATGCGTGTGAGCCATCACGTTGCATTGGGGAGCGCCCCCTTATTTGTGGAAGAGATTTCCTTTCCATCTGTCAAGAGCAAGAATAGAAAATAAATCACTTTATTTAAAGTTAGGCTGGAAGATGGGGTGGACTTAAATGTTCTTTTATATTTTAATAATAAGTTCTAATGATTGTAATGTTTTAACCAATTGGCCAGCCTTGTCATCATCACAGCGATGTGATATCACAGCTATCGGCATTCATTCAATATATTTATTAAGCACCTACTATATGTGCCACATACAGTGATAGAAGCATATATTCAGTGTCATTAAGTCATTTAAGATATTTCTGACTGTGCTGACAGATTATCTGCAAGACACTGGGAGCGAAGTTTGGAGGCAATTAAGACATGTTTTCTGTCTTTCTGGAGCCAGGATCTGGCCAGGTTGATTTAACTTGGATCACAAACGGAGAAAAAGAGCATCAAACAAGAAGACCCCAAGGTGAGGAGAAAGATGGGCAGAGGCTGGGGAGACTTTGCTGACACTGACTGATACCAGCTAGAGCCCTGGGGACACAGGGAGGAATGACCAACTGATGATTTTGACGCAGCATCCAGTCAGCAGAATAATAAATTGTAACCTTGAGGTTTGTGCCTGGTGTTGAATTCAGTCTCATTATAAAGGAACAACAGAAAGGGTTTCCTAAAAGCATATCAAATATTCAATAATAATACAGTCATCTAGGGTGGACAAAGCAAAGTTTATGGACATTAGGACTTGTGCTGATTTTAAAAAATCACTCACACCTGACGTCATAAGATCGTTTTAGTCTACATAGCATTTTAAGACTATACTATTTCACTTAGTTGTGATCTTTCAACCATCCTGATGGATCCAAACAACAACGTCATAACAAAAGTACAAACTTTTTGGGGCTCCTGGGTGGCTCAGTCGGTTGAGCATCCGACTTCGGCTCAGGTCACAGTCTCACTGCTTGTGAGTTCGAGCCCCGTGTTGAGCTCTGTGCTGCCAGCTCAGAGCCCGGAGTCTGCTTCAGATTCTGTGTCTCCCTCTCTCTCTGCCCCTCCCCTGCTTGTGCTGTCTCTGTCTCTCTCAAAAATGAATAAACATTAAAAAAAAAGTGCAAACTTTTTGGAACTTCTGTTGAAACAAGACATCAAAAAGAAAACTCAAGCCTTTAATTAATTCAAAGCCTACATATATAGGCGCATCATTTCACCTAGGAGCTCTTGTACGCAAGGGAAAACGGTTGCCAATGGAAGGATCCCGTATGACTGGGTGATACGCAAATGAGGTGGATGCTTCTGAGGACGTCAGTGGCCAAGGAAGGGAAACCAGCAAAAGAGGGAAGGAGGAGAGGAGCCAGCCGCACAAGCCGGAGGCCACACTGGAGTCACCCTGAGAATCCTTCAATGAAGCAACAAGAGAAACAACAACTGCTAACCCCTCTACCCCAAACATGCCAATGCGCGTCTTACACAAACCGCATATGGTAGGGCCCCCATGTCATGCCCATTTTACAGAGAGAACAACTGAAGGCTACCAAGGTTAAACACGTCCAGAGGCACATTTTCTCCTCTCCTCTCCTCCTCACCCTGAGGCTTTACAGCCATAAAGAGCTTATGTTTTTATTGCATTTGCCTTGCAAATAAATGCCAACAACGAAAAATGCTGGAAGCAAAAACACCCACAAATCGCAGCTCATCTTCTCCCCGAGGAGGTAGACAGAATGAAAATAAATGAAGCCATCATTCTTTATTGTACGCTGGCATGAATCTTGATTCCGTTTTTGAAGGTTAGTTGTTGGATAGACAATTCTTATTTTATATATTTTTATGCATTTATAAGGCTCATTTCATCTGGGCTATATGCCATAAAACCCAAGGGAATTGCAGTAATTTAAAAGTGAAGATAAATTTTGAAATAGGACTAGAAGAGTGGTTCAGAAAATGGGAAAAGGAGAAATAAAACTGGATTCAACAAGTATGGATAGGGCGTCCACAAAGGAAAGGCTACAGGCAGCTATTTCATGGTGAAGAATAAAAAGCGATTCCTCAGATGATGAGTACAACAGGCTACCATGGCCGGATTCTGTCTAAAGAGGTGTCTATTTGCCCCCATATAATGGTTTGCAAGTATCTGACCCGACACTTGAAAACTGTGGGTCTCCATATAAAACCAAGATGTCTGGCTTCTCTTGAGAAAGTCACTCATACTAATCCCCCATTTCTACTTGGGATTAGTTGGTGGGAACATGCTGGAGTCTCTTCCCTCTAGATAGTCTGTGAACTCTTGAATTTTCCACCTGCATCATCTCCTTTTTCCCTGCTCTCCATTCTCTTCACTTACGTATGTGATCTGCTGGGCCCTGCTGGCCTTAGAGCTGAGAGCCGCCACCCACACACCCAGATCACTGTCACAGCTCAAGGCAAAGACTGAACCAGTGGCTGACCAAAGCCGGTTACTGTCACTTTGGATAACTCAATGAAACTAAGGCCCACGCACTGGCCCCCTGGTAAGACTCTCTCTTCTAAAAGCCTTAAGTACAGCAGCTTTAAAACATGAGCCCCTGTATTTGATCCTCCTCTCCTCACATGGTGGGATCTCCTCCTCTCCCATGTGAGCTCCTTGGGCTTTCTGACTGCTTGAACAACATCTGGAAATGATGTGTCATTTTCCAGAGACTGGCTCCTAAGAGACTGGCTATGTCCACTGTTTGCCTGTGGGGACAGGACACTTGCTTTAGACCGAGCTGCCATGATACGAAGAAGCCCAAGCCACCCGGTGGAGAATCCTACACATGGCCATTGGGAAGGGCTCCTCCAGACCTAAGTGAGCCACCCCAGCTGACACTACTGGAACAGAGAGGAGCTGTCCCCACCAAGCCCTGGCCACATTTCAGATTTGTAAACAAAATAAGTGATGATCGCTGTTGTAAACCAGTAAGCTTTGGGGTGGTTCATTACACAGCTACCTATAAACAGAGCATCGAGTCCAAATATTAGGGTGGGCTTTCATAGCGGATGGGTGCGAATCAGGAAGCTGAGTCTCCTAAACAGTGGTCCGAGCATTTGTTTCTCACCTGGCCGATGTGCCTTTGGAACCGCCATGTTCATCACTCGACCTCCATCCTGAGGTTTGGGGGGAGATGCAGTGAACCTGCAGATCCCCGATTCTGAAGGGGTGCTGGAGGTCAGACTGTCTGTGTACTCATTTGTCCCTGCCGTCAACTGTTCAGATGATGTGTCTGATATGAAGCACTCAGTGATGGTGAACTTGGCGTGCCTCAGTTGCTCTTCCATCTTGGCGTGCTCGTAGGCCCTGGCCAGTTCTTCGTAAGTGGAGGAGGCACTTTCTGTGGAGACCATGCTGCTCCGCGCTCGATCTATAGCATAAGAAGAGAGAACAAGATGGATACTCTATTGCTTTACGGTCTCCTCGACTGGATGGCCATCTCTGGCTTGTGGCTATTTCTCCCAGATCATTGTACAAGCTTGCAGGGTCCTGGGGGGTTGACTGAGAATTGCCTTTGTCAACATGTGACCTGCATTCTATGTCTCCGTAAAGTGGGCTCAAGAAGATTTGTTTCAGTTCAATTGTCTTAGTCAGATACTCCCAGCCTGGGATGCTTAAAAAATTCGGCGTTTAGTTAAAATGATTGGGAATGCCCTGTAAATGAATGTCAGTGTCCATTGCCTGCTCTGACTTGCAAATCGGTCTGTTCTGCAGAGACTTTTATTGGCATGAATGGTTTGAGCTCTGTGGCTCATCCTCTCTAGCTTTGACTTGCAACATGACTTGCAAGGAAGACATGTTGGTGGTTAGAAATGAAGCCATGATTCTGCACAAAATTGGCCGGTGTGAAGAATGGGCCCTGATCCCTGGACTCATCCTTTGTGACTGCCAACATTTGTGGGGCTCAGAAAACCTCCAGGATAAAAGAGGTGCATCTTGGTCAGAGGAACCTGTATTTTACACATGAAAAAGTTTTGAATCACCTCTGTGGAACTCTGAGACTCTTCTTTTTTTTTTATTATTTAAAAATTTTTAAATTTTTTACATTTTTTAAATTTAATTTTTTAAATTTTTAAAATTTTTAAATAATTAAAAACTATTAAATAATTTTAAAAAATGTTTTATTTCTTTCTGAGAGAGAGAGAGAGAGAGAGAGAGACAGCATGAGCAGGGGAGCATCAGAGAGAGAGGGAGACACAGAATCTGAAGCAGCTCCAGGCTCTGAGCTGGCTGTCAGCACAGAGCCCGATGTGGGGCTTGAACCCACAAACTGTGAGATCATGACCTGAGCCGAAGTCAGATGTTTAACTGACTGAGCCACCCAGGTGCCCCTCTGAGACTCTTCTAAGAAGAATAACAGCCGTAAAAATAAATGTACAGGGTAACACCCCATTTTTGGAACATTATTTTTGAAGTATATCACCCAGAACAAAAGAAAATGAGTATTCGAGTTTTCTACAGCTATTAAGTTTAGATATAATTTCTTTTCAAGAGTTAAGGCTGGGGGCTGGGGCAGCCCAGTTCTATTCTTAGGCCCTGTCTTCTCTCAGAAGTGAAATCCTGGTGGTTGATGCCACAGACTGGATGACTTACCTTATAATCAACCCCTGTTGAATTGTCAAAAGGATCAGTCCATGTTCCCTATAGAGGGTGCCATGACCTTGCCATGACACTTCAAGTGCAGTGTCTTAAACCCAGAAATGGTAATAAGTCATGTGCCCTCAGAGTATATTCAGGAATTATTGTAATCATTTGGGTGAACATTTTAAAGTACCTGTGTGTCTTCAGCGGGGTAGGAACTGAAAGGAGGGAATAGCACAAGTCTGAGATTCAGGACACCTGGCATGCCTGTTGGTTTTGCTCTGCAGAAATCACTGGGCCCTGGGTATCATCAATACTACACAGTTGTACTAGTACCGGTTACATAAACAGCCTAACAATTTGAAAGTGACCTTGAAAGAGCGTATGCAGGGGCCTGTGAAGGCCGTCTGTGGGCCATGCCCATTCCCAAGGCTGAGGAGGGGTGTGCAGGCCCCTACCTGTGTCTTGTGAGGGGCTGACACTGTAAGTGTCACTCTCCTTGTCCACTGATCCTGCAGCCCTGGGCGTCGGCAGCCTCCAGTCTGTGGTGAGCGTGTGTGCTGAAATGGTGGGGTGGGGTCTGTTGAGGGTCCACTGGCTGGCATACCGGTTTCTGGCTGTGGGTCCCGCCTTTGCGTTCCTCCTGGTGGTAGGATCTGTGAAGAGCCAAGGATAATGTATGCTTTAGTCTCTAGGAATATGGCCGGTTGTGATCAAAGTGTTGAGTGTGGTTCTTCCCACCCAGCCTTAAGATGCCCTTGCAGGACTCATACCTCCTGGAAGTCTTTCCTTCTGTCTTTGTCTAGAATATTCGCTTCCTTTCTCGTGTGGTCTGAGACATTTATGTGATACTTAAGGATTCTAAAAAGTCCCGTGGGGTAAAGAACGTTAGATTTGGACTCAGGAGTTATGGAGCCAAACTTTCCTCTTGGCCCTTAATGTGCCCAACATGCATCACTTAAATTTCCAGAGAATAGCCACCATCTTCCATGCTTGGCCAAATGTGCTCTAATGTGGTCTTTTTTTTAAAAATAGTTCTCCTACCTTAAGGTGTTGTTATGGGTTGACTCATGTCAACTCAAAAGATATGTCCACATCCTCACCCTTAGTACCTCAGAATGTGCCCTTACTTGGAAATAAGGGTCACTGTAGATGTCATTAGTTAAGATAAAGTCAGACTGTACCAGGGTAGGTCTTTAATCTAACATGACTGGAGTCCTTTTAAGAATAGGAGAGGAGGATGCCATGGAACAATGGAAGCAGAGATTGAGGTGATGTAGCTACAAGCCAAGGAGTGCCAAAAACTGTCAACAGTGACCACCAGAAACTAGGAAGAGGCAAGGAAGGATCCTTCTTTACAGGTTTCAGAAGGAGCACGCTGATATCTTGAATTTGGACTTCTGGCTTCCAGAAGACAATAAATTTCTGTTCTTTTAAGCCACCCAGTTTGTGGCATATTGTTATAGCAACTCTAGGCATCCTCTGTGTTATTGCAGTTTTGTATTTACTCATTGCCTTCATTAAGACTGTTTTACTCATCAACTAAATTGCAAGTTCTTAGGCCAGGATTGTGATACCTTCTTGTCCTAAGACTCATTTAGTCTTTTGCATATGGTAACATATGTCTTCAATGGAATTGTCTGAACTTTGTCAAGGATTTGGGTCATTTAATGTGGAGAACACACGGTTAATGGAGACCTGGATTTCATGTGTCTGCCTTCCTCAAAGCCACAGAGATTTATGTATACCGAGGCTGATACCAGATTGGTTTCATTTTCTCTAAGTCTGGAACCAAAGACAGCAGGTCAATAGGTGGACAGAGTTCTTAGTTCAGCTCTTTGGCCAGACACTGGGGTGGACCAAAACCCTGTCTTCTCTAGAATCCTGTAGAATAGGGGAGAGAGAGGCTCGGTTACCTTTCCTTGGGCTCTAGCCTATAGGCAACATAAGGTCCTAGAGAGGCCTTTTCCACTACTGAATTCTCTGCTTCTCAAAAAGGAATTTTATGCAGTTATATTTCAAAATGGACTGGCCACTTCTAAACACAACAGTCTATATTTATTGCTCAGCCCTAATAAGGCAGTAGCAAAAGATCAATGCTGAGAGGGCCTTCCCTTGGCATTGTTACAGTGACTTATGTGATTTCGTGGGGAAGTTTCTTTAAGGTAAGAGTGTTCATCCTTGGGTCCATTCACAGAGCCTATGATGATCTCTGGTACACATAGACCCCTGGATGGATACACTTAGCCCAGGGTCACTTTATGAATGAGGCAATGGAAACTCAGAGAGGAAAAGTGACACAGCTATTAAGTGGTAAAAATGGAGCCCAAGATTCCATATATTGGTTCAGAGATTGCCTATCACTTGACCACACATGTCCTCACATTGGACATCTAAGTGTCTCATACAGTGTCCACCATGACACTGGCTCATTTGTAATGCCATATTGGATCATGGGAGGCAGACACTTGAATGTAGTGAAATGACTTTCTTTTTAAATGGAAGATTTTCTTCTTTGCAAATTCTAGTTATTGGACTTTGAACCCAATCCATCATTCTACAATGCTGGGGAGAAGCATTAAGATGGCAGCCAAATCAATATATTTTAAGATTTCCTGGGTCATCAGAATGCTTCATCTTGGTGCATATTCTTTGGGGCATTGATTTTTAAGACACATTTCATCCCTTACTTGGAAAATTTCACAGAAGACTTTTTTGGAAGATATTTTTTTTTGCCTTGATTAGAATGTAAACATGTTATGCTTGAGTGCCAAGCTCTCTGGACAGCAAGGTATGAATGATAATTGCATTTTCTCCACTGAAATGCTAGGAGAGAGGTCCTCAAAGAGATAGAAAAACATTCTTATGGGTAGGAGGCTAAATATCTTCCAGGTACTATGGACTTCGTAAGTAGAGCTTAGATAAATGGAGCTTGTTATTTAAATGCTAATGAATCTTTTCCAGAAAATTACCCAGTCCCTTACATAAGATATGAGGATTCACATTTTTATTCCTCTTTCTGTTTCTTGCAAAGACAGCCGTGGATCAGATTTACTCCTGGCATAGATGCTTGGGAGGGGGTGGGGATGTCAGTTTCATCTTCTTGCTTCAAGGATGCAATCTTTTTCCCTCCAAACCCCAAACCCCCCCCCCCAGATATTTCCTCCCACCAAGACCACCCACCCATAGTGGGGCAGAACCTTAGCCCCTTTCTCACTTAGATTGCTCTATGTGGAAAATTCCATGGTCAAGTTGTGCGTGTCAGTCTCTGTTCAAAGCTAGAACTCTTTTCAAGTTAATTTTGTTAATTACCCTTTTTTTTCCTTTTAGATGAGGACAGTTTTACCAGTGGCCTGATAATATTGGAAATATAGGTCATGGTATTACTTTCCTTGAACCACAACCTGCAATTTTGTTCTGCTCTAAGCAAGCATCCTAGAGGCAAAATGATCTCAGTAGGTAGAATATTGAGGTAGTTGACAAATTTTTTTTTTTAATAATCAGGTTTTGGGAGCTGTTTTGTACCTCAATTGAACTCTTTGTATGATAACTCCTATGATAGCAGCTAAAATAAAAATCTGACTTGGATTCTGCTTGGTAGCCTCCTTTGTGGGTCTTACCAGCTAATCTAAGAGAACAAATGTTGAGATCTACTATCCCTGCATGGAAAGCATTTTATTTGGCTCCTCCATTCTAATATAAATAAAACTTAGTGGTGAGCTATCACAGTTGCTAAACAGCTACCAAATTAGAAGGTAAGTGATAGAAATAACTCTTGGCCTTTCAACACCGGGTCTAAACCTAAATTAAGCTTTTCTGCCCACTGAATCAAATTGTTTTAATCATCCTGAATTTGGGATAAGAGAGGATTTGGGGGGGATAATAAGATTATAAAACATGTCATGTGTACTGTGATCTGGGTATTAATCTGTTTTTATTCCCAGCTATTCCTAGTCCTATCTTGTAGGTGCTGTGGCCTCAGTTTCACGTGGTGATGATGCTGGGGGGAGGTGCTGAACATTCCCATCATGTAACGAACAAATATTTATCAAGGGCTCATTACACATGGCATACTCCTCGCCCCATGGAGTATTTTCCTGCAGGACGATGTCTAGTACGATTCCGGGTGATGGAGCGTGCATGTGTTTTCAAAGTCTAAACAAAAAAAATTTCCATCTATGTTGTAAACTCTTCTTATTTATATATGGAAGTCTACTCATTCTGTAGATATCCCCTAGGAAACATGGTCTCCACTCAACAGCAACAGGGAGCAGTTGAGGAGGGGATTCTGAGTTAGGTTGCCTGCCTTTGACCCAGTTACACTACTCACTGGCTATGAGCTCGTCAGATGTGCCCACTTCCCTCATCTCTGAGAGTGGGGTTATCATCTCACCCACTCAAAGAGCTGTTGTGAGACGTGGTGGTGGTGGGAGCTCCATAGATCTTGGGGCCTGTGATTCCTGAGTGACAAACAGTTGGCAAGGGTTGGAACACATTCTGTTTGTTGGGAAGAGGGTGGAGGGACATTTGGTAGGTTGATCAGGAAGGCTCGAAACTCAATTTAGAGAAGGTTTGGCAGAAAAAGATACCTATTAAAAAATCATAAAATCAGATGCTGGAGAGTTCCCATGCTTCAGGAAAGAGCTGAAGAATAGAGCTGGTGAGGACAGCAGCTTCCACTCATTCCCAGTTTAGCCCTTCCATGAATCAAGGGCCCCGTACATGCTCTTGGCCCAGATGGGTGGATGACGAACCAAGGGATGACTTCCAAGTTAATATGACCCAGAAAACCTGGGCCAAATCTAACACATATTATTTCACATGTCTTTGTACCCTTGCACATTTCTTGAGTAAGAAAGTTAATTTAAGTTCTCCTGTGATGATCTCATTTGTAAGTCTTCACCAAGTGTGCTGGGGAGAGACTGTGTACATACTTACAAACATCTGATCAGCTAGCAAACACACCTAGCGGATTAGATGTCCCAGGAAATGGAGAACAAAGAAAGGGGCCAAATGGACTGCCCAAGTCCTGTTTATTTAAAATGCCAAACATCCTTTCTTTTCCATTCCTTCTACTTGGACTTCAGAACTTGACAGTCGATTGATATTTAAATCTATTTGTTGAGTGCCTACTGTGTGTCAGACCTGGTGGCTGGAGCCGGGAAAGGGGAGCCGCAGACACAGACAGAGACACCATCAGAGGCCTCGCTTTCAAGTGTACCCTAACCTACAGGAGCGACAGGGAAGCAAACAGAGCTGTAGATACAGCCAAGGCATCTGTTTTCACTGGCTGAAGGGCTAAATAGCCAATGTGATCTCTCTTATCCTCATAATGAATCTTTGTCACAACTCTGGAAAGCTAAACAAAACGTCTAGAAACATACCTTCTATGATGCAGCCACTATAATGTGCAAACAACCTGTTGTGGATGCTTTTACGACTAAAGAATTCCTACAAAAATGACACAGTCCTAGCATAATTAGAATACAGCGATAGTGTCTTTTGCAGTTGAGGAAATAGAGTATAAATCAGCCTCTGCAAATGTCCCAAACTGCAGTGTGAGAAGCCCACCGCATGGGATCTGAGATGACACAGGTGAACCACTGGGCACAGGTGACAAGCTTTAGGGTGCAGGATGTAAGCAGAAAACTGGAATTCAGAAAGCTCTCAGCTTGTCTTCTGCTAGGACTCTTCTGCTGGGGGGCCAGTCACACACTGCTGCCACTTTAAAATGAGAAATGGGAAGCTCTTAGTGCTTTGTAATGTGGTTCCAGAGGGAACATTTAATGAAAAAATGATCCCTAGCAGAGATTGTGGTGCAGATGCTAAATGAATAGCTCTGTGTTTTTCTTTTGAACAAGAGATGGGTGCATGATGTTGAGTAGATTTGCTTAATGTTTGTAAACATTATTGGATGAAGCTCATCACAAATGAAAGAAGCATCGTTCTGTAAGCTGTGGATGCTTCAGTGTGATCTGATCATCAGGCTGAATCCCGCCAGCACATCCCAACACTCTCAGAGCAGAGTGCAAACTCATGAGGCTGGCCCAGGAGGCCTGGTGACCAGACCAACTCTTTCTCTGGCTCCTCCCTGTCGCCCATGGCATTCCAATGATGCTTCTGCCCCATTAGGAGCTGTTCCCTCCTGTTTCCCCTGCCCAGCAGGCCAGCTCCGACTCGACTCTAGACTCAGATTTTCAACTCAGTGATGATCTTTCCAGACTTGGATCTGAAGTAGCCCCTCCCATCGTCCCCACATGCCCCCCGACTCACCATCACATCATTGGGTCTTTTTTCCCTAGTCCTTATAGGTAAATGAAAAATGCTTGGGTTCCCTGGTTAATGTCCAGTTCCTCTACTGAGATGAAATGAATGCCTTTGTGCATCTTACGATGTATCCCCATTACTGGGCCATATGGAAAGTAAAACCTTAATAAACATTTTTGAGCCTGAATGCAGGAATCCTTAAAGTTCCCCAACAATGCTCACAGCATTATAGGAGTGAGACACTCAGAAACGCCCCTCCTATGTGCCTCTGGCCCTGCCACTTGCTTCTTTCTGGTTATAGCTTCTGTTTGTGACTGACATTCACACCTCTGTTGATATTTTGAAGGTCACTGAATCAATGCTTCCATTAGTTGGGGAGGTGGTGGTGGTGATCATGCAGTTGTGAGGTTCCGAGTGCTTTAGTGTGACTGTTCCCTCTCTATTTATGACTGGCCTTTGTGCATTCCTCTGCTAGTTGAACACTGAAAGGAAGGTGGGGAAGCTCGCTTATTTTACCTGTCAGAAAGAAGGCATGTGCTGTGAGTGTGGCAAGCTTGAGTGGTCCTGTCCCCCTGTGCTAAGAGCAGGGACCCATGTCTAACACCTGGGAAAGTATTTCTCCGTAGGACTCCAGACAATTAGCATCAGAATAACCTAGATTGTCTGTTATGATGCAGATTCCTGGGCCTCACCCTAGACCAAGTGTATCAGAATCTCTGGAGATGGAGTCCTGGAATGGGTGTTTTGAACAGGCCCCCTGGGTGATTCTGATGCACCTGAAAGGCTGGGAACCACCACCTGGGCATCTGTCATGTTTTCTTTACCTCTTTCCTATTTTCCTGCCAATGTCTCCATTAGCTTACATGCCAACTAGGCTGAGGGAATTCTGAGGTCAAGGATCCATCCATTTCAGTCCCCCTGGGTCTGTAATTCTTCCCTCACTGAATAGCAATGAGTGTTTCAGAAACCCAACAGGGCAGTGTCCTGATGCATCCAGAAGCTGGACCAGGCAGATCATGATGGGAAAACCAATAGCTGGAGAGAGTGTCAAGGGCTGTGAAGCACTTTCTAGAGCAAAGCTCTCACTCACACACCCCCTTGCAAAGTTAATTCTCATTCATGGTCCGTTAATGTCTTCAGTGTGTCCTAACTTTATCAAGCACTGAAGGGGGTGAGGTTAGTCAAAAGGGGAAAACAGATTTCTTTAGTGTGTTCTTGAGGACAGTTTTTGAAATGAATTTCAGTAACAGTTGCAACTGTTTTCTTGCATATTACAAGGTTATTTAGGAATTACCTGGTTTGCTTCATGACATCAGAGCATTTCACAAATGCTTTACAAGTCAGAATGTATGAAGAATAGCTTTAAACATATTCTTTATTTTTCTAATTATAACACTCTGAGAATGTAAATTTTTGCAGAATGATTAGAGATTAGAAGTTAGACATCAAGGCTTCCAAAAGATAGTAATTGGGACATCAATTTCTCAGTCTTTTAAAGAGATTTAGAAACAATTTCAATTATGAAGAAATAAGAATATCTAATTAATAAGCTCTAGATACATATTAGGGGATTTAATTTCATTGCAATAATTAATTCCTGTATGTTATGGATGCGGATATTAATAACTAAGTCAAAGATAATCCCCAGATTTGCCAGAACTAGTTTCTCCAAAACAATGTGTTCAGGAGAAAAGCATAAACTCCAAGGATGGACAGATCCACAGCTAAATATTGGCTTCACTACATATTGTGTGTACAACTTCGGGCTATTTACCTAACTTTTCTGAGAGCCCATGTTCTTCTCTGTAACACAGAGGTTATCATATCTATTCATATCTATTCTAAGTAAGTACATTGCAGAGCTGCCTTACAGATAACACACTCGACATAACCTGTTAATCCCAACCCTGGCACAGAGTGCATACTCACTGATGTTAATTACTTTTCCCTGTTCCTGTGTCTTCCAAATAAAAAAAATTACCTTGACCTGAAATTTCTGGCACTTTGATAGTGGATCAGTACCAAGGGCTATTGGCCTCAGATGACACAATTTGAACGCCGTCTTAGATCAAACAGTAAAAACTCCATGTCCTAATCAAAGATACTATCATACGTATTTGTTTCGTAGGCACAGCGCCAACGAACCCCACTTTCATTGGACAGAGCGTCGGTGTCTTCTCAGCATCGGTACCACCCACACAGTTTGCACTGTCGGGCCACTTACTCGTTCCCGGCCGAGCATCTGAAACATCCACGAGGGGCCCGGTGGCCTGTGACACTGACTGGTAGTGTACCGTGTGTGTCACCGTCAGAGACTTCTGCTTAGCTGCCTCCCCAAAGTCAGCATCCGTTAACAGGACCGTGGAGCGATCATCTGTAGAACAGCAGGAACACAGGAAAGTGGACACGTTTACCCCCTTTAACGGCTCCCTTACCTTCTCTCCCCTCGCTCCTTGTGTTGTTATTCATTGCAACAAATATAACCTCATCTAAAGCAGCAGAAACAACCCCAAAATTCAAGCACTGTATTGGAATCACTGTTGAATGCTAAACATAAAAGTTGTCTTTAGGGGCTGGCTTTCAAAGCACGAATGAGAGTGAGCACAGAGAAGAGTTTTCTCCCCAAGCCAATGCTGATTTGGGGAGGTTTATTGCAGTCACCTGTTTGACAAAGTTTGGGACATATGTGTTCACCAAAAGCTTACCTGAGATGTCACCAGAGAGGCTGGCACCACCTGGTGATGGGGCTGCCAAGAAAACGGGCCCTGTTTTTGGTATTAGAGAAATACCCCTGAAGCTGTCTATACTTGGATGGCTCTCATGCAGAACTTGGTCAATGTTTGGGGTTGGGGTGAGGAGACAGGGAGACAAGGACCAGTCTTCAGAGTTTATTGATTCTTCTATTTTAAAGGTTCTGAGGTATGTTCCTTCCCACCTCTTCTGAGCTTTAGTTACCCTAGAATATCCTTTAATTGACTTCTCAGAATGACCCACTTGTCAGATTTCCAAGGCCAATTGGCATTTGAAGACTAGACAAGGAGGAGCCCGGGTTCAGAGGAGTCTGGAACATTCTAGTGCTTGGAAAGGAATCAGCTGGTTGAGCTGTGTGTCATTATTTGGTTGCCTCAAGATTTTTCATTACTTTGTTGTGATACTCTTCACGCTTTCTTAAGAGCTTTTTTACTCCAAGGGAAACTTCCGTTAGGATATATGGGTATATTCATACATTTTCAAGCACCGCAGCCTGGGATGCTGTTCATCTGAGTTTATCAGTCAGCTGGGACCACGCTATAGCATGCCTTGACACAGAACGGTGATGTGAAAGTCATAAACAACACAGCTAGACTTCTGTGCCCAAAAAAGGCTCTGAACAGAATGAACCTTGCAAAATCCAATTACTCAGGCTCTGGCAGGAGAGGAAAGCCTCTTGAAGTTAGAATAAAATTTCTTGGCAGAGAAATAGAGGAAACACTGCCAGGATGTCGGCTGGCATCGCAGCGTGTGACACAGCGCGGGTTCGTCCTGCTACAGGACAGGCTCCATGTGGGGGTCATGCCACATCCTTCACCTGGCCCTCAAATTGGGCAGCCTTTCTACAGAAATGGGTTCTTACAACTGGATCTGGAATCAGAAGCCTGACAGCTACACTCATTTTTCCTTAGTAACATTGACGTGTTATGGTCTCTCACATGTAGTCCTGCTAAGAGCCCTGCAGATTATCTGTGGGGCTAAGTTACAAACTCCTAATGGGAAATTTCAGGTGTCTGTCAATTTGTGAGGTTAACTATTCATTCTGGCTAGAAATTAATGGCAGTTTCATATTGGATTCTGGTAGTCAGAGCTCAGAGTGTTATAAAGAATCACATCCCTACTTCCCAATAAAGAGAAAATGCCATCTGCCAACTCTCAGGCATCACCAGGAGATAAACAACTCTTGGTAATAGATTATCCTATGAAGAATATGACAAATCTCTGGCTAAGGGTTGGAAGTACAGAATGGTGGGCAGACCCTTCTTTGGTGTTAGGCCACTAACGACTATCTATCTCCTTTTTTTTTTTTTTTTTTACAGATAGTTTATTGTCAAGTTGGTTTCCATATAACACCCGGTGCTCATCCCCACGAGTGCCCTCCTCCATGCCCATCTCCCCCCTCCCTCCCCACCCCCATCAGCCCTCAGTTTGTTCTCAGCATTCAAGAGTCTCTCATGGTTTGCCTCTCTCCCTTTCCCTCACCATTTCTCCACGACTATCTATCTATTTGAACCACCATGGGTACAATGATCGACAAGACTGACAAGGAACATTTACCGAACATTGTAACTATATTATAAGGTCAAAGGAAGTATATTTTGATTTTTGAACTGATGTTTCAAAGGAAATTTTGATTTTAATGCCCAACCTATGAGTTCAATAAAAGAGATTTCAGCTCTACTACTGAAAAGTAAAGATTATCAAAAACAAGGCATGGTGCTTTGTCCTGATGTGAGATAGCTAATAAAATCTTGTGTATTTTAGAATGAGTAGTGACTCCTCATACAACATGGGTAGTATTTAACTGAATTTGGTTGATCGAGGACCACACTGGGCTTGACTAACCTTCCCCAAGTGCTATGATGCCTGGACCAAACTTAAATCCAGCAAGAGTGGCCCAGGCCTTAGAATTTAGGAGGCTGTAAGTCTCTTAGAACATAATCAAGCAGGGCAGGGGCAAAAAACAGTGGTGTTCTGCCCATCTGGCCATTTACCACTGTTTTTCTGGCAGGAGCTTCCTAGAATAGGTTCCAGGAGTTGGGTAGTCTTAGCCAAACCACAGGATAGGGTTGCCCTGGGACCAAGTGCCAGTGAACACCGTCCAGAACAAACAGAGGGAAGTTTACAAAGGGGCCGACTGGGCAACCTGCCTCAGGGTCTGTTTCCATGGTTCCTGGAAAGCTAAGTGATACTCCTAAGGTGAGGGATTCTGGGAAGTAGCTTATTGATATTGAAGCAGGTGGTGACAGTGACAGGAGGCTAAGCTGGTGGCCAGGCATGGGTTCTGCTATGGTTCTGTGACCTGGAAGCTATAGAAACTCTTGATGCTCCAGTTACAAAGTAGTACCTCTCTCCTACGTGGATTGAGGGTTAAATGAGATGACATCCATAAAGTTCTTTTACAAATATGTGACATTAGAGAGGCCTCAGTAGATGTTAGTTATTCTTGTGATCATCCTTGCAATGGAAATAAAAAGTCTCTGATTCTGGACTACATAGCACTGTGTTGGACAGCAGTGTGGGATGGCGGACTTCAAATGGAGAGGGCTGGAAGGAGTCGTGACAACACGGTTCTGAGAAAACCAGCCACAAAAGCTCTCCAGGTATCTGTTTTGTGGCTGTGAAAGAGGGAGCTGGGAGTTTCCCAAAGCACGGGGAAGGAATCCATTCCAGGGTGTCTACGGGGTGCTGAGAGATGGAGAAAATACAGCCTATACAAAGACCATTATGTGTTAAGTGCTGAGTAGAGTTTAGATGGTTTCTTTAAGGAAGGCCTTATTGGAGCTGAAGAAGAAGGCACTGAGTGGATTTCCAAGATGAGGCTTTCGTGTATGGCCCTTCTAGGTTTATTTGTTTGCAGGTGTTTGTTCTTTGGTGAGGCACCAATTGTCTCCCCAAGAAAGATCCCAGACAGATCAAAGTTGGGGAACTCCCATTTCAGGACCTCTGAGGTATGTATCAGTTCCTTGCCCCCAACTCCCACTTGCTTGTATTTATTATTCTCCTCAGTAACAACTATCTGCCTTCTAACTTTGCTCATGTGGCCTTCAAGACATTCCCGTATCTTATGGGGTTTTGGCTGAGAGGACATGACTGTAGCAGCCACATTGTGTGAAGTCACAGACAGGGCACCTTACCGATGGTCTCCATTGTGTCTCTTTCTTCGATCAAAAGTTGAGCCCTGGGTATATCAATGTGCATTCTCAAGGTTTGTTGTTGCTTGCTCAAGGTATCTGAGGTCCGGGTATTCTTACTGAGAACAAAGTAGAGAGGGTGCATTAACAAATGTAGTTCAGAGTTGCATTATGCTGACAGGTGCTTGTACATCAACTGAAAAAAGCCAGGAAGGACAAGGGGAAAAGGAGAAGGGGAAAAAAAGATTTTTTCCTCCATTCAAATGATATTTATTAAGTGCCAGCAATTGGTCAGCGAGGTTCAGAAAATGGAAATTGTCAATAGAGATTGGTTCCATATTGATGAAACTTCAGAACTTCCCCCTTTCTTGTGTAAAGCTAAGTAAAACCAAAAAAAGTGATTTTTAAATCAACAACATTTTTATTTGTCAGACATGAGCTATTCCAGTGATGGCAACAGAGGAAGCATGTGTGCGGGCTGCTCATTGGGTGAGGGATCTACTAATGGATTTGTATTTATATATGGTGTCATTCTGTTTTCGTTCTAGTAACAAATCATAAACCTTGTTAACTTCCTTGACACTAGTTTATTCTCGCTGATATCACGTTTTAAAATTAAAAAAAAAAAACAAAAACCAACTACTGTAAGAATTTGTGTACCAGAAAATTACTCTTAGGGTGAGCTATCTTCTAGAAGTAAATGTAAATAGGTACTAAAACGGCATGGTACAATCAAATTCAGTTACAGAATACAATAAAAAATGCATGTTTCACAAAAACAGAAAAAAAGTCAATAAAGGCTTTGATTAGAGATCTAGGGGCATCTGGGTGGCTTAGTCGGTTGAGTGTCTGACTTCGGCTCAGGTCATGATCTTGCAGTCTGTGAGTTCAAGCCCCGCATCGGGCTCTGTGCTGACAGCTCAGAGCCTGGCGCCTGCTTCGGATTCTGTGTTTTTCTATCTCTCTGCCTCTCCCCTGCACACGCTCTGTCTCTCTCTTTCTCAAAAATAAATAAACATTAAGAAAAAAAAGAAATCTACATCACAGGAGTGATTGTTCAGTTTCTACAGAACTGTAAGAATTGAGAAGATTTTGTGGCACCTGGGTGGCTCAGTCAGTTAAGCGTCCGACTTCGGCTCAGGTCATGATCTCACAGTTTGTGGGTTCGAGCCCCGCGTCGGGCTCTGTGCTGACAGCTCAGAGCCTGGAGCCTGCTTCTGATTCTGTGTCTCCCTCTCTCTCTGACCCTCCCCTGCTCACACTGTGTGTGTCTCTCTCTCTCAAAAAAATAAACAAAACATTTTAAAAAATTTAAAAAAGAATTGAGAAGATTTTAAAATACTGCATAGTTGACCCTTGAACATCATGCGTTTGAACTGCATAGGTCCCCCTACGTGTGGATTTTTCTCAGGAAATACAGTCCAGTACTGTAATATTTTCTCTACCTTATGATTTTCTTAATAACATTTTCTTTTCTCTGGTTTACTTTATCATAAGAATGCAGTATATGACACATATAACGTACACAATGTGTTAATTGATTGTTTATGTTATCCCTCAGGCTTCTGGTCAACAGTAGGCTATTAGTACTTAAGCTTTGGGGAAATCAAAAGTGATATGTGGATTGTTAACTGTGTGTAGGGGGGACAGTACCCTTAACCCCTGCATTGTTCAAGGGTCAACTGTATATTAGGACACCCTCTAAGGAGCAGCAGTCATTCAGAATAATTCATCATGATAAATTATGGCATCCATAAATCAAGTCCAATAATTGCCAAAATCTGCTTTGAGAGAGATTTCTGGAGGCTGCTTCACTTAATGCTTTACTTCTGTGTTAGCTGCTTTTAGTAGAGTATAATAAGATGTATTGTATGTCCCCTTCCCCTCTCTCCCACCTCCCTCAGCCCTCAGTTTGTTCTCAGCATTCAAGAGTTTCTCATGGTTTGCAATAAACTATAAAAAAATTTTTTAAAAAAAAGATGTATGCATCTACAATACATCTTAAATGCTTTTCTTCCCAACTAAGCGTTCACCAGGAATCCCCGATCCTTTCTTGTTGATGAGGACTCATCTACCCTTGAACCCTGTGGCTGAAGGAATATTAATAATCTGAAGGTCAAGTTTACTCAAAGTAAACAGGTTTACCCAAAGACATCTGCAAGTTGAAGTCTGTATTAATATTCTGAATATTTTATAATGGCCCTTCCTTCATTTGAGTATAAACAAAACAACCTCCAAAAACAACAGCTTCTGAAAGGTATACCATCCTTACTTAGGACTTGAACTTGAACCAGATTTCTTGCTCTGCAGATGAGTAACTAGGTTATGTAGCTAGATCATGCTAATTATGCAGAGCCCAAATTCAAACGTGTGGCCTGAATTTTTCACATGGTCTATATACTTTTTAAAATTATTTACTTAACTATGTTTTCACTTTATTTGTGTGTGTTTTAAAGCAAAGATTCACATACTTGTATCAGATGAAGAACATTTTGGTGATTTGGGGACTGCAGTTATGTCATGTTCAGATAAGCTCTATTTCTACAAAAACAGATGGGAAACTACTCCTCTGTGAGTATCTGAGAGGTCTGTTTAGAAACTCCACTAGGGACTTGAGTTTGACCTTGCACCAAAAATAGAAATGTGAGCTAGTTCCTTCTGTGCATCATGAATAGTTATGAGGCAGTCAGCGGCTGTTCCATTAAACGCTATGAACCCAAGCACAGACTCTACTTAACAATAAGGGGTCCACTGTCAGACGGTCACAGGAAGCTGGCTAAGTGATTGTAGTGCACCACTGCGGTTGGCCTGAGGACTTGGAATATGATTAAGCTTTATGAACAAAGACAATCAAAGCTGGAGATAAACTTCCCCTCCTCCTTGAAGGACCACATGGTGTCAAGTCCTGCAGTGGGAAAGCAAGAGGAATGGCCCAAAAAACCTTGAGATTCAGGGGCTAACTGCTCCTCTCTCCCTTTGCACTTGCTGTTCCCTTTGCTTGGAAGAAACGTCCCCTACCCTGATCCCAATAGTCATCTGCTGGCTCCACCCCTTTCTTCAGGGCTTGAGGCAGGTGGCATCTTTTCAATGCAGCCAGGTTCGCCCAGCTATGGGCCCTGCTGACGCTTCCCGCCTCCCCGTCCTTCATTTAATTTTGTTTCCTCAACAGTTAATACTGCTGAGCATACATTTGATCAACACCTTATTTGTGATCTGTTTCTCCCACTGGAATATAAACTCCACAAGGGATATTTTCTTCTCTTCTGTACCCTTTTTATCCCTGGAACTTAGGGCAGTATGTGGCCAAAGTAGGTGCTCAATAAATCTTTGTTGAAGCCTGTTGAATAAACCATGTTGTTTTGGGGGGGGTGGGTACAATGGGACTAGAGTGACATGTCCCAAATGTATTAATATTCTTCTCATTCTAGAGGTTTATTAGGTCCCAACCTGATATGGCTGCAATATTTTATAATTTTTTTTGCTATAGGAAGGTTGATTCTCCAAAATTATAAAAATTGATCATTAACGCAGTAACAGACTTAAAAAAAAAAAAGGCTATTCGAAGAAACCTCCTTTGTGGCCTGGAGGCAAGATTCTGAATGTTTTCATTGTGGAAACAAAATTGCACATTTTGTATGATATGGGGTCGTGCTAGTTATTATTGAAATATAATCTTCCACCATCCACTTGCAGTCTGGTTGTCTGATCAAAATGACACAGCTGACCCTGGTTCACAGAAGATGGTATTTCTGGCTTAGAAATAAACTACTTACAGTTGTTACAATTCTTTAAAGTTAATATTTCCTTAATATTTATGGGAAAAAAACAAATGAAGAAGTCTGTACATCACTCACCTTCCCAAATATGATAGAAAGCTTCCCATAAGTTTAGAATAGCCGTAGGGATATCAAGGCTATACCTCATTATAACAGTTGAGTGGGTGATGTTTTTTACTCTATGTGTAAAAATGTGAACATTAAAAAATCTAAACTTATTTAAATTCTCAGTTTGAACCCTTCTCCACCCTCTTCTACTTATAGCCAGCTCTTAAGAATACTGGTCTTTGGGGGGCGCCTGAGTGGCTTAGTCGGTTAAGCGTCCGACTTTCGCTTAGGTCATGATCTCGCGGTTCGTGGGTTCGAGCCCTGCGTCGGGCTCTGTGCTGATGGCCAGCTCAGAGCCTGGAGCCTGTTTCAGTCTGTGACTCCCTCTCTCTCTGACCCTCCCCTGCTCACGCTGTCTCTCTCTCTCCTAGAAATAAATAAAAATATTAAAAAAAAAAAAAAAGAATACTGGTCTTTGGATATTAACCATGTATTGGCTAATGACTTAGAGCAGGCTAGTTTTACCTCTTAGAAGGCTGGTATTTTTCTTTAAGTTATTTTTGCCTAATCACAAAAGAGGAAACTCTTTTCTTATCTGGGCATGGTGGGTGAAGTCTCTCTTCTCTCTCTCTGAGGGGTGATTTGCTTGGGTGAAATAGATGAGTGTCCAGGAGCCCGAAGCCCAGTGATGGGAGATGACAGCATGTGGGGCATACCCTGGCACCAGCTTATATGTGTCTGTCCTACAGTTGCAACTAATCCCACTGAAGTATGCAGATACTTTTTTTTTTTGGAATATGGTCAGAAAATACATTACCTTCAACAAGATCACATAATGATAAAGCTAGGAGCGATTTCAAATTGTTATTTTTAGATGAGGAAAGTAGGGCACATGACTTGCCCAAGATCACAAACCAGCCAGTGGTAACACAGGGCTACGGCACTGGCTTGCGGTTCTNAAAAAAAAAAAAAGAATACTGGTCTTTGGATATTAACCATGTATTGGCTAATGACTTAGAGCAGGCTAGTTTTACCTCTTAGAAGGCTGGTATTTTTCTTTAAGTTATTTTTGCCTAATCACAAAAGAGGAAACTCTTTTCTTATCTGGGCATGGTGGGTGAAGTCTCTCTTCTCTCTCTCTGAGGGGTGATTTGCTTGGGTGAAATAGATGAGTGTCCAGGAGCCCGAAGCCCAGTGATGGGAGATGACAGCATGTGGGGCATACCCTGGCACCAACTTATATGTGTCTGTCTTACAGTTGCATCTAATCCCACTGAAGTATGCAGATACTTTTTTTTTTTTTTGGAATATGGTCAGAAAATACATTACCTTCAACAAGATCACATAATGATAAAGCTAGGAGCGATTTCAAATTGTTATTTTTAGATGAGGAAAGTAGGGCACATGACTTGCCCAAGATCACAAACCAGCCAGTGGTAACACAGGGCTACGGCACTGGCTTGCGGTTCTATGTTCTTATGCACCAGCCTGCTCAGTCCTCAACTTCCCATGCAAGCAGTGGTGAAGATCATAGACAGCAGGTCTGTGGCCTCCACTGTACCAAGGGATATGACTTGCCTAGATTTTCCAGACCATATTCAAAACATGGGTGGCCCTCAGATCTCCAGGTAGATGACAAGGTCTTTTGTTGCTTGGCCCCACTAACCTGCCAAACTCAGACTGAACTGACCCCTCATGCTTAAAAGCATTGCTTTTTCTTCCAAATAAGCCCCATAAAAACCCACCTACTTGAGGAACTTGGAAATTCTCTTCCTTTTCAATCACTTTACCCTTGGGAGGAAAACCACCTCAACTATCTTAGGTGGGAGTAATTACTAGTTTTGATGTTCCTAATTTCATGCTGGCAACTGTCAACCTTAAATACCACTATTAATTCCTGCTTTCCTCAACAGGTGGGTTTTTCAACCACAATGATTGGCTTATTAATGAAGAAGATGCTTTTTGGTGTCTTGCTTGGAGCTAATAAGAAGGGGTAGAGATGCATTCTAGGACATCAGAGAAGCAAATACCATTTCATTCCAACCAAACAAATGTGGAACATGTCAGAAATCACAGATTCCAGTGTCATGGGCTTCGTACAGAGGCATGATGTGTGGTTGGAGAGTGGCTGAAGGAAGTGGTCCAAAGCTCTCTGAGAGGGCTTCAGGAGCCAGGCTTGGGTAGTAGACTGGGGAGGGCAGGGGAATGTTGACATGTCACACTGAGAAAAAGTCATGTCCAGTCTAAAGGGAGCACTTCATGTGGCTCCAGACAGCTATAATCTGGGCTGTGCCCAGTATGGCCAGAGCATTTTCAAGAGAAGTTAGAAAGCCACAATTTTGTATGAAATCTCTTGATTTCTACATGTCATTAATGAATTCATATTTTTAAGTCTACATTAGAAAATATATTTTATTTGGTAGATACGTTATTATAAACCTTATGACTCTGTCTGGCTTTTTTTTCCAGATGTTTGTCAGATTTGCTCTGCACAAGTGCACATGTGTCTGGGTGCCTTCCATGTGACCACAAAAATGTCCAAGACTTGCTTAGCAAAGTACACACTTTCATTAGAGCCTAGACTCAAGGCATTTAATATAGATTTTTATCATCTTCTTATGCAAGTTTGATCTAGAGGGTTGTGGCTAAATACCCATTATGAAAGGTATATTCCACAGGCCATTTGAATATCTGAGATCTCGTCTGAGCCCCAGATGGTTGCTACCAGGTATCTATATAATACTTTCATTGGACACTTATAAAGCATCTAAGTATCACTAAATTCAGCATGACCCATACAAGTCTTTTAATTCTCATCAACATTCTCCCTTCCCTGTTCTGAAAAAAATCTGTATCCTGCATCTATCTTCTTAATTCCTAATCTTGGCAAATGGCATCCATGTTTATTTACTTGCTCACACCAAATATTTTAGAGTAATCCTGAGTCCTCCATATCCTTTACCTACAATGTACATAGTTTTAAAACACAGTGTGGCTAGGGCGCCTGGGTGGCTCAGTCGGTTGAGTGTCTGACTCTCTGTTTCAGCTCAGGTCATGATCCCAGGGTCATGGGATAGAGCCCTGTGTCTGGCTCCTTGCTGAGTGGGGAGCGTGTTTGAGATTCTCTCTCTCTCCCTCTGCTCTTCTTCCCTACTCATGTACTCTCTCTCTCTCTCTCTCTCAAATAAAAATTAAAAACTAAAACTAAAACACAGTATGGCCAAACAAACATGTCTTTGGAAAATGTAATCTATGGGCCAATGGTAGTCAATTTCTGCCTTATGTCTTCAAAGACAGTGGTAATATGGGATATGGGCTCTTTGTGAATTACAGAAAAGTACCAGTTTTGTATGCAAAGATGGGGAAGGGAGTAAAATCCACCTGTGGTGAGGTGAGGAGTAAGAGGGACCCCATACCCCATCCTCTTTGTTTCCTATAGTAAATATCCTAAAATGGCAACACTATTGGGATCCCTGACATTTTTCTTATCTGATTTCCAGACTCTGGTTATCCTTTTTCACTTTCAGTTTAATCATTACAACATAAAAGGCTTAAATGCAAATATTGGAGCATCTATAGCTGTGAACATTTCACTTACTTATTCAACTACCACTAGTCATTCATCAACTATGGTGCTGGTACTTCTAATATGAGGATGATGTATGAGGCTATGACCTCCAAGACCAGATGAATAGATATTTGCAGTAGAAGTTGGTAAGTGCTCTAGTGGAGTGATGCTCAAGGTGCCATGGGAGCTGGGGGCAAGGAGGATCTTTCTTAACTGACCATCCCATCTCCTTGGAAGAGCACAACACATTTCAGTTTTTGGTTTTCTTTCCCCTTGGCTAACTCTGTTAGGAAGAAGCCTCAACCTCAAAGGTGGTATATTTGGGCGAAAGCAAAACCAAAGCTATTTACTTATAATGTGCCTTTTTATTCCCAGTTTAATGGGAAACATTCCACTGGTTAAGTCTGGTCCATAGAAAAAGTACCTATGGCATGTATAGAAAGTACTATAATATTCGATATCTACATGTCTCCTTTTGGGCATAACATGGATATTTTGGTAAGTTGAATGGAATTCATATGTCAAAAATAAAATGTGCTACCAATTTCAGACAATTTAAAAACCATTAAAGCAACTTGGAAATTATTATTTTGAACTTGATATCTAAGAATGCTAGGTTTTGTTCTTACCTCATGAGCATTTCAGCTAAACTCTTTGCATCTGGGGAAAGAAAGTTATTATTAGTATATGATAAACAACTCATTAACATTCACTTAGGCATTTGTGACAAATTTTCTACAGAATCGAATGACAATAGCCATTTTAAAATGTAATTGTATATAGATCACTACTAATAACCAAAAGTTTAGTGGATTCCTTATTTCTTCTACATGAGAGATTATATATTGTAACAAAAAGCATAACACTTTGGGGCCATAAAAATTCTCAGACACCTGTTAAAGATCTTATGGTGTATTTATTTGCTACATTTTGAAAACCCAATTTTATTTTCAGTAGTCAGAAAATTAACAGTTTGAAAGTAATTTATGTAGTAAAAAATCCTACTACTTTTATATCAAAAAACCAAAATTTAAAACCTTACAACACTGTAGATCACTTTAAAAAAGCGTTATTATAGAGCTGTGAGTCCTTAGGTTGATCAGATAATTGTATAAATGGCATATCACTATATCTAGAAACTCAGATGTTTCTTACAAACTCCAAAGTTAAAATCTTCTTTATTTTTTTTTGCCAAGACCTGGTTACCACTCCTGACAAAAACAATTCTGCCTAAAAATTATGTAGAAAAAAAATTCTACATTTTTGGTGGCATTGCTTTGAAATTCTCATTTCCCTTAAAATATAATTTTTTTACACATTTGTCCTGGCAAAAATGAGTGTTTCCTTTCATAGAATACAAAAGCCTTCTTCTTCCTGCTTTCCCCCCCCATTGCTTTCTATAACGCCTTGATGTTAAATGTAGTGTTCAATGAATAGAACTTTCTGGAAATGGATTCAGCTATGCCACTGGCTCTATCGTAGAGAAATACATATGTTGGAGCATTTTTATCTCATCTTTTATCTTTTGGGGGCTGACATTTAAGTGCAATCACTATCATGTTGGGGAACAGCATGGTATTACCGAGGGGCGTGGACAGTCTCAGGGGTAACCACAGGTGGGTTGGCACCCCTGTGAATCAAAGCTCAGTCCTTCAAGTCATCTATGCCAGTTCCCACTGGAAACCTCACAATGGGGCCCTGGTTTTGAGCACAGATGGGTTCAGTCTGGGAAAGGAAGCAGCTCCCTTCTACCCTTGCCCATATGGTGAAGCAAAGAAAGCAAAATAGCATTCAACTTCCTAGTTAATGTCTTTCTCCACAGAGACCAAGCAAATATGAGTCTCTTCTCTTCCTGAACGACTTAACACTTGCAAAGTCAATATATATATAATGTCAGAAGTGTGGGATTAATTAGCTCTATGGAACAGCAAAGCAGTGGCTAGCTCAACAGTGTAAAAGAGAAGGGGAAATTTCAAGGAGTACGCCTTGTACTTCAGCTCATGACTGGAAGGTAACTCAGTCTCAAATGTCTTCGGACTGGACCTGGCGTCCTTGATTTGCTCATCATCATCATTTTCTTTCTGTTCCTGAAGTCAGTGCAGTTTTCTGTCCCGTGATTTTTTCATATCCATGTGCAGGGAATTGAAGCATCCGGCAAGTGGGAACAGAGCTCCCCTCAAATACCAATACGCTCTAACTGCAAGTTCCCCTCATCTAAAATTAGCAGGCATCTTCGCTGGGGTTCAGCTGGTCCACAGCTGCAGGTACCGTGAGGCATTTCGGCCCACGCTTCCCTACGCTTATCATCTTAGAGCAGATCCCTTTCTCTTTCTGCCTAGCTGCTATGTCCTCCTCCTGATTTCATCTGAAATTGTGAGAAAAATGACATTAATTGAAATTCAATTCTTGTGTGAGTTCATTTTTGAGAATAGTTGGTGGAGTTTTATGCACAGTGACGGGGTCTGGACAGCACAGGTAACACCAATGACTGTCCGCAAATGTCTTCTGGGAGTGGGCACGGGGTGGGCTGCAGTCATAATGGAGCATGTATTAAGAATCTGCATTGTGCCAGTCTCTGCCTAGGGACTATTATGCCCTCCTTCAACCAGGAGACTGAGACCCGGAACATGTTTAGTAATTTGTGTCAGCTGAGTGGGAATTCATTACCAACCCCATAATCACACCTATTTTCCATCACTATCCTTCAGGTTCTTTATGCATAGAGCAGGATCTGTGTCATATCCTGAGGGACACACAGAGGAAGAGACACATAGTGTCAGCTGACTGAGGGAGATGGTCCCAGGATCATCTGTTTCAGGTTGAGTCAATCTGGAAAGATCCAAGACTATCCCCACTGTAAAGGAAGCATGGGACTTGGAGAGCATAGATCTCAATGGGAAGAGGGTTCCATGCCACAAAATTAGTGCGCACTGGAATTTGAGCTCCTTCAGGAAGCAAGGAGTAGGTCAGTTTGACTGGAGAGAGAAGTTTCCAGGAGTGATTGTGAATTGGAGTTTGTCAAGCCATAAGGAGCTATGGGAGTATGACTTGGTGTTACTGGCCATAATATGGACAAAGAGGGCGAGTGGAAGGAAGGCTGAAGTGGTGGTAGCTAGACAGGGGTGCCATATACCTGCATCAATCAATCCAGGGTGCATAGAACAGGGGCTGGGGACAGGGACTTGCCAGCAAAAATGAGGGGCTGGGAGGGTTGTGGGTGGTGAGCACGGGTGTGGGAATGGATGACACTACAGCAGATCAATGGTGTCTGCAAGAATCGGGACCTCCTGGGAGTGGAGGGGACATGCAGAGGATCTGCAGAGGGTCCAGAGAAATGGCAAGGTTTAGGATATGAAGAGCTGTGTAGTAAGTAACATAAGCCACAAGCCCAGGAGTCTGGAAGGATGTGGAAGCCAAGGTCGAGCTCAGGTGCTTGGCTTTGAACCTACTGTAGTGCTTGACCTTATTAATGTAAGCTGGGGGACATGAGGTGAGGCCGTTCAAGGCAAATTTGGAATCAAGTCTGAGAGAGATGCCAGGGCTGAGATGGGGTTCACAGATACATGTAGGGATAGTGCAAAGAGATGACAGAAACTTCTGTTTAGTGGTGAGGAGAGAATCTGGGGCAAATGAAGAACATTTTTAAAATCATGGAATCATAGAATCTTAAGAGAATTAAAGACTTTCCAAGTCAGTTCCCCGGTAGATGTTTGCCTTCCTCCCACAGTGTCTGGGGCAGATGTTAAGAAGTGCCCAGCCACTGGGCACTCCAGGGAGGGGTCAATGCTGCCACCACTTGTACAGCTCCCTACCTCCTGCTCTCAGGTCTGACCCACTGTCAAGTCTGTTGATCTGTCACCTCAACATGGCCCCGGGATACTTTTTTCCCCCTATTATCTCAGTTCGAATTTCATTATTAGTCTTCAGCCCACTCTCTGGCCTTCCCACCTTCAGTGTTGCCAGTTTTCTAAAGTGACATCCACCTGAAGAAAGGGTGATGGATTGGAAACACATCCTTTATGGTGTCACACCTGTGCTTTGACACTCTCCAAGGGACCTCCCTGCCAGTAGGATGCCGCAGAGAGCAAGAACCTTCGCATGTTGGTGCTAAGGTGTTTTTCCAGCTCTGCTGTCCCTCGCGTCTGGTCTCCAGCCCTCTCTCTTGCATTCCCTCTTGCATTCTCTGTAGACATCATGACTTGGTCTGCAGACTCCATGACTTGGCTCCTGTAGGGCGTCTTCCGTTGTAGCACCACATGCAGGTGCGACCTGCCCGGTGCACCCTCCAAAGCCCCCCAGGCGAAGTCGGTGCTTTGGTTCTCTGGACTTCATGGACCTCTGCACCATGGCTAAGGCAGCCTTTCCCCCCTTCACATAGTGGCTTTCCGTTCTCTATGAGCTGAGTCATCTTCCTCTCCAGGTTCAGCCCAGTCCCTGCTAGACAGTGGGTCCATCCAAGCTTTCCCTGAGGATACATTTAATTGTGGGAAATATCTTCCTGCTCTTGTGTTGAAATCCCTTGATGTAATTTCTACTTGGATATAATGGTGACACCTAGAGCCATTCTATTCAAAAGCCATGTGAATATCTCCATGCAGCTGCATGCCACCTGTCTCTTTTCCAAGTTGAAGTTTCTAATTTTCTCAATCCCTCCTCAGATGGCATAATTTCTACATAATCCTCTACCTGAGACCCTCTTCTGTAAAAGACTTGTGATTTCTTTTGTGCTTTATTAAGTGAGGCAGAGCACAGAACCTGGCTATTTCTTTTTTATATTCTCTTTATCACACACCCATGAGAACACAATGCTCATTATGTGTGTTGCAAATGAATTTTTACGACTTAGAGAGAAGACTTTACAATTTTCCCTACTACATGTTATCTCTTTGGATCCAGGCTTTCAAAATCTCTTAAAATTTGGATTCTTCCTGTTAATATACTAACTTCCTCTCTGGGAGTTGTACCACCAATGGGCTCAGCCTGCCCTTATATCAGCCAGAGCTTGGCACTTCCTTATCAGTCAGCTCTGTCCAAATGCGAATGGGGTCTGTCTGGTCCTCTGCTGATCCCCACAATTTCTTATTGCTCACAAACAATCCTTTCTATAACCTGCTTTATTTCAATCTATAATTTCTAAAATGTGTTGATTTTGCAAAGAGGTATGGAGTATAACTATTTTCTAGCATCTCTAATTTTGATGGTTCAAAGATTATCCACAAAGATTTGGGGATTATGTCTGGAAAATTTTGTCCAGAGCCCCGACACATCATCCTTTGGGGGCTAGGGACCAGTGCCACGTGAAATGCTTCCTAATATTTCCAGTGGGAAAAAACTTCCCTTTCAGTGTATTTTCATAGCATTTACTGCTGTCCACACTATGTTGGTTATCATTCAGAATTTGTGTAATAGTTTGTTGTAAACAAGGCTTCCTCCTTGCCAGCAAGAGATCAAAACTGTTATTTTATGCAACATCCCCTCTTTTGCCCCCATAATGACTAGAATACAGATTTTGAAAGAATAAGTCATTTTAAATAATCAGGGGCTCTGATTACTTTCTCAATCACCTTCTTTCTTTCCTTCCTTCCTACTTTCCTTCCTTCCTTTCTTCCTTCCTTCCTTCCTTCCTTCCTTCCTTCCTTCCTTCCTTCCTCCTTTTTCTTCCTTCCTCTTCCCTTCCTTCCTCCCTTTTTTCTTCCTTCCTTCCTTCCTTCCTTCCTTCCTTCCTTCCTTCCTTCCTCCCTTCCTCCCTTCCTTCTCCTTCCTTCCTTCTCTCCCAGTCTTTCTTTCTCTCCTTCCCTCTCCCCTCCTATCCCCT
>NW_027530213.1:921229-979193 GCF_008692635.1 Crocuta crocuta | reverse complement strand
CTTTCTTTCCTTCCTTCCTACTTTCCTTCCTGCCTTCCTTCCTTCCTTCCTTCCTTCCTTCCTTCCTTCCTTCCTTCCTTCCTTCCTTCCTTCCTCCTTTTTCTTCCTTCCTCTTCCCTTCCTTCCTCCCTTTTTTCTTCCTTCCTTCCTTCCTTCCTTCCTTCCTTCCTTCCTTCCTTCCTCCCTTCCTCCCTTCCTTCTCCTTCCTTCCTTCTCTCCCAGTCTTTCTTTCTCTCCCTGCCTCTCCCCTCCTATCCCCTTTCCTGTCCCCCCACCCCGTCCCTTCCTTCCTTTTTTTAATAATTCTTGTTCCACATTTTATGGTTCGAATAGCACTTTTCCTGGTGCATATCAAAGCAAAGCAGACGCTGAATCATTCTTTCTACCTGCCATCTGTTAACATGAGAACCTCATCTCAAGCCGTGTTCTTCTTGCTAAACAGCCTCTTGTGTTGCCTGTCACATTCCCCCCGCCCCCTACCAATTTCAGCTCAATCTGAGATTTAGACTTTGTGACACCTTTCCTAAAGCTCTTTGCTACTCCTACAGATCCATCCTTGTCTCTGCATTCCCCTCTTAATCTTTTGGGTTGGAGCGTGATGGAAAGATATCACCAGGATAGTCTAATGATACTGAAACACAGAAGAAAGGGGTTCTAAAAAATAAGGTTTGGTAACACTCTGAATGTGTAAAGAGGGCTAGCAAATGGTAGCTGGAAGTAAAATTTGGTGATTAGAAGGTAAATGGTTATCTGTCTTCAGAAGAGCATTTGGAAGGTGGGGGTGGAAGTGAAGCCATGAGGATTCAGGAGCTAGTGAGAGGCGATGCATCTGATTATAAAATACCCTTTCAATAATGCAGTGAGGAAAAGCAGTAGAAAGAAGAACAGCAGGTAGAATATATGCAAACAAGAAGGAACATATATTTTTTAATATAGGGAAAGACTGGGAGACAGTGAACATAGAGATAAAAAATGAATACATATTTTCAATGGGAAAAAATAAAATTATAAAGTGGCTGTTGATTCTGTGTTAATATATCTTCTGACCCCATGCTTCATCGATAACTCTTTTAAAGCCAACAATATTGATGGGACCTTCCATTCTGTCTTGACCATTCCCAAGTCTGAAGAAATTTCATGGCAAGAGAACCAGGATAAGCAGCCATGATCTGGGCTCTCCCTCTAGCTCTGTCCTGATATGCGATTTTGGACAAGTTCCCTTGTCGTGTCAGCAAAATAGGGCATAATAATATCAAGCTTATACTCAAGCTATTTGCACTGCTGTGGAGAGACTAATACAAGGCAGTGTAAAGCATTATAGGAGAGGAAGAAGGCAAAAAAGTGGAAAATAGGAGTCCTCTATTGACGAATGCATGATTCAGTTGTTCTTGGGAAGAAGCACCCCTGCTGGGTTACGAATACTACAGCGAGGTCTGGCCCAGTTTCCCTGTTCGTTTTGTAGACCACCGTTCCCACCATGGGTCCGCATGCCTCATGGAGGTTCTCATCCACTGGACAGCGCCACCAAGGGTACAGAAGCCGGGTGCAAGGGCAAGCGTCAAGCGTGGCGGCTGCACCAAGGGAGTTTGAGCTGGCTCCTCGTTTGTGTGCCCACGTGTTTGGCTAAAGAGGAGAAATCCCATTCATAGCTTCACTACCACACTTTTCATTTGTGAAGTTCTAGTTAGACAAAATGGGACAAGCTCAGGTCCATTCTTCCATTGGACAGTGCCCTGCATGCACCCACAAAAACAAGAGTTTGGGGGCAACAAATTTTACCCAGCTTCACTATCTATCAAAAGTTCTTATTTGCAAGCTCCCTCACAATAATTCCTGCTCATCTGTGGCATTGAAATGGTCTCATAAAGTAGCTATTTTCGTAAGGGCTATGAGCCTGCATTTATGTTTTACTAGATGACAAACAGGACTTCCAATCTTTGGCATGCTATGAAAGCTGATCCAAAAGTCATAACTAAATAAATATCCAAAACCCAAAGCCACATATATTTGCAATCTGAGAAAACTGCAAGTATAAACATGGGCCAACTGGAACACCCAGGCGGGACACAGCTCCAGGGCTAAGGCCACTGGCTCCCTCCAGACCGCCCCCTCTCTGTCCCTCATTCCACGGGCTGCTGTTCACTCGTCCCTGCTGCCTTCCCAATGTTCCTTTGCTCTCCACTCTCTGATAATACAGAGGGCTCTGTTTCCTCAAATTTTCCATGGCAAATTTGGTGTTTTGAAAGGTTTTGAAAGAATAGTTTTATTAAGAAATTAAGGTAAAAAAGGGAAAAAAAGAAAGGAAGGAAGGAAGGAAAGAGGGAGGGAAGGAAGGAAGGAAGGAAGCAAAGTATAGAAATAAGGTTTCAGAGCACATGCTTCTGATCCCAAATAAACTGCAATTGGGCATTTATTAGCTTGGTGACGATGATATCTCTTTATTGTTCTTCCTTTAGATTATTAAAATTCCAGCTGACTTTTGGTCTTACAAATGAGGAGAGATTTTAGCTCCTTTGCAGAACAGATGAATGAGATGTCAGAGCTCAGAAAATGATGACAATTCCTCATGTCCCCCCACCCCCTAAACTGTGCCCATGGAGAACCATGAGGCCAGATTCTCTCTGGGAATGGCTTTCTGGAAGTGATCCATTTTTATAATATTAACTCATTTTAATGCATCTTAAAATAACTATGCTTCTGTTTAAAGGAAGAAAGCCATTTTGCCACAGAAGCATGGTCAAATTTTATATCCATGGGTTTTTTATTTATTTTATTTTATTTTTTTTTATTGTCAGCTTATTTGAAGTCCCAGGAGTAGCTCTTAGTGCTGACCTGCACTGGCTGGTGTCAACGTAACTTTGCACCTTTTTTGGGTAGACTCACACTAAAGGAGGGTGTTTTTAGTGATACTGGAAGTTGATTACCTGATGTGGGAATCACATTTTCACAAGGGGGGCTTCTGGGATCATGGGCCCAGCCAGGAATTTGTTCTGTAAACTTGCACCTCAAAAGCTTTAGATGTGGGGGAAAAAAATCAGGACATGATTACATGCAAAAATGTAGCTTCTGGACTCCTGGATAAGGTTACAGATTTTTAAAAAATGAAGCACTTGTAGACAATTTAGACTTAGGAGGTCATCATGTTCTAAAATTAGAAAGGATCTCAGGAAAGGAAAAATATAGGTTGGCTAAATTGCTTGTATCCTATCTCCCTTTTCCTTCCTCCCTCCATCCCATTCTTTCCTCCCTCCCTCCCTCCCTTCCTTCCTTCCTTCCTTCTTTCCTTCCTTCCTTCTTCCTTCCTTCCTTCCTTTCCTCCCTCCCTCCCTCCCTCCCTTCCTTTCCTTCCTTTCCTTCCTTCCTCCCTTCCTTCCTTTCCTCCCTTCCTCCCTCCCTCCCTCCCTTCCTTCCTTCCTTTCCTCCCTCCCTCCCTTCCTTCCTTCCTTCCTTCCTTCCTTCCTTAACTTTAACATAAAAGAGCATGTTATAATCACCTAACTAAGTTGCTTGTCTACATGAGAAAGCATACTTTGCTTATAAACTTTTAGTAGTTTCTATAAGCAAACATGGTCAACAATATGAAGTTGACCTTAAATAGTAACCCCCTAAAGTGTTCATTAGGAACCCCATAATATTTTTCTGTAATCTAAATTTTATTTCCAGTTTTGATCCTGACTGGTGGTTGCTCAAGTAACACTGACATATTATAAGAAGTGCCCTTATTTGGGGGCAGCAAAAATATTTTATGAAGCAACTCTCCTGTCGAATCTGTGAATATATTTGAACTCATTCTAATCCAGGCACATGACCTGTGCCTTATGTGGGTCAGGCTGTGCGTGGGCCATTCTACTAATGAGCTCTATTTAATAGGTAGGCACCTACTACATTAAGCTCTGACTACAGTTTTCCTCTGTGACTGAATTGGAAACATTTTATGTCATTAATTAACATTTCAGGAGCCCTGATGGGCTAAAAGACAGAGATATTTTGGGGGCAAGACCTGGGGCTTCACTAACAACTGCCCACCCCCTCCTAGATAACCCAACTTTGTCCTTTTATGGTACACTTTCTGCAGTTATAGGAAGGTGTCTGTCTCTGTAAGCCTTTTCTTGCTGACACTAAAGTGTTAGATTCTACAGTTCTGGGATGGGGCTTTAGTAATCTTTTTTCCATTTGGGACCTAGTCAAACCTTTGTGATCAAACAGAAATAGTTAAAAAGAACATTTTATGTTGGTTTTAAAAGCAGTTATACTCAGCAGATGGTAGATAATCATTCAAGAATGGTTTGTTGAATCCTATTTCCTTCTGTGTCCACATTCAAACTTGCTGTGATGGAGCAGGTAGAATTGAGTGCCCAATCCTCTGCGTTCTTGCTGTCTGCCCTCTTGTCCGACTCTGGCTTTGGAAGGCTTTACGAAGTGTGTACAAAACGCAAGATTGCAGCTCCTTTTGTACGATGGCAAGCTACTTCTCTGGAACTCTTGACTTCTTGGCATCTTGCATAAATACAGCCTCTTTGCCACAGCACTTATCTTCTTCCTACTGAAACCTTTGTGTTTTTTCTCAGGCACAAAGAAAACAAAACTGTTTCCGGGTAGGGAAAGGCTGTGCTCTCTAATGTGATGTATTGCTTTCTTTACCAAGATCTGCCACAAAGTACTGGTGTCCAGAGGTAGAGATGCCAACAATAAAAATGCCAGTCCCTGGATATTTTCTGTCAGGAGCCCTCGCAAAGCAATTACTAAATTACAAGGTATTGTTAAGAAGGAAAATAAAGGGTGCATGAGCCTGCCATCAGTCCAGCCCTATGCTTTGGGAAGAGCCAGCAGAGTCTTTGGCATCTTTAGAGACTGGGGTGCTTCAATTACAAGCAGCATAGGGCAAATTGAACAATAGCTGGGAAAGAAGGCGTACGCAATAGGGCCGGGGGAGAGCAGAATGATAAATCTGGCAAAGGGTCGTAGAATGCTGGGAAGGAGTGCCTTCATGTTTAATGCACTTTCTGCCAAACCCAGGTGGTCAAATAGAAATGATTAATAAGAAAATTTTACTGTTGGTTTCATAAGATGTGATAGAAACAATTCATAGCCTTTGAAATGCAGCTCTTGAACTTGGTTGTCTACATGCAACAAGGACAGACCGTTGTTGGTCTGTCAGTTATTGACTCCTCAATAACATTGCCCCTAAGGTCCAGAATGTTGGGTTCTGTTTTCTGGGAAACGGTTATAGAAGCATCCTTTTGGTATATTAGCAATGAGCGCTTGTGAAGATAATCCAACACAGCTCCCCTTATGCTGGATTTCTACAAATATTAAGCAATATGTTGCTCTTACAGAGCTCTTAGATGGCTTCCCTGTCTCTCCCCAGTTTGGATTAATTGCTCCCTCTTTTGTGCTTACGTAGGATTTGTTTGAAGCCCGATTTTAGCATTCGTGACATTTTTGTTCTTTTCCTGGTAGGTGCTCATGTGTCTGCCTCCTACACTAAACCCAAAGTTCAGGAGGCTCTTTCTCTTCACCTTGATACATCAGGGCACCAAGAGCAGTGCTTAGGATGTGGGGTTTACTAAGGTAAGTCTGCAAAATTAAGTAAGTGGTTAAAGTGTTTAGAAAAGATATTTCGATGAGATCGATGGTTCATCTGAACTGTGGGGCTACAGGAGATTTAAGTGGAAGGGCTATTAGTGTATAGATGGAGTGCAATGTATTTCAGATATTTTAATTTGTCGGCAAGGTGGAAGCAAATGGATAGGAAAATGTGTTAGGGTCACATAAAGAGGGATGTTTTTCAGAAGCACAGAGTGGAGAAAATATCACCATCTTCTGCTGCTCTAATTGGATTACAGTCAAATGAAGCATTTGTGGAAGAGGTCAGCGTTTTCCATGTGCATCAGCGCTGTCTGGGGCTGTCACAGATATGTACTGGGGTTAGTGCTACTTGTTCCGCAGGTGTGACTTTGAGGAATAAGCAGTCCACACTGGAGTGACATTAAAATGAGAACATCGTGTCCATGCATTTTATCAAAAAAGTGGCCTGGTTAAATACGCTGACAGATGACAAGCAAAAGACTCGGATACTCTTCTTGTATGGGGTTGCATGTTTGAAAGGGCTCGCTGTCCTCACACCGCAGAGCAAGGGTGAGGAAAGGTCCTTGGCCAGAAGCTGGAAATAGCTTTGTCACCAGGACCTCCCAGATCTGGACAGTGTAATAATGGTGACTGCTAACAATGGCTTGCGTTTGCCCTAGGTTCTTGTTTTCTTTCCATGGCTTTTTTTGTTTTGTTGTTTTTTTTAGTTAGAGTGAAACTCTTACACTGGGCTTCAGCTCAAATTTCTAATTTGGGAGTGTGTGTCTTCTGCCTCACAATGCTTTACCATAAGCCCTCAATTTCCGCTTCCCAGCAATAAAACAGTTCTCACTGTCACAGCAAATGTGATAGGGCTTTTTTAAAGGAAGCCACAATTGATGGCATCGCTAGAATGGCTGAGAATTAAAGGAAGCAGAGTTGCAAAACCCATGATAAAACAATTTTTTTTTTTTTGGCCTCCTGATGTCTAGGATTTAGGAGCCCGGTGTGAGGCTGACCCTGGCTCAATTCTGATTGTGCGAGTGGTAACCTGTGTGAGGCTTTACCCCCAAGGCTCTGTGGTCCTGCTGAAGGCACCTCACAGTCAGGCCATTGGGGGTTGCTGCCAGGCTGGCTTTCCAGCGACGGTGGTGCGTGCGGGTGACTGCGGGCCCTCCACTCACCTCTCAGCCTCTTCAGCCTCTGCTCCCGCCTCCTCCTTCTCACCACCAGCAGGAGCACAAACAGCAGCAAGACCCCCACCAGGATACAGGAGATGGTCACCAGCATCTTGAGCCCCTCATTGGTCGTCAGCCCTTCTTCGCTTTGCACAACGGACTTAGTGAGTGGAGGGATTGTACCTGAAAGCAGGGCCATGGTGTTAGATGACTATTAATGAAGACAGCATGGCGGAGGTTTTAGGGATGACGGTTACAAGAGGCGCACTGTGTGATCCAAGGGTGTCCGGGTGATGAGGAATGAGAGGAACTCTTTATCTAGGTCCTTGCTGATTCATTTCCTTTCTCACGCTCCTCCTCTGCCCAACTTTCAACTTATTTGACAGCACATCAACTCGGGATCTGCACAGAGGGTGAAGTGCGTTTCTTTGAAAGGGACTTCATTTTGCAATGTACTGCTGGGCGTAAGCACTTGAAAAGCACAATGTCCAGGCGAGGTGCTTTAAAAAGCCACATGCACCTACCTGGAATTGTCACCCTTAGGACAACTGATGGAGGGTGTTTGAAAAGCTGCACATCAAAGAAGGAACAGTAGGTCTGGCTGGTGGACAGGAGTCTGGAGGGAGACTGTACCAGCCACACTGGCTGAAAGAGCCCTAACATCCCTTTTTGTCTGGCTATTCACTTGCTTTTTATCACAGGCGTAAGACCAACTCTACTTTAGAAGCTCACATACAAGAGCTGTGGAAAACTTTTCAAAGAGGAAACATCTAGGTCCCCAAAGCACCCCCCTTAGTGATAAGGCATTTATTATACAGTATTATGAAATTCAAATTATTTAGAATCATAAGGAAGTGCCTAAGTAGACTGAACTCTGAGTTATTTCAAGCTGCTTTCTATGCAGAGGCTGCATACAATGGGTGCAGAGATTCCAATATACATCCCCACTTCGTGGGGTATGCATTCTGGCCCCTTCCATTACATAAGAGTCTCCAGCCCATTGTATTTTCCATGGTAAACAAGGGCCAGGAAGTCAGGGGCTTAGGAAAAATAATGCAAAAAGAATGTAATTCGTCCCTGCATAAACATGGTCTTCATCCTGCATTTAGAAAGTAGAGCAGGGATAAGAGAATCCAGTCCCCTATGCTACCTGCTGTGGCCAAGAAAAAGGTTCTTTCAACTGTGCGGTGTTTTTAGCTGGAAACCCAAGTCTGGGATACTCGGAACCCACGTAAGAGAAGTGAAGATGGTCTGCAAAACCAAGCAGCACAAGGACACATGCTTATGTTTGACTAAGGAAACAGCAGAAGCAAGAGTCAAAGAAAGAAGTGGAAGCAACTGAGGTCTGATTGGCATAGAGGTGAGGCTAACTGTCCACTTCTGTTTCTCCAAAAATCAAAGAAAAGTCTTCAGTCAGACATGACCAAAGAGATATTAGAGCTATATATCCAGGAGATCAGTTCAAAGAAACCCATAATCCTTTTCAAGGAAAATATAAGTATGTATTTTTATTTCCTACTGTGATAAAATGATCAGATTTCAGAAAATTAAATGTAGCTCACAGGACTTTTACACGATTGTAATCTAAGGTTCTGGATCAAATGAGAGCACCTCCCCCTGCTTTTTTTTTTTCTTAAGAAGACAAGCATTTAAAATCTGTGGAGTACTTTGTAAGTTTGAATCATAGTTTCAAATTCTGCACATGAGTGCTTTCTAATGAAAAGATTAGCGTGACCATATCACTGATGTGCACACCAAAACCCAGTGCCCTGGCAGCTCCACAGATTATAGAGAAGCTATGTGCCAGCATGTGATTATCTTAAGTCAATTACTGTAAACCAATAATCTAAAATAAGAAATACGCTTACTGCCCAAAACGGTACCTGCTAGCAGAGAACTTCGGGGGAACTCTTAACTGCAAAGTAAAGTGTTTGGTAAGTCAAAGTCCTTTATTTTGTAAGATCAAAGACTTAAACCATGTTGGAAGAGAAAGCTGATAGGAAGAGCTGCTCTCTGCCTGTGGGTGATGCTTTCAGATCACCCTTTAGCGACATCACTTGTAACTGAGGGCTGGTGTAACCAGTGTCGGAAGGCTTCCACCTGACGCCTTCTTCCTACATTCATGGGTCCCAGGCCTGAAGTGCTGAAGGCTAGTCTGGACTCTGGCTGAGGAGAACTTTGTGGAGAAATGGCCTTGGACAGGAGACTTGGGGGTGGTGTTCCAGAGCATGAAGAACTCGTTCGGGGCCATCTAGCACAGCCCAGGAGAAAATGGGCAAATGAGGATCCTAGTCCACATCACCTTGTTAGCCTCCTTTAGTTGTTTCCGAGGGCCCTTGGGTTCATGGACACTCTTCTTAGGATAACAGAGCCTCCACCCTAAGGAGGTTCTTGCTGAAGCAAGATCTCAAGTACACATGAGCAGAGGAGGGAACACCCTTCAGCCTACCTAGTGATGAAAAAAGTATTGGGATGTTTGTTCGGGTACAGACTTTCTGGGCTAAGCCATCCAGCACTGTGGTCTGACCTAATCAGTGGTATTGGCCAGAGGGCTCACAGGGGCAGGAGCGATGTTAAGTCAGGAGCTCCAAGCATCCCGATGAACTGTGGTGGGTGTCACCTTGTGACTGAGCTTCTCACTCACTCACTCACTCACTGCTTTTCCCTGAGTGAAAGTCACTGCAAAGTTACAGAAATCAGCACCAATATACTGCTATTTGAGACTTTCTAAAGTTCCCTGACCTCATAGCAATCAATGACACTCTACCTTTTAGCTTCACTGGGCTGGGCATTTGCTCAGATATGAATAAATGGCCTTTGATACTAGTTGTATGGAAAAAAAGGATAAAAATTTGTATCACTTATTTTTGATTGACTAAACATCACAAGATACTTCGCTTGGTTTTCAGAATGGTCATGCAAATTGCACGTGTGTGTATCGAGGGGGGACAGGACAGACACTAATATCTTATATTATTCTATTTTCATCAGTGCCTCCATTTCTGCTCAGGGACTAACATAAGCTCCTTTACCATGAAAACTGTTTCTGCACATGCAGTTTAAGGGCTAAATGAGAGCAAAGACGAAGTTATGTGGGTTGGGATGGGGTGGGGGAGGGGTGAGGAGACAACAAAGGCAGTGTTAGCTCACAGTCATTGACAAAGGCAGAGAACCACGTGTCTGGTAAGTGAACGTTAAGAATCCTTCAGCCCGAAGAGACATCGCTCCTGCACCAAGATGCCCTAATGAGACTCCCATTAGCCCTCTGTTTCTGGAACAGAGCCATGGTCATGTGAACACAGTGAACTAGGGAGCCAAACAGGGAGCTAGCAGAATGGCCCCAAAGCCTAAAGGGTTCTGTGGGCGCTGGTCACACTGTGACAAGGATGAATGTTGAATGGGAGAGGGACAGTAAGCACATGCATATGTCCTGTGACACAAACAGGAAGACTACAAAGCCAGCCAGCTTACTGCCATCGTAGTTGAGCGTGGCGAAGTTGGCCTGCTTCTCCGCACAGCCGGCGCTGTTGCACACTCTCATCTGCAGCTCGTACCAGGTGGCTTCTTGCAGGTCGTACAAAATGTACGACTTGGAGAGAGAGGTCCGCTGAGCTGTGGTCCAGACCGTGGTCCCGAAGGGTCTGTACTCAAGTGTGAAGGAGGTGATGGGACAGCCACCATCATTCCAGCCAATGAGGTTCAGCCTCACACGCGTGGTGTTGATGCTGGCGAACAGCTCTTGTTCCTTGGAGAACTGAGGCTCTGAAGGAGAATGCACAGTGGGGATCAGCTCATGGGATACACAAATGAGGGCTGTCAGAGCAGTCACACAGTTTCTTCTGGCTGCTTTCCCCACCTGGGTGAGGAGCTCAGTCCAAGTCTGGATCATAGGCCACTTGCAACATGTCCCCTATTTATAGGGACCTATGGGCCCATGGACTATCTCCAACCATAAAAACCTAGGTGTGAGAGGGAAAACTGGGTGCGTAGGGGTTATTTTTGTGTATCTTAGAGCTCATGAAGAGCAGTGCTATTTTCATGAATACATTTCCTTGAGTGGTTCTCTTTTTAATGTTTATTTATTTTGAGAGAGAGAAATAGCATGCGTGAGAGAGCACAGGAGAGGGGCAGAGAGAGGGAGAGAGAGAGAGTCCTAAGCAGGATCCAGAGTCAGCATGGTGCCTGATGTGGGGCTCAATCTCACAACTGTGAGATCATGACCTGAGCCAAAATCAAGAGCTGAGTGTTTAACCAACGCAGCCACGCAGGAGCCCCTCCATGACTGGTTCTGAAGGAATCAGTGCTGTGTACCCAGCTGACCTGTTTTACTCTCATGCGGATGGATCTGACTCAAGAGAAGTCTAGTTGGATTTGGGAGGTAGAAACAGGTGTCCCTTGCCATCCAAGCACTTCCAACTGGAGCCCAGAGGCCTAATAGATATGTTTCTGCATAAATCAATACCTCATCCTTTGAACCCTGGTCACGGCTTATCCAAAACTCTGGTGCCAGATCCAAAGAGTGCCTTTGCCTTCCTATCTCTAGCTCTTCTGCCATCCTGTGCACCAGATGGAGTCAGATATGAGGGGGAGCTACAGAGACTCTCTCTTCACTGCCTCACCTACACCCACGTACCACTGTACCCCTCCTCTTACTGGTGTCCTCAGATTGCAATTTCACCGCTGAGCACCATTTTCCCGCTGGGGTTCCTCTCCTCAAAGGTCCATGTTTCATATTAGAAACCAATTCATATTAAAGGTCAACAGTCACTTCCCACATGAAGAGTGGGGGAGGGGCGCTCTGAAGCAATGTGAAAGTTCTGGATAGAGGGGTCATGGGGTTGACTGAGGGAGAAGATCACACCAGAATAAGATGAAAGGCAAATGTCCTATTTCATGGCCGCCCAGCCAGGGCACTTTATGTTGGCACCATAGCCCTTGATTTTCAAATGATATTCCTCTTCTTCACTGTAGATGAGATAATGAAAAGAGAGAACCAGGATATTCTGTAAAGAACGGCCACCTCTCTCATTACGCTGTAATACTTCCCAGCCTGTTTCAGGAATAACAAAGTTCAAACTCACAAACAAGTGTGCAAATATATGATGCATCTTTTGGGATTCCAATCCCCCATTCAATCTCGAAAACGGAGGAAATGTAGAAGCAGAAGGCATACGCACCTTTCCCCAGTGTTTTCGCTTCTATGATTTCACTTATGCGCCCTGGGCCCACTCCATTCTGTGCAGTAAGAGTAAACTTATACCAAGTCCCACACTTCAGGTTTTCCAGGCGGTAAGAGCGCTCACTTGGGCTGATTGGAAAACTTCCCCACTGCTCACTGTTATCCTCGGAGTACTGCAGTATGTATCCTACAGAAAACAAGAGATCATCAAAGAGCATTGTTTCCTTTCTACTAGAAGTTTGCATTTTGTATAGGGTAAAATTCTCAGAATTCATGCATCTTTGGAAAAGAACATTCGAAGTCTCCCTGATTCCAGGAAATTCAACCTAGGCTAGGAGGAGGGCTGTGGTGATGCTTTCATTAGTAGTTAGGCCATACCAGTGTACAGTGTGGTGTATTGCTAATTGGGATGGTGAAAATAAAACCACTTTCTCCCTATTTCCTTTTAAAAGGTATAGCAGGGGCTCCTGGGTGGCTCAGTTGGTTAGGTGCCTGACTTTGGTTCAGGTCATGATCTCATGGTTTGTGGGTTCGAGCCCTGCGTTGGGCTCCATGCTGATAGCTCAGAGCCTGGAGCCTGCTTGGGGTTCTGTCTCTCCCTCTCTTTCTGGCCCTTCCCCTCTAGCAATCTTTTTCTCTCTTTCAAATATAAAATAAATCATTAAAAATTTTTAAGAAAAAAAGGGTGGAGCAGGCAGCAGGGAGAGGACACTAAATCTCTAGACATCTGGGCTCAGAGCACAATGCCTGAATCCTTGGGCATCATCATGATTGGAAGCTGAATTATTTTTAAGAGAACCAAAGTTCTGGAAAAGCTGGACCAATGTTATCAAGGGCATAGGAATCTCACCAATGACCCCCTACCTAGTCCACAACTACTAAGGGAACCAGCTCTAAATCCTGTAGCCATCCCAACATTTCAGTGGTAACCTGCTCCCCCTTTGTCTGAAAAATCCTTCCAAAAGCTCATCTCTACACATGACCACTATTACCTCTACATCTACTACCATAGACATCAACTGCCCATTTCTTGAGTGCTCACCATCTGCCATTAACTGTCCTCAGCCCATTACTTTCATTACCTCACCTAGTCCTCTGAGACTGTGATTATTGTCTCCACAGTGGGATGAAGACACTGAGGTTCAGAGAGGTTAGGGAACCATTCTAGGGCTCCATAAGTAAGATCCAAAACCCACATCAGACTCTGAAGCCAGCACTCCTGGCCCTTGTGATCACCGAACATTCCTCCTTGTTATGGCTTTCGTCCCTGTTACCCCAGCCTATTCCTGGGGTCAAATCTGTCTTGTTTTCTCTGTCCCTGTCTCCTCCACACTCATACCCCAACAACCCAGGTACCAGCCTGCCTGGTGCATGCTGTCCTCACACCAGTGAGGTATCTTCTACCACCAGACTGGTATCTTCCCTCCAGCCCGTGAGACTATTTTTAACACAGGCAAAACACTTCTCAGCTCCACAATACAGAGGCTCCTAACCCCACACTGGCAGCATTGAGTATTTTGCAGACCTCCCACACGGAGGTCCCCTGGCCTCGATTCTTCCTTCTGTGGTGAGGGTCTGCATTTTCCCTGTTCTTTGCTCCTTCCTTCCCCTCTGGTCTTCTGCAACCTTGGGGTTCCTCCTCCTTTCCCAGCCTCATTTGAGTGTTTCTTTTTTCTTTTTTTTTTAAGATTTTTTTTTTATGTTTTATTTATTTCTAGGAGAGAGAGAGGAACAGCAGGAGCAGGGGAGGGTCAGAGAGAGAGGGAGTCACAGACTGAAACAGGCTCCAGGCTCTGAGCTGGCAGTCAGCACAGAGCCCGACGCGGGGCTCGAACCCACGAACCACGAGATCATGACCTGAGCGAAAGTCGGACGCTTAACCGACTAAGCCACCCAGGCGCCCCACATTTGAGTGTTTCTATCTGCACCCCTCAAAGTTCTTTCAGTAGCTGACAGGTGGGTGAGGGATCTGTGAACCCCATGCTCCCAATGTCGTCTCCTGGGTTCCCCTCCAGCTCTGTGCAAACCACCTCCTTGCTGCCCTGAACATCACAGGGATTATATTTTCCTTCTAATTTCCTCCATCCAAGTCACATCTGGGAAGCTTTCCTAATACTTGGCAATGGGATCCCCCATGCCAATGGCCTTGGCCACTGTTGTGTTTCGCGGACCTCTGGTTGTTTTTGCTTGGAAACTCTTCATTATTAAAGTTGGTTTCATCTCCAAGACCTTCTACTCTGACACTTTCTGTACTACCTTTCCCCTGCTCTCACACTTATGAACCAAAACTTCATTTCATTTGAGCTTGGGGTCCTAGGATCCCTTGAACTCTTCCCTAGATGCCCCATTTTTTCCCATAACAATGTTCTCTAATGAGCCTAGAATCTTCGGGAGGCCATTTTCACCATTTTCACTCACTCCTATGACTTCTGGCCACACTTACCAGTCATCAGCTCTGGTAACCTGCGATCCACTTTACCTCCCAGCTGCCCAATACCACTTAAGGAAGTCATTAAACTGAAAATTGTGACCATCACAATTTGGTCTATTTATCTGCAGCTGGGGCCTCGCTCCCTCTTGGCAATGACTTTGTTGGTCTATTAATGACTCCCTGTGCATTTCACATGGCAGCTGTTACAAATCTTTCTCACTTTCCACACTCCTTCAAACCCGCAAACACATCCTCACCCCCCAATCAGCCAACTGTTTGTTTGTTTGTTAAAGGGAAGTTCCTCCCTTTCACTCAGTGGAGTGCTGATAAATATTTAACAACTGGCTGTTCAGGAAGGAAGGAAGGAAGGAAGGAAGGAAGAAAGAAAGAGAGAAAGAAAGAAAGAAAGAAAGAAAGAAAGAAAGAAAGAAAGAAAGAAAGGAGGGAGGGAGGGAGGGAGGAATGAAGGAAGAAATGGAGCCTTGACCAGTAGCATTTCTGATTTCTGTGGTGTACAAAAATCCCAGCCTGGGTGTAGTCACTGAGTGCAAGGTGAAGAAGAAGAGATGGGGCAGCTTGCTCTCGTGAGCTGGGAGGTGCTGACTCCAGCACTCCACTGGTTCTGCCCTGAAATGGCTCCCTATTTCTGGCTGTCTGCTCCTCACTCAGAAGAAGCATGGCCTCTGCCGTTGGAAATCCAAGCCCGCTATCCCCTCCCATGTGCTCTAGGACTAGCCCCCCACTGCTGTGCATCTTCAGTCTGTCCCTCTGGATTCTCTTCCCTTCCTGGGGCCACAGCTTGCTCAGTGTGAACATTCTTCCGACTCCATGAAGGCTAGAATTATCATGCTACTTCATTCCTCAGGACACACTTCCCATATTCTTTTCTACTATGGACTAATTACAAAAGCTCTGTGCAAATGGATCATTTCCCACTTAAATTCTACGTTCTCTATCTTTCCATGTTTTATAAGTTACAACAATAACTGTGGTTATTTGAATGAATGATTGAGTTCAGGAGTGAATGAATGGCAGAGTGTTGACAACATGGGAAAGAAACAGTATGCAGAATCTTGGGGGGGGGGAGAAATTAGCAAATTCTTTTTCTTTCTCTCTTTGTTAATCTTTCACTCAAATTGGATGCATAATGATACTTTTGTGAATGAGATGCCTTGGATGAAGGATGAGTTTCAGGAAATACCATAAAAATAGACGTGGCTTGCTGTTTAGGTAGTGGGAGAATTAATTATAACTAACACATAACAATTACATGATGAAGATGTGTCACTTATCACGATTGTGGACAACCTACTGCTTATTACCTCTGATGGAACTGCCCCCATTATCTCCAGGGAGCCACGAGAGGGTAATGGAAGAAGACGTTGTTTTGGACACTGTGAGCCGAGGCTGATCAGGTGGAACTAGATACGAAACAGTTTTTAGAAAACAAGAATTAGTTTTTCACATCTTTAATCTGCTTTAACAGCCATTTACCAAATCATTTTTTAACAGCCATTTATTAAATAAGTGTTTTAGGGTGCCAAAATATGCAATTCACTTCTGTCAAAATGTCTATTTAGTTGATGTCCTTGGTTAAAGAGACAGAGCAGACTGAATCTATTATTTAACAAAAATTCAACCACATTTCTACTTGAATTTATATCTAACTCATTTCCACATGGATTCCTTGAATTTCTGAGTTGTTCATCACTGATTGAAATCTTCTTTAAACTTACTAAGGATGCATGTATTACTCTGAATTTCAGCCATGACTCAAGTGAGAAAGATAAATGGCACCCGCTTAGCTGTTCTGTTCTCAGGGATGGGAAGTGGGGAGAGAGAATGGCTAGTGAGAAAAAGAATTGCAAAAGTTTCCACTTGTTAAGCTACTCCTCCAGGATGTAACACACACACACACACACACACACACACACACACACACTTCTGAAAATCAAAGGTGTGCCATTGAGTGGCTACACATGAACTTGCATACTCATTCAAGGATTGAAGAATCCATAACTTCTAACCAATGGGCCTCAATATTATTTTGGATCAGCACCGAAGACAAAAGCAGTGAAGAAACTCAGAATCACGTTATCCAAATTATATGGAAAGCTTCCCATAAAATGTCAATCTCTTTTCCTCTGAGAGAGGCCCATATATAGTAACTGAAAGGTGTGAAAAACTGACCTTCTCTTTAGAGTCACAATATCAGATCAATCTTCTAAAACACCATGAAATTCTCTTGGCTCCACTTTTCTTGAAACTCCAGATCAATTTTGCATTATTTTAAAAAAATATATTTACCCTCCTCCCCTCCTCTCTCACTGAGGACAATACTGATTTTATTGTTACTCACTGTGATTTATTAATAGAAAATAGAAAAGGTTAGGTAATTAGCAGATAAGGGTTATTTTTTGTTTGGCTTATTTTTTGTTTATGTTTTCTATGTTACACTTAACACCTGTGTAGAATAAACCATGCAATTGGCGGAAGCTACCTAGATGAACTTTCTTGGCGATGCAAAAATGTTAATACAAGATAATAACAATATATCTTTTATCCTTCTATAGTGTTATCTTTGGGACAATAAATGTTTTTATTTTTTTCAACTGTCAGCATTACAATTTTCAAAGTGAGCATGTATGTATTTTTTTGTAATAGAAAATAGCTATTAGCTCTTTAGAAAGGCTGATTTTTAAATTAGGTCAATATTACTCTTTGCAAATAGGCATGCATCTTAAAAAATCATTAAATAGAGCCCCCCCCCCAATCTTGTACCTTGTACTTGCAAATTTAAAATAATTTCATCTGATCCCCAGTTGTTATTGGCAATGCAGCTGTAATAGCCGGAGTCTTCCGCCTTCACTGTGCGGATAATGAAGCTCCCGTTGCTGAAGATGCTCCTTCGCCCATCAATCGTTACTAGGCTGGGTGTCCCGTTACTGCCTCACAGGAAGAAAAGGGCACAGATTAAAGAAATTACAATCCAAATTAGCTGAGACTGGGGAAAAGCATAAAGAGTCTTTTCTGAAGGAAACAACACATTTGGAACTAAACTGTGATTCTGCGACCTAAACAATCAAAAGACTGAATTTTGTTCTTTGTAAAAAAACATGCTATGTGGAAGTTAGCTCTGTGCTGGGTGCTTGGATTCTGGCTCTCACATCTGTCAATGCCCATCACATCCTTAATGGGTCTCTCTCTCCTCCACCATGTAGGCACCATGACTTCCTCTTGTAAATTCCCTCTAGGGCAGAAGAGCCATTCTGACCCAATCCCATAGGGACAAGTAAATTTGAGGGTCTCTTGTAGACTTGCTTAAATCCACAGTTGTTGATAATTTTGACAAAGAAAGTGGACTGTAGTTTCTCAAGAGGGTGATGACTTGGTACTAGTATAAATAGAGTTCCCTTGGGGTCATAACCGCATCCACAGTGGTGACTGTCCAGTCATCTAGGGCCATCCTCTCATCAGGCAGAATGCCTCTTGACCCTTGGGAGCTTATTAATTTCCTTGGATTAACTGATTTTATATTTATTTATTTATTTATTGGATTAACTGATTTTAAAAGACAGAAGAAAAGTGGTCGCTGGATCAAGACCATTATTTCAATAATTATATCTTTCAAGCGCTTTTGTTTGAAAATCGGCACTCTTCTGAACCCCTTTTATATCAAATCTCCATGCTCATTAGTGAATTCTCAGCCCTTTATTTATATCCCAATTTCTTCCTCTGAACAGAGAGAAAGCACTTAGAAAAGTTACAGGACTGAAAACATCTCACCCACTTTCTCCCTCCTATCTTGGCTGCTATTATTTCAATAGTTATTATTAAGTATGGAAAACCAGATTTTATATTAGCAAAGTCCTAATGCATTCCATTTCCTAAAGCCATTTCTCAGAGAAGTTGAGGTAGGGTTAGTTGGACCATTATCTTGGAAGGAGAAAAATGGGTCCCGGTTCTCATAGGATGGTAGGAGCATTCATCTTGATTATAGAGGAAATTTACATGATAAAGTGAAGAGATCATTGGGTTGGTTAGACTATTTTCCTCTCAAGCATTCTGTTATGATTTGAAAGGCTCTGAATTCACAGAAGATTGATACAGCACACCAAAACCTTTCAGTGCTAAAGCCAAGATCTGCCCCCTACCCCAACTTCCTCTCCATTAGAAGACTTGGTGTCTCCTGGAATTTTCCTGAGTAGAAATGAATATAAAATAAGACCACTAGACCCAACCTTGTATGTCTGATGCATTGTCTTAGAGTTTCACTAAAGGCATACATTAGGTTACTGGTTACCTGTCTTTCATCCATTTTACTGCAGGAGAAGGGTCCCCAACAGCTTTACAAGGTAAGGCGATGTCTTTCATCCATGGGGTAGTCACTGTGCCACTGAAGGTCAGGATTCGTGCTGGAGCTGGAGCACCAAACACAGCAGAAGCCCAATTGCACCACGGCTTTATCTACACAGAGGCTAACATGACCTTTCCCAGTATAGTAACACCCCCCCAAGAGCACGAATGCAGCACAGCCAACTGATGTTACACATGTCAACACTATTCCATGGTATCAGGATGTGTAAAAGGATTGTCTTCGTAAAAATATACAAATACCTGAAAATCCCTATTGGAGCATTTCCCCTTTCTATTGACTAAATATGAAGAACCCAAATGAAATATTTAGGTCTTCACAAGCTCAGTAGCCCCAAGCTGTGTTTTCTATGAGACCAATTATTTGTAGAAGCACTTTATTAAGCAATTTATCTCAACACCAAAAAAACACACATTAAAATATACTTTTAATATTGGAGAGAATAGGCAATACAGAGCATAAAGCCCCAAAAGATGGAGAAGTAAAACTGGAACCACTTCTATTTATCAATTTTATGGTACTTTCCCAACTTTATTGTATCAATTTGATCTTCAGCACAAACGTTAAGGACAATGTGTGTTTTCAGAGTGGCTTCTCTTGAAGAACAACTGTTTGCTTGGGACAGTGATTCAGATGCTCCAACGGGAGCATCTGTCAGAGGCATCTGGTATCGGAACTGTCCCAAAGCAGCAAGAGAAGAGAGGAAAAAGCCCAGTGCACCTGTGTCATCGGAGGTCTCCTTGAAGACCGAGGAACCAGCACTGACAGGTTCCTAGTACTACCTTCTTGAGCAAGACACAGAAGCTGACACCAAGACATAAGTCTTCTAGAAGCAAAACAATGTGCCCCACCTTTGCTATACATTTTGATACTGCTTTCTGGGATGCTCCCTCTAGAAGCTCAGCCAGGCCAGACACACAGACACAGAAACCACATATGGAAGGTAGCCCCAATCTGGTTATGGACCCATAAAGATGGGACCAGTGTTGGGATCCTGAATCATTTAGAACTTGATGGTTTGGGCTGGCCAATGGGCATGGGGAGCAGACTCCCCAGGAAAGCCCTAGAATTCCAGGAAAGATGGACCAAGTCATTACAGAGGCATCTTGGTCTAGAACACAAGCCTTGGTCATAAGGTCTACCAAACAACTCTTATTTTCATTGTTCAGAGCGCTGTGGGCCAGAACTGAGACAAAGAGGACATGCAGGTGGGTTCAGAAGCTGAGCCTGTTTTGTGCAGCAAATATTACAGGAAGCTCTTCCTTTTTAGAGCAGAGCCTTCAGGATGGCTCATGGACGGCACACTTTCACCATGGTATTCTAAGGTGGAGACCACTTTTTCAGTCAGTGACATTATTTTTTATTGAAACTAAAATACCTTGGTCAGGTGGCATTGGATTTCTGGCATTGGTGGTTTGTCATCTTCCATTTCAAATCTTTCAGACCATTCTTTTATATGATGAGGAATATTTTTGCAGCAAAACTGGGATGATTAGGAAATCTGGCTAGAGTTAGGGACTTTCAAGCATTTTAACGTACCCCTTCCTACTGTAAGGAACATATTGCATGTTGAATCCAGAAGTTACACACATATTGGGATGTGAATGAAAACAAAGTGCCTTAAATTAACACTTACCATGTTTCATGCATTCTGATCTTTGGTACATTTTTTCTTTCAAGTCAGTCTAGACTATTTGACTCTATTCCATTTTAATGCTTTAATATACTGGCCTTAAAATCAGTTCCAGGCCTTATGAACAATTGCTCATCAGCACTTTGAGCAATATAGGCCAGAATCACTTCATCTTGAAGCCCAGCACTCCCAGTTTGTAGAATTAAGGCCCATTTGTGGCAGCTGGAATGTAAAGGGTCCTCATCTGAAATTCCAAGACTAAGCTACAGAACTCACCAGATATGGTTTTCAAAAGGGAGCAGTCAAGGGAATCGTCTAGAGTCTCTGTTAGAAACACATATTCCTATGCTGACCTGTGATTCATGGATCCTGGATGAGTTTAAGGAGTCTTAACGTGCACCTCAGGTGATTCTGAGATTCAATTCCACCTGCAACTGGACATCCTTTCTGGGCTCTGTACTGCTCGACCCTGGTCCTGGGCTCCTTCGGGATGGTTTTCCTCCAGGACTGGGTCCATGTTTCCATTCTGCCACTTCGTACATGTAACAGCAGTCCTTTTTGTGACCTTAACTCTAGAGTTTGGACTTTGCCACCTGCTGATAGATTTGCCACTGCTGCTGCCTGCATCCATCTCCCAGAAACTACAGGATAATCTGGACCAGTCTCCTTGGGCTGCTGGCAGCTTCTCTCCAGCTTGATCCTGTCAGCCTTTGTGGTTTGCCGGTGCCTGGGGCTTCTGGGTGGAGGTTTTTAGCCAGAACATCTGCTCCATGCCTAAGCTGTTCCTTAGCTCAGCCGTTTTCTGGAAAACCCATCTGGATCAAGCCTAACTCTGAGTGAATTCCACTTGAACATAGGAAACCGAACATTTCTGGAGAAATCCATACAACAGAGAATTTAGGGCCCACCATACATTTACAATCACCGACCTCAACTGACCTGACTGCTCTGCCCTCCAATCTTACTGTTTTGTTAGTAAGTTCCTTCCTATTTTTCTGCAGTGATAATTTCCTACTGTCCTTCCTTTTCTCAAACTCCTTTCTCCACCACACCCCAAATCGCCTAATGGTTGGCAGAGGAAACAGAAAACTCAGGTTGGGAACTCTGCCTTTCCTGTCTTCCTCCAAACCTCAGTCCTGTGGCCCCACCCTCNGGACTTGAGTCTTCCCATTGCCATGCAGACATGTTCTGCTGGCTGACATATTAGCCCAGAGCCTTTCCTTAGGTGAGGCCCATCCTCACTCCAGCTTGTGGCTTCTTCCAGGTGATGTGTGTTTGGAGAACTTTCTACCAACTAGGTCTGCTTCCTCAACTCCCATCTATTCTGTCCCCTCAACCAGCTCCCATCCCCATGAAATGGCTCTCAAGGTCAGCAAGGTCCTTTGTGTGGCCAACCCAAGGGCACTTCTAGTCTTGTTTCCCTTGACCTTCTAGCAGCTGTTGCCATGGTGGACCACTCCCTCTTTTCCAAAACATCTCTGTTGATACCACCTCACGCCAGTCAGAGTGGCTAAAATGAGCAAATCAGAGAACTCTAGATGCTGGCGAGGATGTGGAGAAACGGGCACCCTCCTACACTGTTGGTGGGAATGGAAACTGGTGCAGCCCCTCTGGAAAACAGTGTGGAGGTTCCTCAGGAAACTAACAATAGAACTCCCCTAGGACCCAGCAATAGCACTGCTAGGAATTTACCCAAGGGATACAGAAATGCTGATGCATAGGAGCACATGTACCCCAATGTTCATAGCAGCACTCTCCACAATAGCTAAAACATGGAAAGAGCCTAAGTGTCCATCAACGGACGAATGGATCAAGAAGATGTGGTTTATCTATACCATGGAATACTACATGGCAATGAGAAACAATGAAATCTGGCCATGTGTAGCAACGTGGATGGACCTTGAGGGTGTTATGCTGAGCGAAATAAGTCAGGCAGAGAAGGACAAATATCATATGTTTGCACATATAGGAGGATTAGGAGGAACTTGACGGAGGAACAAGGGGGAGAAGAAGGGCGGAAATGGTGGGGGAAAGGGAGAGAGGCAAACCATGAGAGACTCTTGAATGCTGACAAAAACTGAGGACTGATGGATGTGGGGGGGTGGGGATGGGCATGGAGGAGGACACTTGTGGGGATGAGCACTGAGTGTTATGTGGAAACTAGTTATTTGACAATAAACTATTTGTAAAAAAAAAAAAGTCTCAAGAATAAAAAAAAAACAAAACACATCTCTGTTGAGTTCCAGGCCTGGCCCTCCTGGCTATTCTCTTGCTTGTCTGGCCTCACCGCTTCCTCTCTTGTAGCCCATGTGCCTCAACCTCCCCAGAGAAAGCTGATGTTCTGCAGAGCTACTCCTGGACCTGGAGGTACTCCTGGACCCGACTCTGTCTCCTGGGTAGGCTCTTCACATCCCAGGTATGGGGATGTCTGAGTGCTGACCCCTCTCCATCTCTCCTCTTGAGAAAAAGGACTTTTCCCACCACCTGCCAGACACTGAACACACAGAGGCAGAGGAGAGGTAAAGCTACTGCTAAGTTGACATTTCATATTGCTGGTTTGCTTTTATCCCACTGTGCCAGCCTTAGGTCCATTGATAGTCACTGTTTTCTAAATGTGAGAGTGTGTGTGAGGGGTGGCTGGATATCATAATCACAGATTCTAATAGTAAAAAAAAAATCCACCAATTTATTTATCTTACCAACAATATATTTACTTTCTATCTGTAATTGTGTTCAAAATGTGACAGCATTCTCTTTTTCCCTTACTACGCTATTCTGCCTCCTTCTTAGTGTCACATTTATAAGCAAGTTAGCATGAGCTCTTAGAGGTAAAATTGGAATCTTGGAATGTTCTCTTATGTTCTCTTTGGGGCACCTAGCAGCCTTGTTAGTAATAAATTGCCAATGTGGTATATTCCAAAATCAGGGGACATCTCCTGCTAGCCTGGAATTGTGATATTAGTACACTTACTTGTGAGAAGTGCTAATTTAGTGGTTCCCTAAACACTGGGTGGTAGCAATTACCAGAAGTAGAATAAGAATATCCTGTGACTATATGTGCTTTCAAAGGACCAGTATAACAACTTAGTGTGAAGGTACTATATTCATTTTTAGGAACTTTTTGTTCTTTGGTGACTCGGACTTCCCACTATTAATTATCTTGCTTATAGTGTTTTATCACTGGAAGAAGGACTGAAGATTTTCTTATATTCATAAGTCTCCAAAATAAACATTCTCTTTAAGGAGTATGATCCTTGATTTTGATGAAAGCAGAACTTCCTTAGGGAATTACTATGGAGTGATTTTCACGTACCCAAAGGGATGAATGGGGCGGGGGAACTCTTTTTCTTTGTTTTCCTTAAGGCACTTTGAATTGTGGAGCCACTCACCCTTAGTGCTGTGTTCACTTCTAGGAGGATTCTTTTCTGATTTGCACAAACGCCCAGTGCCAGCTAGCAGCAAACTTATTTCTTAGGCAGAAATGTTATGTGATGTTCTGATTTTCTGGAGATTTTTAGGGCATTATAAGCTTTATTTCTGAGAGAACAGGGATTTAAACACAGTCCAATTACGATGGGAAATGAGGTCTTTACTACATTGGCACACCTTTCGCTAATGGCTCTACCGTGATGATTTCACTGCTGTTTCCTCTCCCGGCTGAAGTCACTGCTACCACCCAGACACTGTACTGACGGTTCCGACTCAGGTTGGGAATTCTGTAGGAAAATGAGTCAGGAGAGGCTTCAAACTCGCTGATCACCTGTGAGAGGAGACATAAATGTTTCCACATTCAAGGAGGCAAATGGGACAAATGGATTTACTAAAGATGTGGTTATCAACATATCATCTATCCTAACAAACAAAAATCACCACTAATCCTTTTTTTTTTTTTTAAAGGCTGGAATATATTGATATGGATACTGATGTCTCATATACACACATGGAGAGTTTACAGTTTTCTATGCAGCAGCTTTGGCAGCTACCAATGTGTAGTTTAGCCATTTACATTACAGGTCGTGGCACATATGATTTTGGCTGAGATAAAGTAACAAAAACAGATTTACCCTCTTACCCAAAACAACCCAAGAACACACAGATTATATGAAACCACAGTCTCAAGGGTATTGGCTAAGGCAATGAAGGACAGAGATCTCTGAAATATGGAAAACAAATGAAGTAAGCTTATGATTGCAGGGTTTTTACATTTTTGTGAAAGTCTCCAGGGTGTGGCACAGAGAAGGAGCCCAGAAGGAGCCCGGCCACTTCCCTGAGGTAAGGGTTCACACCTGAGAGACTGAGAGGAAGCTGGAGCTCACAGGATACAGCTACATGAGAGAGCGCTCGAGGGTTCTGAAGAGGGTCCCACCTGGGAATTCTGCCAAGCAGATTTGTGCAGGTATTTAAGGAAACTACCAGAAACTAGGGAAACAACTACCATAATGGATTGGAGGTCAAGGTGCCCAGAAATTACACAGGGCTGGGAATAATGCCTGTTCCATCAGCCAAATTAGAAGCCCTCAAAATTCACAGGGCATTGGATACAGTCCATACGGGTCTTACCTTGGTGGTGGGGAATAATTAGGTCTAGACTGAACACCGCACTGGTATTGCCTAACAAATACTAAAAGCAAAATTCATATAGATGATATTATTACTAAGTAACTTAACTGCCTCCCAGAACAAAAGTCAGAATATTTATAGCAGTAAAAATATTCAGTACCCGAAAAGGTAAAATTGGTAATGTTTGACATCCAATAAAATTTTTCCACATATGAACAGCCCAAATATCAACTAGCGAATGGGTAAACAAAATGTATTGTATTTATACAAGGGAGTATTATCCAACAGTAGAAAGAAATGAAGTACTAATACATGTTTAGCTTGGATAAATCTTGAGAATATTATACTAAGTGAGAAAAGCCAATTACAAAAGATCACATATTTATGATTCCCTTTTTACAAAATTTCCAGAATAGTCAAATCCATAGAGACAGAAAGTACACTAGTGGTTGTTAGGGGCAGGGTAGAGTTGGGACAGAATGGGGAATGATTGCTATAAGGTATAAGATTTCTTTTGGGGATGAGGATGAATGTTCTAAAATTAGATAATAATGGGGGCTGTGTAATTCTGTGAATATACTAAAAGCCACTGAATTGCATACTTTAGAAGCATGAATTTTATTGTAAGTGAGTTATATCTTTAAAAAGCTATTAGAAAAAGATTTCAGGAATGCAGAAAACCAGAGAAACATTTCTTTCATAAAGAAGATATAATTCAATCAAACCTAATTGACCTATAATTGACACCAATGTTAAATTTAGCAGAAATGGGCATTGTAACAGTTATTGCAATTGTATTATGGCTGTATTGTAACCATAGATATCCAAGAATTTAAATAGATCCATGAATGAAATAAAAACACCCAAGTCAAAATTTGAGATGCAATTACAATATGTGAAATGAAAAATACACTGGATTAGATTAACAGCAGTTTAGACTTGCAGGGAAAAAAAAAGGTCAGTGAACATGAAGATATATTAATATATGAAACACAGAGAAAAGACAGTGCTAAACTTAGCAGAGCTTTAGCGAGCTATGGAACAACATCAAGCAGCCTAACATACATGTAATCCCTGAAGGAGAGAAGGGAGGCATGACAGAAAAATGTTTGATAAAATAGTGACTGAAATTTTCCCACATTTCATGAAAACCATGAACACAGATAGCAAGAGTCTCAATGAAGCTCAGCCACAGAAATATGAAGAAAACTACATCAAGGCATATCATATCATAGCCAAATTGCTCAAACCACTGATAGGAAATCTTAAAAGTAGTCAGAGGCGGGATATGTTATATGTGGAGGAACAAAAACAATGATGTCAGAAGACTTCTTGTCAAAAACAATCCAAATGCTACTATGAACGTCTTCCCCAAATTTGTACATTGAAACCTAATCCCCCAAGGTGATGGTAGTAGGAGGTGGGGCCTTTGAGAGCTGATTAAGTCAGGGTATTAGTGCCCCTATAAAAGTGACCCAAGAAAGCTCCCGTGCCCCCTTCCACCATTGAGGACACAATGACAAATCTGCAATTCAGTAGAGGACCCTCATCATAACCCCACCATGATGGCTCCATGATCTTAGATATTCAGCCTCCAGAACCATGAGAAATAAATTTCTGTTATTTATGAGCCACCCAATCTATGGTATTTTTGTTATGGCAGCCTGAGCTGACTAAGACATCAAGTAAGAAGACAATAGAACAACATTTTTAAAGTACTAAAAGAAAAAAAAAAGTCAACCTAGAATTCTATACTCAAAAAACATATATTTTAAAACTAAAAAGAAATAAAAACTTTTTCAAAATATAAAAATCTGAAAGAATTAATTATCACCAGATCCACACTACAAGAAATGTTAAAGGAAGTCTTTTGGTGGGAAGGAAAGTGTTACCAGATAGAAATAAAAATGTAAACAAAGGAGTGTAAAGTACCGGAAATGGCAATTGCGTAAGTAAATATATGATTTTATCTTATTATTTAAATCTCATTAAATATAATTGATAATCAAAAGACACAGTGACACATAATGACACAGTGTGGGGTTTACAACACCGATAAAAGTAAAATGTATGACAACAGTTACACAGATATTAAGAAGGGAAAAAGTGGAGGCATACTATGATATGATCCTTGTACTGTATGTGCAATGTGCAACATCAACTGAAAGTATAAAATGATAAGTTAAATATCTATGTGATTTCCTAAAGAAATCACTGAAATTACAAAATAAAGAGTAAAATAAAGCTAATGAGCCAGCCAAAAAAATAAAATGAAATTATAAAAAATATTCAATTAATCCAAAAAAGTAAAAAAAGAAAAGAAACAAATATGACAATAAAAAATCAAGTAGCAAGATTATAGATTTAAATCAATATCAATAGATCAATAGTTATATTAAGTGTAAATGATCTAAAATCCTAATTAATAGCAGAGGTTGTAAGAATGAATATAAAAGCAATATACAACTATATGCTGCCTACAATAACTCTTTTTCAAATATAAAAACACAAGTATGGGGCGCCTGGGTGGCTCAGTCGGTTGAACATCCGACTTCGGCACAGCTCATGATCCCATGAACTGTGGGTTGGAGCCCCGCGTCGGGCTCTGTGCTGACAGCTCAGAGCCTGGAGTCTGCTTCGGATTCTGTGTCTCCCTCTCTCTCCTCCTCTCCCTTCCTTGTGCTCTGTCTCTCAATGCTTCTCAAAAATAAACATTAAGACATTTTTTGTGGGGGGGTGCCTGGGTGGCTCAGTCGGTTATGTGTCTGACTTCGGCTCATGTCATGATCTCACAGTTTGTGGGTTCGAGCCCCGCGTCGGGCTCTGTGCTGACAGCTCACAGCCCGGAGTCTGCTTCCAATTCTGTGTCTCCCTCTGTGACCCTCTCCTGCTCACACTGTCTCTCTCTCTCTCTCTCCGAAATAAATAAAACATTAAAAATTAAAAAAAATTTTAAATAAAAAAATAAAAACACAAGTATGTTAGAAATAAAAGGACAGAAAAACTATACCATACTAATACTAATCAAAAAGAAGCTGGAGTGGCTATGTTCATATCAGGCAAAATAGATTTATGAGTAAAGAATCTTACCAGTGCTAAAGATGGTAATTTCATAATAATAAAGGGATCCATTACTCAAGAGGACATAACAATCCTAAACAATTATGAGCTTAACGACAAAGCTTCAAATTACATGGAGCAAGAACCATGGAATGTCAAGGAGGCATAGACTCAGACAGGTACACCTCTTCTTAGAAGAAGCCATATAAGACAGGCAGGCTGATCTCAGATCCATTTTACAGATGAGGGATGCTGTGGATTGAATGCATGTGTTCTCCCAGAATTCATATGTTGACGTCCTAATCCCTAAAGTAATGGGATTTGGAAGTGAGGCCTTTGGGAGGCAATCAGGATCAGATTGGGTCATGAGGGTGGGGCTCTCATTATAGAATTAATGCCCTTCCTTATATAAAAAAAGGAAGAGACACAAGAGCTTTCACTCTTTACCATCTGAGGACACAGCAAGAAAGTGGCCCTCTCTAAACCAGGAAGACAATGGGCACTGCATCTACTGGACCTGGATCTTGGACCTCCAACCTCCAGAACCCTGAGAAGTAAGTGTCTATTGTGCAAACCACTCAGGGTGGTATTTTGTTATAGCAGCCCAATCAGACAAATACAAAAATTAGTACTGATAGCAGGGTGTTGCTGTAACAAGCACCTAAACATGTGGAAGTGGCTTCGGACTGGGTAGAGGTGGAAAGAGTTTTGACGTTGATGCTAGAAAAAGCTACGATCCTGTGAAGGGCCTGTTAATGATGATTCTGGTGAAGGATCACAAAGAAGGAGAGAACTGGAGAGAGTCTGCCTCTTCTTAGAGAACACAGAAATGATTACGCACAGGATGTGGGTATAAATGTGGGTGGTAAAAGCCATTTTAGTGAAGCCTCAGATGGAAATTGGGAACGTGTTACTGGATAATGGGAAAAGGTGATCTCTGCTATAAGGTGCAAAAAGTTTGCCTGGATTATGTTCATGTTCTAGTGTTTTGTGGAAGGTCTAATGTGTAAGTGATAACATTGGACACTTAGCTCAGATTTCTAAGTGTGGCTCCTCCTGACTGCTTATGGTAAAATGCAAAAAAGAGAAATGAATTGAAGAAGGAATTGTTAAGCCGAGAGGAACCACAACTGAAAGATTTGGGAAATTCTCAGCCTAACAGTGTTGCAAAAACAGAAGAAAGTGTGTTTGGATGAGAACATTAAGGATGTGGCCCAGCAGCCCTGTGGTGAGGAGATGGTGTGGGTGTGAGCTATGGACTGAAAGCAGTCACACCAGCAGGAAAATTTCCAGTTTGAACCTAAGGAGACGGAGATGGGATAGAAGTAAAGAGAGCGGAGTTCTTAGATTCTACAGAACAGGATGGTAGAGCTACTTGGCCCTGAACTTGTGCTGTTCTTCAAGAAAGGGGAAGAATGGCTCTGAAGGATATTCAGAGATCATCAGGGTCACTGCCTTGGTTTCAACAGGCCAGACAGCCTCCACCTAAAGCCTTGGGGACTGAACCTCCCAGAGCTGAGTCAAGGAGAGCCTTGTCCAGCAAAGCCTTGCATAACTGCAAAATGGATAGAGCCTCTGTATAGAGCCACAGCATGGGCAGAGCCCTCCTATGTAATCAGGGAGACATTGCAATCCCAGAGGCCTCAAGGGCAGAGCATTGAACCAAAGAGGAATATTCTTATTTTTTAAGATCCAGTGGGATCTGCCTTGCCAAGTTTTGGGCTTCCTTGGGAACCATCACTCCTTCCTTCTTTCCTATTTCTTCCTTTTGGAATGGGAATGTCTACCCTATGCATGTCCTGATTGTATTTTGGAAGCACGTAATTTGCCTGGTCTCATATGTTCATGGCTGGAGTGGATTTTGCCTCCAGATGAATGTACCTGGAGTCTTACTCATATCTAATTCAGCCAGTATGTACATGAGACTTTGGACTTTAAAGTAGATGTTGGAATGAGTTAAGACTTTGGGATCTACTGGGATAGAATGAGTGTACTTTGCACTTGACATGGACATGGACTTTGTGAGGTCAGAGGCAGAATGGACTGAATGTTTGTGTCCCCCAAATGCATATGTTGAAATCCTAATTCCCCAATGTGATGATATTATGAGGTGGGGCCGTTGGTAGGTAATTAGGTCATGAGGGTAGAACCCTCATGAACAAGATTTATGGCCTTATAAGAGGATGAAGAGACAACAGGTCTCTTTCCTCAGCTCCCTCTCTGTTTGCTATACAATGAAAACTCAGGAAAAAGGCCCACACCAGACACTGAATCTGAGGGTGCCTTGATCTTGGACTTCCCAGCCTCCTGAACTATGAGAAATAAAGACCTGCTTATTTAAGCCACCCAGTGTGGTATTTTGATATAAAAGTGGGACCTGGGCGAAGAAACAAAGGTGTAGACAGAGTAAGAGTCTCACTAAGGTCAGAGTGGCAGAAAGGGTGGACAGAGGTTCAAGCTCAGTGCCGCTGGCCCAAGTCCAGTATTGCCATTTACAAGCAACCAGACACATGAAGGGCTTACTTTTACCCTTGTAAGTTGTAGGTCATTAGGCTGCATGAATTGCAATACCAGCTCTATAATTAATCAAGGGGTGCAAGTGTTAACTCTACCTGTTCATTGTCATAGATGTCATGCTCACTCAATAAAAAATAAAGTCAGAGAATTTCCCATTGTCCATTATTTGACTTCTGTATACACAGTGTCATATGATTAAATGGAGAGAATAGGGCTCTTGCGCAAGTTCCTCAGGTGTGTGCACACGCTTTAATGTGCATGCACTATTGTTACCCTACCTGGACCCATCATCACCCCACCCCTCACACATGCCTGGCTTGTCTTGTGTTCAGAAAATCATGGGAAAATCAGATCCTTCTAGAATTTCAGGGGGGAATTTGGCTTGTTTCTTAACAATCTGATGAGACAATCCCAAGACTGTGTGCATTTGTATTCTGTAATGTTCCAAGGCTATGTTGTTGCCAAATTAATTTTACAAAGCTTAATGATGTGCAAATTAAAACAATTGCTCCTACTGAACATTAAGCATCAACAGAGCATGAAAATATATTTACAAAATAAGGATTTTCTGTGAAGAGCACATAGCTTTTAGTTAAAACTCAATAAGCATCCTGTCTGAAAGGTACAATTTGTTCTTGACTACGTCCAAACTAAGCATTTTATTTAATTTTTACCTGCAACACAAGGCATGGATGAAATCAATGATAAAAATACAATTTCTCATGCAATAATATTTGTTTCACTATTTATATAGAAGATCATCCAAAGCTAAAGTAAACAGATTTATAGAAAATTCTTCCTGTTGGAATGAAATGTCTCTATAGATTAGGGTGAGAAATAATAGTCTGGCTGTTCAGAAGTTCCTATTTTTTTTGGGAAATTGAGATGCATTGGTGTTATCTTCCTCTGATACCAGTCTATTCCCCTATCGCTGCCATAATTAGGCACAATTTTTTGTATCTCATAAGTGTAAACCGAAGGTTGCCAACTGAACAATTTAAACAATAGAAGAGTTGATTTGTTTTCTTCATAATATATGTAACTGGGTATTAAATGTGACATTTCCTGTTGTCTTAACGTTTTAACAATGAGCGTAACAAGTGAGAATCATCCTAAAGATGCTGATAACCTTCTTTCCTAACTACAAACATGAGACCAATCAGCATGGCTTTCTAATTCTGATATCTTGTCCATCATCTATCTCTGGGCCCCCTCAAAGGCTAAGTCAAGAATAGGATGTTCTCGTTAAGAGAATTTTGTGCATTCCCACCTAGGAGTGCTGGGGGTTTGAAGCTTGAACCAAACCACTCAGAGACCTTGGAGTCTGGAAGAACATAGAGACTGGTGAATCACACCTTGAAGAGGCCAAAGGCTACGCAGAGTGGCAAAGGCCAGTCTTGCTCCCAGCAGGAGAGCAGGCTGCTGGGGCTGGCTGTCACTTCCAGCATGGTGGGTTAAGGATGCTTCCATATGGGCCCTGAGGAGAGAGCAAGACTGGAGGTCTCCAGCAGTGTAAGGTGCCTCCTCCAGAGGGGTGTACTGTGAATTTCATAATCATTTACCCATAGATGGTGCGTAATTCAACCATTGTTAACAAGTCCAAGAGGTGACAACAGGTAAGAGAATAAGAGCTAAATGGGATGGGGTGCCTGGGTGGCTTAGTTTGTTAAGCGTCCGACTTTCGCTTAGGTCATGATCTCACAGTTCGTGGGTTTGAGACCCGCGTCGGGCTCTGTGCTGACTGCCAGCTCAGAGCCTGGAGCCTGTTTCAGTCTGTGACTCCCTCTCTCTCTGGCCCTCCCCTGCTCATGCTGTCTCTCTCTCTGTCTCCTAGAAATAAATAAACATTAAAAAAAAAAAAGAGCTAAATGGGAAAAAAAACAATTCATCCAGGGTAGTAAAGCAAATCTATTTGTTCAAAGCCTTCCCTTTAATGTTCAGTCAAAAATGCAGGTTCTGAGAAAGAGGGGGGATGAATATTGCTTCCTTATGAGACATTTTCCTCAATATTTTGTATGAGATATAATAACTGATTATATTTACCTCCTATCAGCTGCCCTATTTTGGACACTAGATTTCTCAGTGCAATGATTTAACCACATTTGAGATGACTTGCTAATTTCCATGTATATTCCATCCTGGGTTACTGCCTCCCAAACTCTGGGGATGATCAGTGAGAAGGGATCCATTTTATTTCCAGATTTCTCCTAATACTTCAGCTGCAATGATGCATCAGAGATTTGAAGCACTGGGAGAGTGGAGGGAATAGAATGGGGCCAGGGAGCTTCTCTCTGAAGACAGAAAAATTGTAGTCAAAGAAAAGCACCTTCCAAATGAGGGTTCCCAGGATTAATGAATCAGAAATGGCAGAAGGAGAAATTGGTGGGGAGGAAAGAGAGACACTTTTCTCAATATTTAAATATTTAAGCCTCTAAATATTTAATTTTCTGCTGGCAGATCTATAACTCTGTCGTCTCATCTTCAAAGTTAAGACAGAGATATTAGCCACTCTAGAAGATTTGATTATGCCTACGATATGAATTAATCTTGAGTGGATCACTATAACTGGGTTGATAAGGGATCGCCAGAGGAATAGGAAAGTTGGGGACAGTCAAGTAAACTCACTGAACTACAAATCTCTCCTTTGGTTCTTGCAAAGAAAAGGTATGCAAGAGCTCTTATCATCATGCCTCTAATGGGGAAACCTCATACAGAGTCACTGTGCTTTAATTCACAGGCATTTACTGAGTTCAAGTCCAGTGTACAGACTGTGAGGTAAGTTCCTGCCCCAAAAAGAACAAGAAATGATCCTGGCTTGGCAAACAGAGGATTCATTAGATGAGGCATAGTGAGAGTCTGGTAAGTTCCTGCTAAAATCTAGAAGTAAAAATAATTTGAATTCCCTTTCCAAAAGGACTCCAGTTGTAGTGGAGGACATGATTAGTATTTGGAAAATGCCTAGGAAAATAAATTAAAAAACCTAATGTATTTGTTTAAAAAAAAAAATTCATGGCAAAGTTTTTTTCAATAAAACCTCAGACATGTTGTTTCCCTAAAGTTGTACCAAGAGTGGAAAATATAGGTCTTGATATAAACCTTGCAATACTCAAACCAGGCAGCTCACATTCATGGGTTCTTTCTCTCTTATTATTGTTTCAGATCTGGTGGCTGGTGTCATAGATTTCTGAAGGACTCGACAGTATTCTCCTCCAAAGAATGTAGAGGTTGCTGCAAGGTTGGTTTTCTCCCTGTGCCTCAGTGTCACCCATGAAAAAAAAGCCTGAGAACAGGGTCTACCGGATTTACTTTCACTACAGAATTACTTTTGCCTTGTGGTTTTGGTGCAACAATTTCCCTCATATTTCAGACACTTTTTAACCAATAAATAAGACAAAATTAGTCACAAGGAATTACTTTCAATGCTTTTTAACAAATTCTATTCAACTGGATGTTTAACCAATAATTGCTGGATTCATTTCCAAATCCCTCACACTATTTAGCTTGATGGGTGACTTGCAAAGACTTGTGAGTCTTCTCACATCCAGTCAACCAGGCACCACATCTGCCCTTTTTTATGGGTCATGTATGGTCCTTATCTTTATCTCACTCTGCATTGTGTCTTGCACAGTCTTGGTGCAATCTTGTGGCCTTGGTCAGAGTTTGGGTTCTCTGAGAGTTGCCTTGCCATGTCCCTCCCTTTACGTATGCCCCAGGCACCCTAGATTCTAGTGTTGCAAAGTCAGGGCTCACTGACCACTAACTGGATGGCCTGAGGAAATGCCTGTTGCATTAAGTTGACTAATGACCTAGAAATGATTTGAATGCAATCAAGAAAAACTGTGTAGAGAATGACTATGGATTCACAGGCTGCTCAGATCAAATTATTCAGCGTATCTCGTGGATATAAAAAGAATTCCACTTAAAAAATTTCAATTAACTTTTTAATGAAAAACTAATTCTATCAAAGAAGTATGGTGCTTTAAAAAGCCCTAATATTTAATTATTTAAAAAAAAGACTCGAATGTTCTGATTTTATAGATAGTATGTTCACAGCAGTGATTTAAAGAAGCCTCTCCTGACGCAAGATAAACAAAATAAGCAGCCCTTTGAATTATGGGTACTGTAAGACCATATCAAGTCTTTCTGTTTAGGGGCAGTCAAAATAGTCTGGATTACGTTAAAAATTAGTAGTGGCAGGACTGATTTCAGGCTTGTCTTTGTTCTTTACTTATGTATAATGCATTTTGCTCTGACTTTCATTTTATTTCAGTATTTTTCACCTCTAAGAGAAGATAATGGATCAGTGAAGACCATCCTAAAGGGACCGACCAGGATGGGAAGTATCTTAGCTGGAACAGCATATTAATACTGCTTGTTTTCCACACCAGTTTGGGTGGTTTTCTCTGCACTTCACTGAAATGCCTGTAGCTGCTATAATATATCTATCACTGTTGGCTACTTTTTAAAAAGTTTTCCAAACATAAGATATTTTACTTTTGGGCCTTTCAAATATAAAAATTTTTGTTTTGCAAGCATATTAGAGTTGATACCCAGAAAAGTACAGAAAGAACTGGTGTAGAATCAGGACACCGTCCAATTAGCCAGACTGGCATTACAGGGTCCTTATAGTTCCCAGGCTCTTTTGAACAATTTCGTCTCTGTTCACTACAATTTCACCTCATCTCCTTTCTGCTGTCACCCCATCTGCCACGCCAATGATCTACCTGCAAAAGTGTTCCCTTAATCTGACTTGATCACCATAACTTATTGGGTAATGAATAGGTAATTCATTGGGGCGCCTGGGTGGCTCAGTTGGTTAAGCATCTGACTTCAGCTCAGGTCATGATCTCACGGTTCATGGGTTCGAGCCCCATGTCAGGCTCTGTGCTGACAGCTAGCTCAGAGCCTGGTGTCTGCTTCAGATTCTATATCTCCTTCTCTCTCTGACCCTCCTCTGCTCGTGCTGTCTCTCTCTCTCAGAAATAAATAAAAACAGGGGCGCCTGGGTGGCTTAGTCGGTTAAGCGTCCGACTTTCGCTTAGGTCATGATCTTGCGGTTCGTGGGTTCGAGCCCCGCGGCGGGCTCTGTGCTGACTGCCAGCTCAGAGCCTGGAGCCTGTTTCAGTCTGTGACTCCCTCTCTCTCTGACCCTCCCCTGCTCACGCTGTCTCTCTCTCTCTCCTAGAAATAAATAAATAAAAAAAACCATTAAAAAAAAAGAAATAAATAAAAACCATTAAAAATTTTTAAAAAAAGTAATTCATTGCACATGTATAAACAGAAGAAGCCCATGCACTCTTAGCCAACTTTTGGCTATTCCAAAATTTCTAGCTGTGCCGTCACAGAAAAGAGACCCACAATTAGGTCTTTTAGACAGAGCTATAGAAGGATGATCTCCATGTCAGTGATTTAACAACACAGGCACTGTGTCTAACTCCTGCTAATATTGAAAACCTCCCTGAGCATAGGATATGCTTTCCTACCTTATGAACCAAAAACTTCATTATACGGTTTAACCTCTATAGGATGACTCATGGCCATGATCCATAAAATTGAATTCAACACAACATTTGCTGAACATCCACTATTTCAGCATAATACTAGGCTTTCTAAGGGAATAACAGTGACTAACTGTGGAGTCTGCACTTGAACTGGGGGCCCAACGATGTTCCCACCTAAACAATAATGCAAGGATTGTGGTTGTTATGCCAAAGTGAGGTTGGAAGTCAATGCTGGGGAACTCTAAGGTGAGACGGAGCCTGCTTCTCAGGGAAGGCCACAGGCTATCACCACGAAGGGCCTGGACTCTGAGCTCAGACACCTGTGGGTTGCAGACCCTGTCTTTACCTTGCTAACTGCATGGCCCTGGACAGAGAGCACATTCTCCATTTCAGTTCTGTGACAGTGAGATAATAATAACCCCACCCTAATATGGTAACCATTGGAATTAACTGATGAAAATTAGTACTTTTTAAGATGTGAGTCATAGAGGCAATTTTGTGAGTTATGACAATCATTTACAGAGCAAAATAGAAGAAGAAGGAAATCCAGTAGGATGGAAAATATCGGAGTGCATCACGTGTAGCAAGTGTAAGTTTTGTTTATGAAGCTGTTGTTGTGTGTGTACTGGATTATGATTATAAGATACATTTCTTATTGTGAGTCATGAAAGAACAAGTTTGGAAACCACAGGCATAATGTGTTTAGCATTTGCTAACATATAGCAAATGCTCCAAAATGGTGGAGTAAATAATATAGCATTTAAGTTGAGCCTTAAGAATAAAGACTTTAATGGGAGGAGGACATACACACACACACACACACACACACACACACACGATGGAATGGCTTAGGAATAGACGGGTAGATTAATACAATAGGAGATATGACACTGGGCAGAAGTTAGAGCTGGATTGTGGAAATCTGGGAAATCTGTTCAGGTCATCTTGGGGATTTTGACCTCTGTTTTAGGTAAAAAGGGAGAAGTCATCCAAGTATTCGCCCAAGGGATTGCCATGGTCAGATACAGAATTGGAAAGAATGATTATGGCAGCAGTGTGGACAATGGACAGGCCCTTGAGACTTCTAACCTGGTTTGGTTCCCCAGGTGGGCCTGAAAAGAAGGGAGAGGATTAAAAAGATATTGGAGGGAGAAAATTCTCATGACATGATGTCACTTTGCAGATGCTATTTCCTCTGGCCATAATACCTTTCCATCAGGTAAAACTCTTCCTTGCCTACAAGCCAAGGCTACATGAGCATCCCAAGAAGCTGTCTCTGACCACACTGTTTGGGCAACACCCCGTCACCTGTGCTCATGTCATCCTGTGCTCTGTGTGCCACAGTTGTGTCCTCTGCCACCTCACAAGAACAGTGACAGTCTCTGGTATTTTCTGCCTTCCCCAGAACCAGGAACTCCCCAAAGATAAGCAGACACTCTATCCTCTATCCCCATAGTCCTGTGGTCACCATTAGAGCTGTTCTCCAGGCTGCCCTGTTTTTCCTGGTCTCTGGGTACCTGTTAGTATTGTGCTTCCTGTCCCCACTGGGGTTGGGGGAGGCCATGCTGTGCCCATGTCAGACCTTCCAGAGATGTATTCCTTCTGCCATAAAACCCACACGGGTGCTTCCTGGAGTATGGATAATATGGAGCAGAGCCACCACAAACTCACGACGGACGTGAATGTGAAAGAGAAATAAAGCTGTTGGTGTAAATCCCAGAGGGTTTAGGCCTCTGGTCAGGGGACAGAGGGTACTTTTAGATCACTGGCTTAGCTGGAGAACAGGAAGAGAAGGCAGACAAGAATGAATCTGGTTAGAGACATGTTGCATGCGGTAGAGACTCCTGAAGACATGGATGGAAGGAATTCGGAAATATGGGATTGACTGGTCCTCTAAGATGGTCAGTCGTGGCTAGAGAGAAACATTTTTGACCTCTGTAACTTCAGATGATAGTTAAATTATAAGAAAAGATTCAAAGGCGCCTGGGTGGCTCAGTCGGTTAAGCATCCAACTCTTGATTTTGGCTCAGGTCATGATCTCACGGTTCGTAGGTTTGAGCCCCACATCGTGCTCTGTGCTGACAACCCAGAGCCTGCCTGGGATTCTTTCTCTCCCTCTCTCTCTGCCCCTTTCCTGCATGCTCTCTCTCTCTCTCAAAATAAATAAATATACTTTAAGAAGTATATAAGAACAGATTCAATGATTCATGAAGACAATAAGAATAGAAAAAGAGGATAAAGGAAGAGCATTGAGAAATGTCTACATTTAAGGGTGGCTACATTTAAGGGAGAAAGAGCCTAGGAGAAGAGAAAGTCTAAAAAAAGAAGGGACGTTAAGTCAGAATTTCAACACAGACAGCTGTACAATAATAGCGTGCTACGTGGCAGTCAGAAAACAGGAAAAGTGCCACCTCCCTAGAAGGGAGTAGCCTTGTACAGCCAGGACGTGTACGGTGGCTTCTGAGACAGGAGCAGTGGCCAGTGAGACGGACGGCATTATAAATACAGATGGCCAAGTTGAGCCCGCTTGAGAATTCCATCCCAGCACCCTTGTTTGACCTGAGATCACTCAACATTTGTGGCTTCCTGAAGCCACTCTCCCTTGTCCTCAGCCCCATGATTTATTAACTGTGGTCCTGCGGGGGCGGGTCCAAGGCAAACTCACACCTGCTGTTTTGGTTTGGAACTTGCCCAGACCTGGCAAAGATGACTTCCCTTGTGTCCCTGAAGACTTGCTTACTTCTAAGTCGTGGGCTACACTCTGGGGAGTTTTGTTGCTGAAAGTCGTCTTCGGGAGAAGAAGAGTACTGGAGCTCAGTTGCTCATCCGGCAATGTCAACGGAACACGTATCGTGTGCATGGGCTGGAGCACCTTATCGTCTGTTACCGGAAAAACTGAGGTGAGTCTCAGCTCACTGATATCATCATTTTTAGGCCTTCTGATTTTGCTCTTCATTGCTGAGAAGTTCGTGCTGTCTAATTTCACGTTTCTAAGTCCCGTCTCAATCGGCTTAGCACTGTGAAAGAGACACTTTCTCTATCCTTGTGCTTGGTTAATCTAGGGCAGAGGTTGCTTTCATGCGGGGAGGAGGGCTAGAGTGGAGATCCAGCCTCGCTACTCTCTTCCTGGGACCTTACAAGGTAGTGTGTGAATTGATCCTTCAAAACATCATCTATGAAAATTCATAGCCACGGCCCCTGAATTATATGCATGAATTCCTTGACTCAAATGACTTTTGAGATTTTGCTCCTCGAATCTCCGCCTGGGGCAGTTAATGTCTCTGCATTTGCTCGTCCCTCACGGGGACTCATGTTTCCCCAGCACCACCAGACTTTAGATGCATTTACACTTTCTTATCTGGCGACACACACGAAGTTTCAAATCCCAATACCTTTTCCTAGGGAACCCAAGAGAATACAGTGAAACTGATGTCTATTATTAGACAATGGGCTTTCTTTACCCATTAGAGACAAGAGCCTGGGTCTTGTAACAAGGTCCATTCGCTGGGGGTCGTAAGAGGAAATTTGCATCAGCGAGGAAGTTAGCCGAGGGACTCCTATAAAGAAGATTAAATTACAGGGTGTGCCGTGTCCTCATTTACCCTGCCATGCTCCACATTCCACTGTGAAATCATTTCAAAGAAAAGAAAAAGTCAGATAGATGAGCAAGAAAAATGTATAGACCTAGCACTGCCCTCTGGTGTTCATTCTGACGCATAGGCGGAAATGTAAAAGCCTCACAAATGGTGATCGATCCTTTCTTCCAACTTAAAGTCAGATTACAGAAACTCACGATGGAACAAAAGTCCTTCTTTCCAGTAATGTATACTCTATTACTAATTCCAAGTGAAAAAAACCCCCACAAAACAATGGGTGAGATTTTCCAGCGTTTCCTTGTGAAGAGAAACGTATTAGATCTCTCTGGTCTTCACTTATAATGGTATAATTTTATTTTATAAATAGGTCTCACACGGGGAAATCTGTATACCTCCTATTTGGCTTTCCTGTCACCCTTTAAAATAAAGTCTATTAAAAAAAAACTAGGACCCCTGGTATTAAATGATGTTTGAAGTAGATGAGCAGCGATGTGTTTACAGAGATGAGCTCAGCCTGATTCTGGTTCCCTTCACTTCCTTGAACACACCTCTGGGATTCTGGACCCTGTTTGCAAAACTTCCGTGGTGCTGCCTAGAAGACCACAGCACTTTGTAATCATCATATTTCTAGACTGACAGTGCTTTTTAATACAGTCAAAGGCAGCAGAGAGACACCCAGTTAGTGGCAGTCACACATGAAGTAGGTGAGAAATGTGGTTGTTAATTCCCATCTTTTCTGGTTAGTTTCATCTTATGATTGTTGTTTTTGGAAGGGTCTTGTTGGGAAGGTACTGGGTGGTCGAATCCTATTGTTCTGTGCATGGGAAGATGGTGGAAATCCCTGGACAAATCCGTTCTACTCCACCTTGTAGACCCTTGGCTTATGTTTTCAGGACAACATGAAAATTGTTCATAGGAAGTTCAGTTTGTAACTTCCTATTTTATTGTGTGAAATCCACAGGCTGAGGGGATGGAGACTAACATGGCCTGAAGCATCCATGAGTGGGATTATGGCATCCAAGCATCGGTCCGTCAGGACTAATTTCAAGTAAGAAAGTCTGGGGTTTTAGTTTAGAGATAAAGAGCGGATGGAGGGTGAGCTGCTGGTGTTATGGGTACCCTGAACTCTTTCTGGCTTGGTGGAGTCAGAACAACACATGTGGGTCCTATGCAAACAGATGAAGGAATGGGTGAACAAAAATAAAGAAGCATTTCAAATTCCAGTGGAATGTAGGTTTTCATTATTTTGTCTCTCTTTGGCAAATGGTTATGTGTCGGGGCTGATGACAGAATCAGGGCCTTCCCAGGGGTCCCTGTGAACCCTGAGCTCAGGAGTCACAGAACATGATTTCCAGGTGCTTTACCTCAGCACCACACAGCTCTGCATCTCTGCACTTTGACAGCAGGATTCAGCAAGTGAGAATTAACAGCATATTTGAAACCAAAGAAGGAATCCACAAGAAAGTTCTGGAGCCCAAGTCTGACCATTTACACTTAAATGTTCACTTCAGCTCCGGAGGTGCCGCTGCTGACGTTTCCAGCAGAGAAGTGGACCCCTGTGAGCTGAACACACGCTCTCCCCGTCTCTCCAGCGTTAATTATGCTCACTGCCTGGGGTGCTTGGGGTCCTCTGCAGATTTTAGACTTTGGAAAATGCAGCACTTTAACTAGAGAATTAATGAATACATTAGTTCGAGAATATTATTCAGTCTTAAAAAGGAAGGGCACTCTCAAAACATGGAAAGAGCCTAAGTGTCCATCAACGGATGAATGGATGAAGAAGATGTGGTTTATCTATACGATGGAATACTACATGGCAATGAGAAAGAATGACATCTGGCCATGTGTAGCAACGTGGATGGACCTTGAGGGTATTATGCTGAGCGAAATAAGTCAGGCAGAGAAAGACAGATACCATATGTTTGCATGTATAGGAGGATTAGGCAGAACTTAACAGAGAATTGTGGGGGAGAAGAACGGGGGAAATAGTGGGGAGAGGGAGGGACGCAAACCATGAGAGACTCTTGAATGCTGAGAACAAACTGAGGGCTGATGGGTGTTGGGGGGAGGGGGGAGATGGGCATGGAGGAGGGCACTTGTGGGGATGAGCACTGGGTATTGTATGGAAACCAACTTGACAATAAACTATTTTAAAAAAAGAATAAAAAATAATAAAAAAAAGGAAGGGCACATAGCTGCTACAACATGTCTGTTGAACACATTCTGCTCAGTGCAGTAAGCCAGGCGCAAGAGAACAAATACTGTATGATTCCACTTATATGAGGTCCCTAGAGTAGCCAGGCTCAGAGGCAGAAAGTGGGATGGCGGATCACAGGACTGGAAAGACCTGGGAATGGGGGTCTTTCATGAGTATTTCATGAGTTTCAGTTTGGGGACAGAGTTTCAGTTTGGGGAGATTAAAAAAAAAAATTCTAGAGGCAGATGGTTAATGCCATGGACCCGGACACTTAGAGATGATTAAATTGGCAAATTCTGTGTTATGGTATTTTACCACATTAAAAAACAAAATTAAGGGGTGCCTGGGTGGCTTAGTCGGTTAAGCATCCGACTTTCGCTTGGGTCGTGATCTCGCGGTTCGTGGGTTCGAGCCCCACGTCGGGCTCTGTGCTGACTGCCAGCTCAGAGCCTGGAGCCTGTTTCAGAGTCTGTCACTCCCTCTCTCTCTGACCCTCCCCTGCTCACGCTGTCTCTCTCTCTCCTAGAAATAAATAAAACATTAAAAAACAAACAAACAAAATTAATCTGTGTATTCACTCCACACTTACTGATGACTATGCATGCCTACTTCTCTGCCCCAGCCAGGGGAACAGAAAGATGGATGACATGGTACAAACCCCAGAAATACTCCTGTGAAGACAGCATGCATTTTGTTGTCCTACTTTGGCTTTCTTTTTCTCTAAAATTTCCCTTTTGGACATGCTTCTGTATCTGGTCTAAGAAACAGTTTAGCTCTATAATTATGACTTGGTAGTAATAATATTAATGTTAATAAATACAGCATGTTGAAGTATTAATTATGCTAACTCTTTTAATTCTGTCTAAATGAAGGAGGCAGGCTACGTAATTGCCAGGGTCACAGATCGTCAATACAGGCCCTCATTTCTGGCCCAACAGCAGCTTGCCTGCTCTCCCTCAGTGGGGGATGGGGCCCGGCAGGAAGATGGGGTGGGAGGTGGGGGCTAGGAGAAAGGTCAGAGGGAAGGAGGGAGGTGGGGAGGGCCCGGAGGGCACCTAATGACGAGTCCAACAGCAAAATCAATAGGTGTTGTCCACGGACTATCAATTAAGGCACAATTAAGACCTCTGGGTTTTGACCTTGAGAAGCCAGCTGGCAGTTTTGTGGGAAGTCACCAAATAAACAATAATTCTAGACGACCGTGTCCCTTATAATGATTCAGAAGTGTATTTTCAAATGAGGTGTAAATGAGGATGTTGCTTTGTGGGAGAGACAACAAGGGAAAAATAAAAACCACTGGAAAAGTCCAAGTAGGCGGGAAACAAAGGAATGAAATTGTCCCAAACGAGCACTTGCAGCTTGTTTTCTAGAAGGTGCTTGAAAGGCACTTGGTTATTTACCAACTTACTGTGGGATAGGGGTGGGAGCAGAATACAGTGTACTTTCGGATGATGCCGTTGAGCTTGAGAGGGGGAAGCCAGGACACAAAGACCATGGAGGCTGAGGCCGCCGCTGCCTTCACTCCCGCAGGCGGACCTGGAACTGGAAGAGCCGGGCATTTAGTCATAGCGATGGGGCTTCCGACCAGGCGCTCAGGCCCACTCTGCCCAACACGACCCCCGCTCCGGCCAAGCCCGGCCCCTCTCTCTGGCCAGCTCCTCAGGGGTCAGTGCTGTGGGCTCAACTGTGTCCCCTCGGAATCCACATGGTAAAGCCCCAGCCCCCGAAGCTCAGAAGGTGACCTTACTTGGAGAAGGGGTCTCTGTATAGATGACCGAGTGAAAATGTGGTCATTAGGGAGGCGCTGATCTCATGTGACTGGTGTCCTTATGAAAAAAGAAGGGAAATGTGGACACAAAGACATATACAGAGAAGACAATGGAAGGACACAGGGGGTGGATGGCCACCTAAAAGCCAAGGGCAGAAGCCTGGAACAGACTGTCCCTCACAGCCCTCAGAGGGAGCCCACCTGACCCACACTGTGATTTTTGACTCCTTGGCCTCCAAAAACCACGAGATAATCCATTTCTGCTGTTGAAGCCCTCCCACTGCAGTGTCCTGTTCCAGCAGCCTTAGGAACTGACAGAGCCTCTCTTTGATGAGTGACCTGCGCTCCACACCAGCCCTGTCCAAGGGCTTATCCTCTAAGCCTAATTTCAGCAAGAATGCTGCTAAGTCTGTTTAGCCAGAATCCCCTCAATATTGCATCACTTGATACATGATCAAAGTCTTCATTCTCAACCACACCCGGGTACTATCCGATCATCCTTGTGAGCCTTCAACAAAAGTCCTGTTTGATCGCTCTAGTCAGAATGCCTCATACCCCGAAGTCTCCTGTTAGTAATTCTCCACCCATGGCCCCGCCCTTTCCCTCCACGCTTTGGCTGTAAATTCCCACTTGTTGTATGTGAAGTCAGAGCCCAGTCTCTCTCCTCTGCCACAAACCCCCACCAAGGTCAATCCCACACCTACACCTCACAGCAGTCCCCTCAATAAAGTCTGCCTGTCGCTCTTTAACAAGTGCCATGGATAACTGTTGCTTCAACAGAACGAATCCATTCAGTTCAAGCCCCTGACTTCCTGGGAGGCTTTCTATTCAGTCCCTGGAGTAAAGCGTGATGCCATTTACCAACAACTCGTGGTTGATTTTTTAAAAATCTGTTTGTCTTGATATTTGCCATGTGTATCATCTTTCTCAATGGTCTTGGCCCAAACCTAGCCAAACCTTCTTTATTTAACTTACCCTTAAGAAAGCTTTTCCAAAGACGTCCCATTAATTGTCATGGAAACAGCTTTCTTTGGCACTGCTATTTCATAGGTTTGGAGAATTAATTAAATCACATTACCGTGACAGGTATAATTGTCACAAACAAGGTAGAAACAAGCATGATTGACTTCTGTCAAGCTGCCACTCAAGTGGTTGTTGTCCCCAAGCCCTTGGGCTTCTAGAAAGAAGATGGCCAGAGGGAATGTTGGGCATGATGAACGCCAGCTGGTTGCTTTACAGAAGGAATGGACAGTGTTGGGGAATCTGGAACATTCTTTAGGGTGAAAATATCAAGCACAAGTCCTCTCTACCCTTGGCGTTCAGGAGGAGCCTTTGCGGGTCTGAACCAGGTTGCAGATTTGGGGATGCCTTGGCTACTACCCTCACCAATGGGAAACCTAAGCACAAGTACCCTCCAGACTCAGGACAGCAGTGCCTTGTTCCCAAGGATTTAGTAATCCAGCCGTCATCACTGACTTGTGTCCTCTTTTCTAGATGCTTTGCCATCAGCAGGACTTGCCAAAAGCTGATCCCAAGATTTTATATTTTCAAATAGTGGCGATACCACACCCAAGTTAGTTCTCATGGTGATTCCTAGTTTTGTTCTTTTGACCTTGAAGAGTTATGATCACAACTGTGAGACACGTAGTCAACTCCAAAAATATTTAGTGAGCAGTTTTGTTGTTATGGAGCAGGAAGAGACTCAAAGATTCCTCCAGGGGCTCACAAGGGACGAATATTGTTTGGAATTTCAGGCCTCCATCAAGGTGGGCACTACCCTCTAGATGGACAGTTAGATCAATGAGGAACAAAGCAAGATCCTTAAGGCTTATCCTATGGCAATTTTAATGCTCTTTTTTCTTATCCCCATGTCCTGCTCACCTCACACCATCTTCCCTCTTCAACCTGGAAAACAGAAAGATGGAGAGAAGGAGTACATGCATTTGGTCTCATTCCCAAATTATGCTTAATATTGCTAGCACCATTTCCTTCCTTCTCAGATGGTTTACAGAGAGGTGTTTGTTGTCTACACAAGCTGCAAATCTTTGACACAAAAATCCATCCTCATAAAAAGTGTTTCTGTACCTCCCCTGAGCCAAAAGAGATGTCGTTACAAAGTGTTTTGAGCAAGGAAGAGTGGTCCCTGAAGACTGAGAAAGTTTTCCCTCACTCATCTCTAACTCAGAGGGCGAAATGTGCTTCCCCAGCCTGTTCAAAGCCAAACACTACAGTAGCATAAGAAACTAAATTCCCTAGCTGTTCAGAGGCAGGAAGTTACAAGTTTAAGGTGTGTCTGTTGGTCAGTATATAATTTAGTGACTCCTGGCTTTATTTGATTACTTCCATGGACTTGTCTTGATTATATAAGATCAAAGGGCATTTACCACATAAATCCCTATCTGACTCTTCATACACTTGATGTCTGATCTATCTTGTGCAATCTTTCCTTCTAGGGTTATTAGAATTTTATACAACAGAGGAATGACTGCATAGAAACTTTGAGGAACAAGACATTCTGGAAAAGTTTTCTGCATCACTGAGCCAGTATCTTAAGAGTTAGAATTTAAATTGTAGTTCTGGTTTGGATCATACCGCAACGGTTACAGGTATGAGCCCGGCAGCCCCACCAAGGACTTTTGTTCAGCTCTACCACTTAGTGCCATGTCTGGGGCAAACTCATTAACTTCTCCAACAAGCCTTAGTCTCCTCATCTATGAAGCTGGAACAATAATTGTACCTATTTACAATTTTATTGCTGGGATTATGAAAGATAATTCATCTAAAGAATTTAGATGGAGTTTTGCATTCAGCAGGTGCCAAATAAATTCTAGCTATCATTTGTAATGACAATCATCATTTCCTTACATTGTGCATCAGTAAAGGATCCTGAGCTTTACTTTGTGACCCAGTGTTGAACTATAAACACCAGATGTTGAGTTGCAGAAAACAGAGATGGTGTAGGATGGTCTGTCTGGGACATATTTTCTTAAAACATTCCTCTTAGTCATCAGAATACATTTTGGTAATCTGATTTTTCTTTTCAACGGAAGTACAGGCAAGCTTAGGCAGTTTTCACAAATTCCTAGTCATTATTGAGTGAATTTCTGACTTTAGATTTAATTGAAGTAAAGAACGCAGCTCTGGAAAACCATTTCTTCTATATTCCTCAATTTGCCTACATCTCCTTTCTGTACTGCAGAAGCTCTTATAGCTCACATATCCAATTGCCACTGATATCTCCAATCTGATTCACAGGTATCTCACAGCTCTCCCAAGTCCCAAACCAGGATCACCATCTTCCCTTCCAAACCTCCCTTCCTCTTTTACCCCATTACAAGAAACGACACAGCTATCTTCTTGGTTGCAAAACAGAATTCTCTTTTACCCCTCCCAGGAGATGTGTAAGGAACAGAGCTTTTTAGACCTCCATGTGGACATGGTCAGTAGTTGGGCTCCGCCTCTGGCTTAGTGTTGTTCTACAACATTGGACCACTTTTTAGGTTTCTGGAAGTGGCATTCTTACCTACCCAGGACCTTGACACATGATGATCTAGGGTCTTTGGGTTCCTTCTGTCTGAAATCTTTCCCCAGTCTCCTTTTTTTCCTTCCCAACACTTAGTCATCTATCAGGTTCTACCAAATATTACTTTCTTGAGAAACCCTTCTCTGACCACTAGCCTAGATTAAGTCAGGGCCCCTACGTTCCCTCTTAATACCCTTCTCCTTCATGGTACATGTCAGAATCCACTTAAATATCTATCTCTTCCAGCAGCCCGCCAGCCCTGCCATGCCCACCCTGTTCTCTGCTGTGTCTCCAGTGCCTGGGCCAGTATCTGGAACATACTAATCCTCAATGCAGATACTTTAAATGAATAGAAAACTGATTTCTAAGATGGTGCTAAAGATTTTTATCCTTTGATATACATACTGTATAACTTCTTCCCCTTGAATGTGGGAGTGCCTGTCACAATGATGGTTGGGTCACCCCCACGATCAGGCTATGTTACATGGGTGAAGGGATTTTGAGGATATAATTAATGTCCTAATCAACTGATTTTTGTTAACCAAGAGGAGATGATTCTGGGTGGGCCTGACCTAATCAGAGGAGCCCCTTACAAGAGGGTCTAGAGGTCAGAGATGGAAGAAGTCAGAGAGATTTGAAGCAGTAGAGAGGCTCTCTCATTGGTCTTGAAGAAGCGAACTACCTTGCTGTGGAGGGGTCATATGACAGGGAACATCAGCTGGCCTCTGGAGGTTGCAGAGATGGTCCTGGACTTACACTCACAAGGAACCGGAACCTGACAACAACCAGTGAGCTTAGTGGGGGGAATCTGACCTCAGATGAGTCCACGGCCCCATCCAATACCTCGATTTCATCCTATGAAGCCCCAAGCCAGGGACCCAGCTGACCCGGACCTGGACCCCTAACCCATGGAAATGGTGAGACAAGAAATTTGTGTGGTTTCAAGCACTAGGTGTCAGGTGATGCATTATACTGCATAGAAAATGAATCCATATAGTTCGGGCCTTTTAATGAGGCATCTTAATGCAAAGCGTCAAAGTCAGTGCGTTGAAAAAACGTTGCCTTCATTTGAAGTGTAAGTACACACACAGATAGTCCAGTTAACAGCACGATCACTTTTCTGGTTTTGCTGATCAGGCTTAAGCAGGTGTGTGTGCGCGCACACGCACATGCTAGGCTGCTGCATATGTGATCCGCCATGGGAGCCAGACCCAGCTGAGCCCAACACCACCCCGAGGTCCCCCTGAGCCGTGTGCAGACTGCACGGTGCTGGATGGAACCATCCACAACTGAAGCTGTCATCACGGGCGTGCGAGGCACACGTCGCTCTTTCATTCCCATTTCCACAAGATGCCAACATTTCTGGCCTTTAGTCTTACAAGAGCGGTATCTTCTAGACATTCTTCAAAGGAGACAAAATCGTTTCCCTACAATGGCATCATGTGGGGGAACCAGTACATAGCACAAGTAGGTGCATGTGATGTGGTTCTCCTTGAAACAGAGCGTGCGTGTAAAGCCCCCCACTGGGCACCTGTGGAGCCCACCCAGGAGCCCAGGGATGTCATGGGAACCCGCATGAGAATCACTGCATTAGAGGGAGCTCTGACATCCTCACGGTGGAAGGCCTCCCAGGTCGCCCTGGTCTGCTGTGCTATGGGTGTACCTGCTACCACACAGAGCCCAGCAATGCCATGCACTTGATACCTGTCTATTGGGGGGCAGTGCTTCTGGTGGGTAAGCAAACAGACCAGACAGACACCCATGGAGTCCATTGCTTTTAAGATGGGCGGAAGAGTGATCACACAATCGCCTGAGAACATATGATCTATGCCTCCAAGAGAACGTATGGCTCAAGATTTGGGGGCCCCGAGGATTCAGAGTTGGCCTGATGTCTGTTTAGTCTTCACTCACTCTTGTCTCTCAGATGGCCCCCCGCAAAGAGATTGTTAGTCAAGAGGCGGGGGGTGGGGGAGCAAAGACCACATATTGCACCTCCCGCCAGCCTTCTTAGCATAGAAAATGATTTACAGAGTTATGTGCATTAGTAATGTACTCAGTAAATATTTGAACTTAAACACAACCATCTCTATACACACACAGTGTTTACTTTTTGCAGAAAAGGATCAGGGTGGAAACTACCTTACGCCTGCAGAATAACAATAACAATTGGAAAATTAATAGATTGTTTTGTTTGAGTTCTCTTTCCCCACGGCTTTGCCCAGATTATAGTCTCAGCAAATAAAATGGTATTAGGATTTCACAAACCCTTTAGAATTCAGAATTAGCTATCTTGTGTTCAAAAACAGAAAGCCAGATCAGCAAATAATCTTTTGTGTTCTTGCAGAAAAACGAAGGTACAAGTTCTGATTGATTGAGCAGTCCCAGGAAGAGAATCTGAAGCTTGAGCAATTCTCATGTACCTTGGGAATATGCCCATAGGCCTAAGGCAGTGTCTTTGGGCCCAAGAGTATGTTTATGGACCCAAGAATATGTCCACAGATTTAAGAACATATCTACTGGCCCAAGAATCCATATAGAGGCTAAGTAACTATAGAAGACACCGGAAACTTGTTCTCTGAGCAAACATTTCAATTGCAAATTATCCCTGGCAGAAGTAAACTTTTAAAAAATGTTCTAATTTTTGATTCGATTTATTTATTTAATCTAGTTTCAGTTATTATTTTATTCTACTTTTGTAATTTTTATTAGAAAGTGATACATTTTTCCTCCTTAAGATGATCAGTGACCAAGGGGCGCCTGGGTGGCTCAGTCGGTTAAGCGTCCAACTTCAGCTCAGGTCATGATCTTGCAGTTCATGAGCTGGGGCCCCATATAGGGCTCTGTGCTGACAGCTCAGAGCCTGGAGCCTGCCTCAGAATCCGTGTCTCCCTCTCTCTCTGCCCCTCCCCTGCTTGCACTCAGTCTGTCTCTGTCTCTCAAAAATAAATAAATATTAACAAAAAAAAGATGATCAGTGAGTGAATAACACAACTTAAACTCGAAGGCTCCTGACACTGGGGGGTTGAGGGACCTTGTTTAAGAAATGTATCAGGAGTATGCATGTATCTGGGTGGCTCAGCCTGTGTGGCCAGGTCATGATCTCACGGTTTGTGAGTTGGAACCCTGCATCGGGCTCTCTGCTATTAGCACAGAGCCCACTTCGGGTCCTCTATCTACGCCCTTCTCTCTGCCCCTTCCCTGCTCACGTGCTTTCTCTCTCTCAAAAATAATAAATAAACAAATAATTTTTAAAAAATGTATTGGGCTGGGGCACCTGGGTGGCTCAGTTGGGCATCTGACTCTTGACTTCAGCTCAGGTCATGACCTTGTGGTCATGGGATCGAACCCTGCATGGGGCTCGGTGCTGAGCATGGAACCTGCTTGGGATGGGATTCTCTCTCTCTTTCCTCCTCTGTACACACACACACACATACACACACACTCTCTCTCTCTCTCTAAAAGAAAATTACTACATCTCTTAACAAAAAAGAAATATATTGGGCATACAGAGCCAAATTTAATGCTTGGTGTCTGTGTATAAATATTTCTATCCTTGTGAGACTATCAATAAACACTGACACTTTAATCTGTGCTTAGATTAGTGCCTTACTGATGAAAAACTTAATGAATATTGGCCATTATTATTTTACTGGAATTTTATCCACAGTCTTACATAATTTAATTGAATCCGACAGGTTAATCCAAACTTGAAAACCGTAAGATTCTATAGCAGAAGTTTAAACAAAGATGTGTATTCTCAATCTGATTAAGCATTCCTTCTGTGGTAATTAGCCCTGTCCCTTCTTTGAATTAGACACCGCCTTGCATTCATTTCTATCAACTTCTTAGGTGCCTATTTACATTAGGTATTGCGCTAATAATGGTGACTAGAACAGTTCTTCATTACTTCAAATTAGTGAATTTTTCATGTGCATCTGGGAGATAAGCTTATTATACCAATTTTTCTCGATTTCTACCTAATCTCTGCTCTGCTTTGTTTTGAAAATGCTGGTGATTCATCCCAAGTAAATACTGACATTCAGTCCTGCATCTCTGTCTGCAATGTACACAGCACCAGTGGGATCCTTCACCTCCTTCCTGGGGGAGCGCAGGGCCCTTTACAATCAATGGAACCTCCATATACCATCAGCATTGAGTATAAAAGCAGAGAATAACTGATTAACAATTTAGACCTTAGGTGTCAGGGTCAAGTTTTGTGAGAGAACCCTATGGTTTCTAAAAGAAGAGGGTTAATTAGCAATTGATCCAAAATTATGGGTCAATAAGCTGTGGGGAGCCTTCCCTTCTTAATGGATTTCGGTACCTTTTTCTGAAAAATGCGGGTGTCAAAATTTATGTTGCTGATCAATTTGCTCTTTAAATAATAATTCCAGTGACATTTGTGTTATTGCTTAGCAATGCAAAAGAATGTTCCGCCCCCACTCCGAAGGAGTGAAGATCAAATAATCAAACATCTAGTGTCAGGACCATCCCACTATGTGTCAGGCTAGGTGTTTGCAGACATCACTTGACTTTTTATATCTTAACTTTGTGCAGTCTGATTATGATGTCAGTTTTGTACATCAGTTTGGAGAAGGTTAGGTAAGGTGCCCACAGTCCCATGAGCAGCAAGTGACAGAGCCAGCTTCTAGACACAGCTCTCTGCCTACTGCATTTTTAAAAACTAAATTATGACCTGCTTCACTTAGGACGTAGCTTTGTAGATCTCTCCATTAATGTGTGACTTTCTAATGGCATTTCATTTTGACCTCAGGCTGCCCTAAATAATCCATTTCCTTGAGCAGAGTTGGCTGACGCCTGTACATTCCTGGAAAGAACTGCCTATGTGTTCTAGAAAAGCTAAAGCTAATGAGGATGAATTTGTGTGTACCCACAATAAAGCAAGAAGGGCTACAGAGACAGTGAAAATAAAGTGTGAGCATAGATGGATGGGACCAGTTGTGGGGAAGAAGGGCTGGGTTTGTAGAGGTGAGGGCAGAGAGTAAGGTGAAAGATGGTATGCTGTGGGTGTCAGAGAAGCTTTGTTAGGGGACGGAAAAGGCTGAAGAAAGAGTCCATCCAGGCCTCTGAGCCTGGGGCTTCCACAGGACAGATCTGGGTGGGACTACAGTGTGTTTGATGTTCCACATGGAGGTGCATAAGTCTCAAACCTACCAAAGAGAGGTCACACCTTCCCTCTGCACCCCGCCCAGCTTCCTGGAGTAGGGTCTTGGAAAGAAGACAAAACAGTTTGGTGAGCCAAACTCTGTACAGAATTTCGGTGCAGTGGTACCGCATCCTGACCCTACCTCTGGTACAATCCTGTGCTCTAGTCTGGAAAGTCCCACACGGGTATCATCGGACATCGGTTGCTCCTTCCTTTCTTAAGGTGGAGACCGCTTTTCTCACTGTTGCTATAACATTTATCAGAACTTTAGGGGCGCCTGGGTGGCTCAGTCGGTTAAGCGTCTGACTTCAGCTCAGGTCATGATCTCATGGTTCCTGGGTTCGAGCCCTGCATCGGGCTCTGTGCTGACAGCTAGCTCAGAGCTTGGAGCCTCTTTCGGATTCTGTGTCTCCCTCTCTCTCTGACCCTCCCCTGCTCATGCTGTCTCTCTCTCTCTCTCTCCCTCTCAGAAATAAATAAAACATTAAAAAGAAAAGAACTTTAGCTGTTCTTCAGACAGGCTCTGATATGCGTCCTCAGAGTTTCCCCTAAAATAATACAAAAGGGCACCTGGGTGGCTCAACCAGTTAAGCATCTGGCTTTTGATTTTGGCCCAGGTCATGCTCTCACAGCATCGGGCTCTGCACTGACAGTGTGGAGCCTGCTTGGGATTCTCTCTCTCCCTCTCTCTCTGCCCCTCCCACATACTCTCTCTTTCAAAATAAATAAATAAACTTAGAAAAACCTCTTAGAAATAAAACCAATTGCCATACAGTTTTTGTAGGTTGGGGAAATAGCCATGCCACCAAGTCCAGATTGTGTGGAATGGCAAGAATGAATGATCTGAACTGAAGTGAGCCATGATTTAAGATTTTACTAAATCGTTATGAATTCTTCTAAGGAATTAAAAACGATTAATATGAAGATCTCAAATTAAGGATGTATTCTAAAGTGATTCTAAAGCTGGTACAGAATAATATGATTAGACCATTACATAATTTCCAAGTGGAAGGATGGAAATAATCAGAGCCTACACTCTGGGCTCAGGGAGAGGGACAAAGGATACACTGAACAAAGGCGACAGAGGGAGTCAATGGTCTGAATTGAGCTAGAATATTTTGGGAGGGCAGCAAAAGGTTTGCTCAGAGCAAAGTCGAGGCCAGTCCAACAGAGGAACACTGGGCTCCAGGGCCCAGCCCTCCCAACACTGGCCTCTGCCCGGGATACCGTCACTCTGTGGGGGCCTGTGTGTCCCCTGGAGTCCCACCCACCTCTGCCTCGTCTCTTACCATCCTCTTTGGTCCGAGTGAAGATCTGCTCACTTCTGACACCGTCGCCCGCACGGGTGAAGGCCAGCACCTGGATGCTGTAGTTGGTATATTTCTCCAGCCCGTCCAGCTCTAGGGAAGGCTGCGTTGTGGTGACGTTTTTAATCTCGCCCAGCTCTGGAGGACAAGAGAACAGGATCTGGTGACTGGCTGTGGGTGTGCCATGCTCACTGGCCGGCCCTGGAGCTCTCTCTCCAGCTGTCACACCCTGAGATCGCTCAGAGGGACCGCGCACAGCCTGCATGTGGCGCCGGCACTCATTCACCCGGAACTGCCACAAAACACTGGGCAGAACGTTCGTCTGGAAAACAGAGCAAGTCACTCCAAGTGTTACCATCCAACCCTATGGCCAGGGCCAGCAGCCAATCAGGGGCGCCTCCCCCCACGCTCAACCCAGATGCTTGGGGCTGTACGTGGCTCATGCTGCAGGTGCATTTGTTCTTTAAGTTTATTTATTTTGAGAGAGACAGACACAGCACAAATCTGGGAGGGGCAGAGAGAGAGGGAGAGAGAGAATCCCAAGCAGGCTCTGTGCTGCCAGCGTAGAGCCTGATGTGGGTTTCGAACCCATAAAACCTCAAGATCATGACCTGAGGCATCACCAAGAGTTGGATGCTCAGTGGAGTCAAGCCACCCAGGTGTCCCTGCCGGTGCATTTCTAATTGCTCATCAAGAAACTTCTGCAAGTCAGGGGCATTTGGGTGACTCAGTCTGTTAAACATCTGACTCTTGGTTTCGACTCAGATCCTGATCTCACCATTCCTGAAATCGAGTCCCCACATCAGGCTCTGTGTCAACAGTGCAGAGCCTGCTTGAGAATGCTCTCTCTCCCCCTCTCTCTCTCAAAATAAAGAAATAACGTTTAAAAATATTTAAAAAAGAGACACTTCTGCAAGTTGAGTTTTGTCTTTTGTTTAACAAACAAAAAATTCTACTTTAATGTACATGTATTTTTATGTATCTAACTTCTCAGGTATCTGAGCTGAGCTGAAGTGGCTCAGCAAACCGCTCCTCTTACCTGGAGTGAACCCCCTTCCCCCCAGAATCCTTGCCAAATTAACACACTGATGTGTCAGAAACTTGGTGTTAGCTAAAAATGCTTCATTTTCTGGAGTGGGATCAGCTAATAATACTCAGAGATGGAACGTTTTGCTCTCCCTTCTTAGGCATATGAGACAGGGCAATTTGCGAAAACTTACGATGATGTGTTAACTACCTCCATGGGTGTTCTAGGTTTTGAAATGAGCCACCTACAGAGCAGCTGGTGCAGGAGAGAGAGACCTGAGGACTGCTCACCCCCGGGCACAGTCAGCCTTGGAGTATGGGCACTGCCTGTGAGGCTGGGGCACCTAGTTACTAAGGACTGGTGGGGCGCCAAGTCCAGGAGGGATTGCTTGTCGGGTGGCTGGCTGTAGCAAAGGCCACCTGTGCACTTGTGCATACAGTCTGCAAACAGTAGGGCTGTCTGGATGTCTGTCCACTTCTCCCTCAGTCGCCACCATCCCCTCCATGCTCATTTAAGGGTCAGCTTGTTCTGACCTTCAGATGCTAACTTGTTTAACCAGCATACCAATCCTATTATTTGCCTTCATGTTACAGGCGAGGAAACCGAGGCAGGGAGAGGGTTGGTACCTTCCCTAAGGTCATGGAGCCTAGCGCAGTGGCTCAGAGTGTGGGCCGTGGAGCCACAGTGCATGGCCTCATGTCCACAGACCCTGGTCTCCATGCTCTGCTGCGGTCACTCAGCGAAAACATCATGTCGGCCAGATTAGTGAGCTCCCCAGCAGCATGGCTTTCTCTTCCTTCTCTTTGTCTTTCTTCCCTTCTGTCCTTCTCACATATTGCACAGATTGCTCCCTGGTAATTAACAGGCACCTATTTTGTGATTAGGAAGACCACAGAGTGTCTTTTTGGTTTTTGTCACTCAAAGAATCAAGATTGAGCTGGACGTAGGAGAAAAGCTGAATCTAAAATAACGCATGGGGTGGCCAAGGCTTGTCACACACATTCTGGGACCTTTGCATGGGGTAAGGGCTGTAGGGGATGTGAGGGATGTTGGGCCACAGACCCGGCTGTAGACCTGGACGTGAGCCAGAGGCCCGTCACCACCTTGAGCGGCCTGTGGGGCAGCTCTGCGGCAGGACGCTTCGCTGGGGGAGAAAGTGGGCAAGGAGGGCGGGCCCCGGGAGGGTTCTCTGGCCTGGTGTCTTCTGGGGAGGTCAGCAGTGTGCACACTTTTCGGAGCCACAGTTGGAAGCCTCAGGAGATGGCTTACAAAGGTAAAAAGAGACTTGCTCGTGTGTGGGGTCACCGCACATTCAGAGAGTGGACAGCTGTCAGGCCGGATGGCTGAGGAAGTCTGTCCTGAAGGAAGGGTCTGCCCGGCGACTCTTCATACCATTCACTCCCTTGCAATGTTCATTTTCCTAAACATATCCAATGGGGGTCAATCGGACGAGGGTAAACACTTCAAATGCTAATGGGAAAAAATTAAGTGTAGATGTCATCAAGATCTTTTCAGATTTAGGAATTTCTGTGCTGGCCAAAGATCACACACGCACACACACGTGCGTGCCAGGGAAACTGGGGTTCACAGGGCTGTGTGCCAGCAGCTAGTTATGAGACCTTGTCTAAATTATTTCACCTTCGGGGACTCTGGGTTTTTGCTTTTATTTTTAAAAATTGTTATCTTTAAGAAGGGCGCAGGAGCTTCTCCGTCATGGAGAAAGCAGGCGCAGTCATTTGCTGCGGGAGAAAGAGGTGCAGATTTGTCAGTGCGATTCCTGGATGAGAGACAGTGATGGGGAAAAGGGTGGCCAAGAGGGATCGTCCCCATCGCTTTAAAGAAAACAACAATCAAAACAGAAGAATTCCATCCACTCAGGAAGCACGATACAGATTAGAATGAACCCTTGGGTGTTTACTCATATCGGGGTTCACACTGTTTTGAGGAACGGATTTATTCATGAACCAGGAATGTGACTGCCAGATCCCCAGCTCAAGATCACCCCCCACCCCCCGGAGATTCCTACTACACACCACATGTGCACCTCGTTCTCACTGACCGAAGGGGAAGGGCATGTTCCTGACTGGCAGACACTCGATGATTAGTGGATCTGCAGAAAGTGGAGACGAAAATTATGACAAAAAGCCCAATCAAAACAGCATGCTTCATTTGCCATTCTTGTGAGCTCTTGTTATTTATTTTATGGCTTATGCAGTGTTTCTATCATCTACCTTTTACAGCCTCAACAGGGTTATTAAAAAAAGAAACAGGAACCGAAGAAGAACGTTCAGGTGAAATCATGAATAAAATAACATGAAATGAATACATGAAGTGAATTTAGAGGTATCGTTTCTACTATGATATTTTTTAAACTTTCTGTTTGAAAACAAATTGTTTTTTGCGTTTATGCCCTCCCTCATTCTCAAAGGGTTTTAAGGCAAAAGACAGGGGCGGAAATAACATTTCTGAAGCCAGCCACCAAAGCTAACTGCCGGATGGCACCTAAATGCTGCCTTGCTTCAGAATCCACTGCGTTATCTTGAGGAAAAACAGAAGAAATGACAAGTGGTTCAGATCCATATGGAAATGTGACTTCAATGTGCACAATTTTTCTAGTAATCTCAGACAAACAGCTTTGTGAGGTCCTGAAAAGCATTGAGCTTTTAGATTATAAGATACTCAGAAATTTCACCAGTATATTGATTGGATGGTTAGCCTGCCCTATCAGATATATTATCTGATCATGTTAACAATAACAAATGCTTTCTGAGGCACATATTTGAAAGTATTTGGGACAAGTGCTCATCACAGTGGTAGTAACAATCTGTCTCCTAGTCTGTGAGTGTGTGTGCCTGTGGGCATGTGTCTGTGAGTGTGAGCAGATGTATGTGTGAAGGTGTGTGTGCGTCTGTGAGTAGATATATGTGTGAGGGTTGTATGTGAGTCTGTGAGTTTGTGCCTGTGAGCATGAGATGTATTGTGAGCATTGTGTGTGCCTGTGAGTATCTGAGTGTGAGTGGCTGTATGTGTGAGGGTAGTGAGTCTGTGAGTTTGTGTTCCTGTGAGTGTGAGCGGATGTATGCGTGAGTGCTGTGTGTGCCTATGAGTGTGAGTGTGTGTGTGAGGGTTGTGTGTGAGTCTGTACCTGCGAGTGTCTGTGAGTGTGAGCAGATATATGTGTGAGGCTTGTGAATGATTCTGTGTGTTCCTGTGAGTGTGAGCGGATATATGTGTGAGGGTTGTGTGTGAGTCCGTGAGTGTGTATCTGTGAGTGTGAGTAGGTGTATGTGTGAGTGTTATGAGTCTGTGAGTGTGTGTCTGTGAGTGTGTGTCTGAGTGTGGGAGTGTGGGAGTGGGGGTGTGGGGGTCGGGGGGGG
>NW_027530213.1:877915-921208 GCF_008692635.1 Crocuta crocuta | reverse complement strand
GGTCCAGTTCTTTACACAGTCACAATGTTTTAAGTCTGCGGGAGCCTGGGCCACAGCCCGAGAAGTTTTTGCGGAAGCACCAGTAATCCGTGGAATTACCTGCTAATTCATAAATGTCACTTCTTATAAGCAGCAGGTAAGGAGTGAGTGTTCATAGCAGGTTTATATCTCTAAGGGTTTCTTTCTCATCTTTCAGAGATTAAGTGGAGAACTCCTACATTAGACGTTAAGCACATCACTTTGATCTTAATACCGTGAGCAAAAGCATCTTCAGGAAACGTACGCATTTCCAAGCAGTCTTTATTTAAAGGCTTTCATGTTTTTGAATATTCAAGTGTTTAAAGCTTAAAAGTGTCAAGTCAAAAAAACTGTATTCACCACATTACCCTTTGCAGAGCTAAGGGGTTGATAGGCAATATTAGCAAATATGAGCCACAGATGATATAGAAGGGCCGTCACCACAGGATTCTGGAAATACTTCCAACAAGAAGAACAACGAAATAATTTCAGGGTCACACAGCCTCTGGGTGAGTGTGCTAAGGGATTCTAGCTGCTTCTCATTCAAGAGGAAGACGAGAGACCAGAAGCAAAAACGATGATATAGCATGATGTTGTGTCAACAGAATAGATGCTTGTACAAATTTTATTACTCTACGCATTACCTCTATGGGATTTTAAAAAGATTTTTTTGGCGGGGGGGACAAGAGAGTGAGGTGGTTAAAGAATCATTTACGTGGATCTGTCCTCTGTGAGGCTGGCTGTGCCTAACCGAGCTGTGGTTCTATGTTCACTAGATTCCTCCTGGCTCACTGGTCTAGCACGAGGCCAGCACACAGTAGGCACTCAGTTAATGTGCCTGCCTCGGATGGAGCAGCTGACGGGACGGCTCCAGTGCCCGGTGCCGTGTGATATGCTGCACTTACCATCCCATTAGTACAAACTGGGTCTGGTCCTCAGCCATGAGAAGCAGGCCTGATGCAGACATAAATAACTAGGGCTTCCCATACTGCTATTTACTGAGCGAAGTAAGCTTATTTATCAACGTGTCTTCCTTTCTTTACTGTGGCACCAATATTAGAGCCCCTTGCAGCCTCCGAGGTCCTGTGTGCTCTGTATACCTGGGTGGGGACAGCCATCTGCTGGGCAGAGCAGACTCCGGTGGCCAGATCGAGGGTGGGATATATCTGGGGGCTCCGGCTGTGTTTGTCCAAACTCAGAGGTGAGCATGCGCCAGGAGGCCACATGCAGTCAGAGGGGCTCAAAGAAGCCCCANCTTTACTGTGGCACCAATATTAGAGCCCCTTGCAGCCTCCGAGGTCCTGTGTGCTCTGTATACCTGGGTGGGGACAGCCATCTGCTGGGCAGAGCAGACTCCGGTGGCCAGATCGAGGGTGGGATATATCTGGGGGCTCCGGCTGTGTTTGCCCAAACTCAGAGGTGAGCATGCGCCAGGAGGCCACATGCAGTCAGAGGGGCTCAAAGAAGCCCAGACGAGGGGTGCCGGGGTGGCTTAGTCGGTTGAGCGTCCGACTTTCGCTTAGGTCATGATCTTGCGATTCGTGGGTTCGGGCTCCGCGTCGGGCTCTGTGCTGACTGCCAGCTCAGAGCCTGGAGCCTGTTTCAGTCTGTGACTCCCTCTCTCTCTGACCCTCCCCTGCTCACGCTGTCTCTCTCTCTCTCTCTCTCTCCTAGAAATAAAAAAAAAAAAAAGAAGCCCCAGACGAGAGGAGAGGCACCCCTGCCCTGGTGCAGGAGGAGGCTGGGGACTGGACAGAAAGGGAGGAGGCAGCTGTGGGCCACATGGGCCTGGGGATGCAGACCTTAGGAGCTTGCCCATGAGGGCTGCGGTGCCGGAGTGTGTCTATCTTGCTCATGGATGAAAGCAGACACACCGAGAGGTACTCTCCCCAAGAAAGTTCTGGCCCCAACCTCACTTCTACCTGAGCAGGCTCTCATTCAGACGCTTGCCCAAACCAACAGAAGGATTTTGTCCTATAACTTGGAAGAAAAAAACCCCAAACACAGAGAAACAAGAAGAACGGAGGAAGAGAAACAGGAGGTGGGGAAGGAAAAGGAGAAAAAGTCAAGGAGATTTTGGATTAAATGGTTCCTCATGAGGAATAACAATATTCCACATTCCTCCTGAACCCTCTCCTGGGTCAGCTACAGGCACACAAGAAGTTTCCCTGCTGAATTCTATCAGGAAATTGGGAGAGGTCAACCTTTTAGGATACAGGTCACGTAGAACTGTCTAGATACAGATCAACACCTTGGTGCTGCATGCAGAGGTGGAGGGTTGGCATAGATATTCATCTAGGAAAATGCATCCATGCCTAGATTTCCCAAATGCCACCCGCTCTGTTACCTCAACCAGCTTTTTAAAGATACATGATGTTTTAAACAGCTGTATCCACCCGTGAGAGCCTAAGAGGAGAGGTAAGAACAGAACGACATGGGGAAAACGGACTGTGTCCGTTGATAAAGATATGCCCTCGGTAGCCTGAATCCCACGTTGAGGGGGGTGGGGCCGGCGAATCCCAGCACACCTCCTTTGGGAGCAAATTCACAGTTCTGTTAACCTTCTTACCTCCGTCCATCAGGTTGGCCCAGTAAATGACTCTGAACCCTTGGAGAATTCCATTCAAGGCTTCCTTGGAAAGTGTGGACCAGGATATTGATATGCTTTCTGGTGATGTTGCTATGGCTTGGACATTTTCAGGGGGGTAACTGGGCACTGAAATTAAACAATCAGAATCTATAATAACTGTGGGTGGTTTAATTGGCCAAACAACACCGAATAAGCGACATTAGTTTAACATTGCAACGTGCAAGCAAAAGAAAAAATCACACTCAATCCACAAAATTAAGGGAAAAAAAAATGAGTACCATTTCTCTATGCAAATATTTTAACTCTGTAAAATGTAAAATAACGTGAGTTTATGTCTGTGTCCTCACAGACTTCCATGGTCTCCCTTTCCAAGTTAACTACTTCACTTTGAAGGAGGCTGGCCCCGGACTGGGAAGTGGGGAACACTTCAGATTTTATTGCACGAGTAAAACACCATTGCTCATCTGATTCATTTCCCCATCACTCTTGCAAGTGACCCTCCGTATTTAGCAGCATCCGGCATATAAATTGGAAGTGTAGCTATTGAAAAGTGCTGAAAAGCAGACACGTCATCATAGCTTATTCACTGTCCCCCTCTCCCTGGCCAGCCTCCCCTTTCAAAACTCTAACATTCTGCCAAAGGAAAGAGAGAGAATGGGTTAAGATGGAGGCCAGAAGGATATCTGAGGTCTTTTTCACACTGTTTATGCAAAGCTTAAATGGCCTAGCTGGAGAAGAGACAAAGTATCAACAGAAACACACATATCAGTAAAACAAGCATTGAAGTGAAAACTAAAATGCATATGTAACCATGCCTGCAAAGATCATGGAGTCAGAAAGAAAAATCCCAGTTTTAAGATTCCTGGCTTTCTAAGACTTCTCTCCCTGTAAAAAGGGTCACAAGTTATGGATGCCAAGTTCCCACGTGCCTCCTCACACCTATGCCCTCATGGCTAATTACACAGGAGGTCACTGCAGTGCAGTCGCTGCCTTAAAATCTACACTTAGTGTGACAATGAGCCCCCTGTTTCATCTCTGCCCCTAACGTTGGGCCTCTGGACACAGTTCTCCATTGCTTTCCAAGCACTACTGGGAAGCATGGGAGAAGGATGGATTAACTCCTCGTGGTCACTAGGGGGTGCTTGGTCACCATGAGATTTGCTCCCTGATGCCTGCTCATTCCTTTCTCTGGTCCAGAGTGGTTAAAAATAGAAAGCGAGCGAGCGAGCGAGCGAGCGAGAAAGGAAGGAAGGAAGGAAGGAAGGAAGGAAGGAAGGAAGGAAGGAAGAGAGGAAGAAAGGAGGAAAGAAAAGAAGAAAGGAAGAAAGAAGGAAAGGAAGGAAGGAAGGAAGGAAGGAAGAGAGGAAGAAAGAGAGAGAAAGCAAGCAAGGAAGAAAAGAAAGGAAGGAAGGGAGAAAATAAAGGAAGAAAGAGAGAGAGAGAGAAACAGAGGAAGGAAGGAAGGAAGGAAGGAAGGAAGGAAGGAAAAATGAAAGAAAGAAAAGGAAGGAAGGAAAGAAGGCAGAAAAGAAAAGAAAGAAAGAAAGAAAGAAAGAAAGAAAGAAAGAAAGAAAGAAAGAAAGAAAGAAAGAAAGAAAGAAAGAAGGAAAGAAGGAAAGAAGGAAGGAAAGAAAGATCCCCCTTAACACTGATTTGGAAAAGTTCATAGAAAATCGGATTATTCTATATCCTGGTTGGTGCTAGGGAGAGGCTTGGATTCACCCGGGAAAAGTCCAAATCTCCTGCTTAGAATGAATGAGATGCTGGAGAGGAACAGATTTGGGCGTTGCAGTCAAGCTCTGTCAAGGGTGAGACCCAGTCCGTGCAGCCGGCGAGTGAATTAAAGCAAGTCTCCCTGGAACCCCCAGTCCCCCGGGACCCCGGCACCTTTGTGACGGCAGAGCCAGAGGAGCCAGGCTGTCAGGGGCCAGGGTGGTGAGCAGACCAGAGCAAACCCTTGCGCAAGGAGAGGCCCGAGTGGCCACCTCCAGAACCTACCATCCTCGAGGGTGGTGGTGATGATTTCCTGAGAAGAAGGCCCTGTCCCGGCCCGGTTGCAGGCCTGCACCACCAGGCCGTACTGGGTGAACTTGTTGAGGTTGTCCAGGGTGTAGATCTCGCTGTCCCCGGTGGTGTCGATGCTGATAATGTTGAACTGGAAGTTGCCCCCGGTGCTGTACTCGCGGTAACCTATTTGGTAGCCGCGGATAATCCCGTTTTGCAAATGTTTCTTGGGAGCCTAAAGAGAAGAAAAGAATACACTAAGGAAAACTTGAGGAAGGACAGGAGGGAAGCCAGCAACCACTGCCTCTTAGGGAAGCAGATACAGTCGGAGGGCCGCGGGGATGAAAGCAGGGGTGTCCTAATGCGAGTCGAGACAGGGATGTTAGTGAACTCATGCACAGCTGCCCTTGGCCACGTACTCTTCCTCGGGGGGTGGGGGTCTGAAACACCAAGTGCCTATGTGGTGCCTCGGGTCCCCCAGCCGTCGCACGGGGACAACGATCTTCACCCGGCAACATCTATTGAGCAAGAGCGGCTCAGCCAGACTGTTCTAGGCACTCAGGAGCAGAAATGGTTCTTTATTTGTTTTATTTTACTAAAAGTTTTTTTTAATGTTTATTTTTGAGAGAGAGAGAGAGAGACAGCGTGAGCAGGGGAGGGGCAGAGAGAGGGAGACACAGAATCCGAAGTAGGCTCCAGGCTCTGAGCTGTCAGCATACAGCCCAACTCGGGGTTTGAACTGACAAATGGTGAGATCATGACTGAGCCAGAGTTGGACCCTAACCGACTGAGCCCCCCCGGCACCCCCAGAAATGATTTTTTAAAACAAGGTCCCTGCCCTCGTGGAGTTTACACTTTAATGGAATGTTCCAGGATAAAGGTGTTTCTAGTTGAGAGCTGTGTGTGAAGGGGTCCACCAATTATGAGAAGGCAGACCTCTTTCCTTAAGGCACAAATCATTTTGGAGTCATTTCATGCTGATGTAACCTGGGCAGGGGTGAGGCTATACTTAGCTAGTCTCTGCTAATGACAGAGGGTCTGCCGAGTCGAAAACAGAACACGTTAGCCAACATCTTGGATTTTTAAAGGAAACCAAACTCTTTACAATTATAAGAGCAAGACAACGGTGAAGCTTTAAAGTAATAAAGGTTTTGTAGACTTTCAGGCAGTCAAGAGATGTGTGCATGCAAGTGTGTACGTATGTTTCTGTATTATGTTTGCGTGTACATATGTGTGAGTACATGTGTGTATGTATGTGATGTGTGTATGTGTGTTTGTGCTGTCTGTGTGCATATGTGTGAGTACATGTGTGTTTGTGTGTGAGTGTGTGCAAGTGTGTGTGTGCATATTTGTGTTATGTCTATGCATATGTGTGAGTTAATGTGAGTATGCATGTGAATGTGTGTATGTGTACAAGTGTGTGCATATTTATGTATGTGTGTGCATGTGCATGAGTACATGTGTATGTATGTGTGCAAGTGTGTACTGTGCACATTTGCATTACATCTGTGTGCATGTGAGTATCTGTGTATAGAAACGTGTATGCATATGTGTTATGTATGTGTGTGCATGTGAGTATGCATGTGCTTGGATGTGAGTGTGTGTATGAGTATGTGTGCACATTTGTGTTATGTCTTATGTGCATGTGAGTGCATGTGTGTATGTGTGTGGGCAAGTATGTATATATGTATTTGTGTTGCGTCTGTGTGTGCATGTGTGTATGTATGTTAGTATGTATTTGTGTTGTGCTTGTGTGTGCATGTGAGTACATGTGTATGCATGTGACTACATGTGTGTGCATGTGAGTATGTGTGTGCCTGTGTTTCACTACAAACCATGGACTCAGAGCTCTCAGGAGGATGAGGACTTGCTCTGTGCCCAAAGTACTGACAATCCGGCTGGAGAGAGGGAGTAAACACTTAGGAAACCAGAGAGAATCTCGTGTTGAGTGTCCAGCACTGCAGGTGAAGGCCAGCAGGCATCCGGAAAGTGGCAAACTCAGAGCAGTTGGAAGGGGCCACCCCCGTGGGCTTGAAGGGACGGCCAGAGCTCAGGCCTCAGAGATAAGTGTGCCGTGTGCGGTGCCTGCAGAGAGCGGCTGGGAGGCCGCAGGAGAGCAGAGGTGCCCAGGAACGGGCACAGGGCAGCCAGGAATGGGGGCTAGGGATCAGATAGGGTAGGGCTGCCTGGGGGGCTGGTCCTTCATCAAGGGCAAAATGGGAGGCAGCGGCGTCCACACTGGGAGAAGGCAGAAGGAAGTTCTGAATAGCATTAATGAACTTCAGCAAATATTTATGAACTGCCTAATAGGCACCTTCCCAGTGGGATTAGATGCTGCCGGTTATGTTTGAGTGTTAGTTAGCCTGAGCTATACACAGTAAAATCACATCTTTTAAAGCAAGTTTCCTCATATTTGGTTTTCTTGGATTGCAGCTGTCTTCCTCAACAACCAGTCTGATTTCAGGCAAACACATAGATCCATCCGGTAGAGATCGATGAAACAGCCATGGAAACTACTACGTTTATAGTCAAGTCAGCACCATTAGAGCCCGACACGAGAGCTCAGCCCTTTTTTATAAGCATATCTCTATGCAATCTTGTTTTTCCAGTGATGAGCTATGACTTTTCACTTTGCATGAAGTTAAATCTAAAGATTTTAGATTTTGAAAATTTGATGACATGGGAATTGTGTTATCACAACCACTGAGTTGCATTTATGTCATTTAATTAATTAATGAAAGTAATTTCCCTGTAAGAGTCATCTATAAGTCAAATTTAAAACAGATACTTCATTTCACATAGTTTTAAAAAAATTTTTTCTTAAATAGTTTATTGTCAAGTTGGTTTCCATATAACACCCAGTGCTCATCCCCACAAGTGCCCTCCTCCATGCCCATCACCCCCCTTACCCTCTCCCCCACCCCCATCAGCCATCAGTTCTCAGCATTCAAGAGTCTCTCGTGGTTTGCCTCCCTCCCTCCCTCTCCCCAACTATTTTTCCCCTTCTCTTCCCCCATGGTCCTCTGTTAAGTTCCTCCTAATCCACCTATATGTGCAAACATATATTTCACATAGTTTTTAAATGTTAAATACAGTATGGGGCGCCTGAGTGGCTCAGTCGGTTAAGTGTCTGACTTCGGCTCAGGTCATGATCTCACAGTCTGAGTTTGAGCCCCGCGTCAGGTTGTGTGCTGACAGATCGTAGCCCGGAGCCTGCTTCGGATTCTGTGTCTCCCTCTCTCTCTGCTCCTCCCCTGCTCAGGCTTTGTCTCTCTCTCAAAAATAAATAAACATTAAATTAAAAAAAAACGTTAAATACAGTGACCCAAACATAAATAATATATATTTTTAAGGTTAGGTTTATACCCATGAACTATTCTGATTTTTCAAGTGACTTCCTGTGTAGGTTTATGACCTCCTCAGACACTAGGTCAGGGTCACAGTATGGGCGTTATGGCGTTAGGTCAAAAATCGAGAGAAAGGAATAAAGGCGAATGTCCACCTGAATATGCTTACATAGAGGAGACGCCAATTTAGCTAAATCTTTCACAACTAGTGGAACCTGCTTGCTGACTTTTAGCTCCTGGGTTTGGGAGATTAATCATGTCTGTGATCTGGCTGCACAGGTAGGGTGGAGAAACCTTCCTTTTTCCCCTTCCACGGGTGAAAATACATTCTAACTAGCTTAATTATGATAGACATTTTTAATCAGAGAAACATTTAATAAATCACATGAAGAGAAAGTATTGCTTTCATGCACAAAAGCAAGCCAAAATTCTCACTACATCAGGCAGAGTTTATGTTTTATCGTTACTTTGCACACTGAAAGTAAGATTTCAACTTAGGGGTGTGTTTACATTAAAGAAATCATTGGAAACACTGAAAAACTCCCGTCTTTTAAAAAATCCATAGATACAGGAATTTTGTACATTCAGAATATGAAATGTTAGGGACTGCAGTGCACATTCCAAAGTTTTTGAAAGTGAGCCTGGAGATCCTCTCTGATTTGAATGGGCAACAGCCAGCAGGGACAGGGGGTGTGGAATGGTGGTGGCACTTGAATCCATTTGCCTGGCAATGGGCTTCCCATCATCCCAAGACAAGTTAGTATGTAATACCGTTTAGTTTAAAATTTGTTCGGGATGATGCTTTAAACATTTGAGCCTTGGAGCATGTGTTTACCTGGGATAAAGGTAGATGTGTGTAAAGAAGAAATCCCAATATGGAAGATGGTTTTAGAATACGGTTCTCTAGCTGTTAATTAGCATCAAACTGTGATTGAAAAAAAAATGGGTTAAAGACAATTGCTTGTTTAATGAAACTAAATGAATGGATTTAATGGCGGAAGAAACGAAAAACAGGAAATCAGTAGAGATCTTGAACATACTTTGAATCTGGGTTGCAGGTTACTGGAGAAGACAAATTTCCTAAGAAACCACTTTGATCATGTCCCTTCTCTCCAGATCTCAGCTGCACCTGTTGCTGAGATTTAACACTGTGTGTTCCTGGATGTTCTTGGTGACCTAGGATTCTCTCTGGCTGCTTGAACTAGCATGGAAGTTCTAACTCTTTTGGATTTCCTCATCTCATGAGAGTCCCCACCAGAGACTGCTTTTCTCCCTCCTCTGTCAAAACCCAACTCATTCTCCACAGCCAGCTCATCGGTTTCCTTCGACTGTGCCCACCCAAGTTCTCCCACCTTCAGCCTCTGCTGGCACTCCCTGGTTCACCATCAGCTCAGCAAGAACTGATCACTTCCATACCCTCCTGTGGCCACTGTTCCATATTGAACGTTGGTTTCCAAGGACGTGAATGCAAGCTCCAAGTGCATAAGTATTCCCACAAGCATGTTTGAGATCTCACCCATTCACTTGTCCAAAACAAGGCTTCGGGACAGTGGACGTTTTCAGAAAATGTTACTTACTGTAGATGCAGAAGAGAATGGTTTTGAGTACAGATGAGGCTCAACAAAAGTGATGGGTAGGAATGATCTCAGTTGCAGGTTTATAATCTGATTGGGTACAGGGCTAATGGGAAAGGTTTAAAGATAGACAAGATGCCCGGAATGCAGAATCACCGTATAGCTCTTGATCAGAGACTTGGATTAGCCAGTACAGAAGGAGGCCTCAGGAGCACTGTGAAACTTCGATTCAAGTTGGAGAGCTGGCTTCCATGTGGTCACTTAGCATGGTGGCTCCTGCATCAGGATGAGAGGTCCAGGCAGGATTTGGAAGGGTCTGGCTCCATTTTCCAGGCCCCATGAAAGCAGAAAATAGCATTCGAAGAGCCAACGTATTTGGACAATGTTGTCCTTTTTATTTTCCTTCTTAAAACCGGTATTCCAGAAAGTTTGTTCACTTGCTTAGCCAGCTGATGGGTTACATGTTTTTATAATAAGGATCACTTGGGGCGCCTGGGTGGCTCAGTTAAGCATCCAACTTCAACTCAGGTCATGATCTCAAGGTTTGTGGGTGTGAGCCTCATGTTGGGCTCTGCGCTCAGAGCCTGGAGCTCCCTCTCTCTCTTTTTGCCCCCCCCCACTTGTGTGTGTGTGCGCGNTAAAACCGGTATTCCAGAAAGTTTGTTCACTTGCTTAGCCAGCTGATGGGTTACATGTTTTTATAATAAGGATCACTTGGGGCGCCTGGGTGGCTCAGTTAAGCATCCAACTTCAACTCAGGTCATGATCTCAAGGTTTGTGGGTGTGAGCCCCATGTTGGGCTCTGCGCTCAGAGCCTGGAGCTCCCTCTCTCTCTTTCTGCCCCCCCCACTTGTGTGTGTGTGCGCTCTCTCTCTCTCTCTCTCTCTCTCTCATAAATAAATAATTAATAAATAAAACATTAAAATATATAATAAGGATTACTTAAGGCAGACCCACAGATTTATTGCAAATCTCACTTGCCAACCAGTTTTCTTAATACATATTAAAGGAAGATTTTGGAGATTAAGTGAATGGAAAAATTAAGAAAAAAGAAAGAAGAAAGGGAGCCCAAAGTGGGAGAGGGCTCCCTTTACTCTTTATTGAAGAATTCGACATTCTGAGTCCCTTCCTGCACGGGAAGATGTTATTTACGGACTGCTCTGACTTGTGAGTGTTCTGTTCCTACCTTCTCTTGAACCCCTTCGAGTGTACTCCAGTTCTGCAAAAAGCCCTTCTCTATTCACTATCTCATTTCTCATGTAGGGGTTATTTTTCCACGTTGAATACTACTCTTCCTTTCATTTGCCTTTGGATCCAGTAATGAGCCTGGTTTCTTTCCATTTGCCTTATTTATCTGCCATCCGAGGTATCTGGCTTTTTCCTCCCCATCTGTAGTCTCCCAAAACAGCCTTCTTTCATCCTTCTAGGTGCCCTTTCTCCAGCCTCCAATCCACCCCCACCCCCCGCCGCCCAACCCCTACTTCCTTTAAGAAACTGTCTCTTTTGATCTCCATGACAACAGTAGCATGGGGTCAGTGGATCTGTGTGATTTGCAAGTGCCTGTATTTTATGCATTCATCCAAATCAGCCTGCGAGCCGCCCATGGCAGATGTAGAGGTCTTTAAAAAGTTGGTAAAGACAGGGATGTGCAAATGCTCACAGCACCATCAAGGATGTGAGCGATGAAAACAGACATCTCTTCTTTAGGAAACCACTAGCTGGGGCCTGTTTCTGGCACACTCCCCTCCCCCTTCCCACCACAGGTGAATGGACTGTGCTAACTGCCAGGATTCACCTGCCGACCAACCATGACAGATAAAACCTCTACCGCACATTTCTGCATTCCAGGAACACCATGTTACTCAGGCATGTTGAGTAATTCAGGGGAAAAATTGGAAATTTTTCTTTTAGATTCCTCCAGACTCACTTAAAACATAACCTGTCCTCATTTCCCTTTATTACAGGGGTGGCGGACTGTCTTTTCTCATCTTCCTGTTCTCCCTCCTGCCCCCTTCCCTGCTCCCCAACACAATTAGCAGCCATTCAATAAGCTTGTGCAGTGAATGGATGCATTAAACTGAGCAGTATGGGCTGGTGCCTCTCCTATACAAGGGGGCACCTGCAGGTGAGTCTGTGATCAAGGCAGAGCCTGGCGCTTGAGGTGCCCAAGGTTGGCACTGGGTATCACAGAAGGGAAAAGGGAGAGACGACTGTTCCTATTGTGGTAGGAAACGTTCCCCAGAAGGAGCACGTCATCTGAGCCTAGAGGAAGACCAGCCACTGCTGGTGTGTAGTCAACCTTCCCCACTGTGCCCAGGCGAGATAACAGAAGATGACCTGGGAAGGAATAGCTCTGAGGGACCCTTCAGGAGGGATCCGGATTGACTGTGGGGGTGGGGATGTCAGGAGTGGGGAGAAAGCTAGGGAATCCCTTCTGAATCAGAAACAGGTCGAGGGTGTGGGTTGGCGATCTGGGTCTTCACAAGCCCTCCAGGGGATCCTGGGGCACGCTGAAGCCTGAGAACCACTGTTGTTGCCCTGCGGAGTCTTCGCAGGGTTGAGCGTTGGCCTCGTTTGGGATGGACCATGTAGTTAACAAAACAACAACAGTGAGTTCCTAAATTTTCAGGTCACTAATAACCCATTTTCCTGGTCTCTCTTCAGAACAAAAGGGAACACATGCAAATAATGACTGTCAGAACTTCACGGTCCCACAGGTGGCATAGCAGGGAAGGGACTCTGCTTCACAGGCAGCCTCGGTTGCAGGGGCACCACGCCTTGCTGCACAGAGCCATGGCTGAGCAGCCGCTCTGGGTGAATGGACGGTGGGTTTTGAAGAAGTGAGGTCCGAGAGGAGAGGTCTGCACCTTGTCTCTGTCTGGTTCGTTTGTTCAATGATTAAAGTCCTACTAAAGTCCTACTGAAGTCCACACCGCAGGTCTCCTACAAGCGGTATGTATGGCCACATGAGGCCCTCCCCAATAGTTACAGTCATCGAGCATCTGGGACAGAATGAAGGGCTACGTATTATGAAATACAAAGTGGACATGTGATCTGCCCCTGAGACGCGCTTAGAACACAGAAGCTACTCGGTTCAGGGCTGAGAAACTGGTGGCGAATGACAGAAGTTTGAAATACACACAGTATTGTGAGGCCAGGGACTTCAACTTGTAGCTGGGAGTCACTATTCTAGTCAGATTTGGCAAGTGGGGAGGAGGAGGCGGCCAAGCATATGCGTGGGCTTGGAAAACACACGTAGAATTTTAGAAACAGACTCTTACAATTTTATGGGATGAAATTGAGGTTAACTATTGCATAACAGGACTTCGTGTTTTACTTTCTGAAGTGTGGGGTGGCTCTCATTTCCTTCATTCATTCACTCACTCACTCATTCATCTAACCAACAAACGTTTGTTGGATCACTCCTCTTGCTAGTTTCCCTCCTTTTTCTGAATGCTGCTGTCGCTTCCATCCCACTGTCTGATAACCACACACAGCATTTCTCGCCAGCCAGAGAAATGGTTATCCAGTGGTTTCTATTGAAGACCTAAGAAAGGAATTCACAGTGCATATGCAGACCCTGCTTGATTTTATATGCACTGGCTCTGAGAGCAGGTCTCCAGAATATCCCACATTTAATGTCAAGGCCTCTAGATGTTTCTGAGAAACAGAGTTGGCCAATAGGGTGATGGCTTACAGTGTCCCAGAGTCTGTGGGTGGAGTCTGTTGGAGAGAAATAGCATGGAGAGTGAAGGTGTCCTGGTTCAGGCCAAGGAAAGGCAGGGATAGAGTGGAGAGAGGTGGCAGGAGACATTTCCATTGTCAGACAAGGGATGTAGCCAGGGCCCAGCCAAGAAAGAATGCACCTGGAGACTGTGAGGTTTGGGGAGACATGTCCCGCATGTGCATCTAGACATGGTGCAGGCAATGGGGATGTATAGGAAAAGGGGTTTTGGTTAGGATGTCGAAAGGGAGTGTGTACCAGCCTGTGAGCATAGGGCTGGGACCCCAACTATTTATCAGCACTTGAGTCATCTCAAAGGGCTTGGCTCCTCCTATACAGACTGGAGGGTGACAACCCGGAATAGCTCCCTGGTAGGTAATGGGAGCCCCTGGGGATGGTAGGGTGGTCAAGGAGATCTGGGGGCAAGTTGGTCCAGGTATGATAAAGAAGTGCAAAAGGCAGTGTTTTCAAAGGTATTAGAGTCTTTGTAAAGGAATGGCCTGCCTCAACCATATGACGAATTGCTTCTGTCATAGTCTTTGTAACTTCTGCTAGGTATGGTCTATCCAGAAGAACCAAGAAGATCCAAACTTCAGAAGGAAGTCTGCTTTAAATCTTCAGTGCTTTAAATCTTGGTTCAAAGAGCCAAGTAACAGGAAGCTGATTGCTGATGTGCTCCAATTGCATGCGGCTGCTTCCCAGGCATTGCCTTGTTCAGTAAAGCACGGTTGACAAACTATGGTCCAAGGGCCAAGTCTATTTGCCCCTTTCTTCTAGATGGCTCTTAGCTAAGAATGTGTACACTTTTTACATTTTTACATGGCTGCAAAATTCAAAAGAGGAAGAATAGTTTGTGACATGCGCAAAGTACATGAGCTTCAAATGTCAGTATGTCTAAGTAAAGTTTTACTGGAGCTTGGCTCTACCCATTCTTTGTTTACTTCTGCCCTCCAGTGGCAGAGCTAGTGGTTAAGACAGAGGCTACATGGCTCACAATGCTGGGAGTATTTACTCTCTGGCCCTTGACAGAAACAGTTTACAGATCCCTGTTCGACAAAACGTTGTGGACCGAATTAGTGTCGGGAAGAATTCATGGGTTGGGCTGGGGTGGCAGGTAGGGTGGGAATGGGAGGTGAGCAATGGTAAGGGGAGAGGCACCTTTATGAGAGAAGGGTAGGAGAGAGGCCAGGGTTTGGGTTGAGTGCTTGATGGAGTCAGTCCCCCTTCTTGCTGGGATGGCGAAGTTCTAACTCACATCCTATCATAAGAAGACCAGCAATGCCTGCATCAACAGTGGACTTTTGGGGTCATGGATTTAGTGTCTACTGTCTACACTTGATATCCTGATTAAAGCGTATAGTAGCATTGCTTCCATAGAGCTATTTACCTTTGTTTCTTATTTGTGCTTTGGGTAATGGAAGGTATTAGCCTCAACTGAAGGAATTTCAGGCATGAACACACATGATTGGGTAATGGAGGAGAAGAGTATTGAGAGAGTGTTTAGTAGAATAGTCGCCCCTGTCAGGAACATGCTCTCCTGGACATGGGATCCCTCAGGGACCAGTCTGGTTCTCAGATGGGGGATGAGGCTGACATATGCCCAAATGCAAAGAGAGCCACAGGTCCTGTGTAGATCCCGAGAGAGACACTACACATTCTATACCTCATACTTTCCTTCCTTGGGGATTCTAACTTCCAGAAGTTAATAATATGCCTCCTGAATTCTTCTGTTATTTATATAAAGCAGGGCTTATTTTCAACTTTAGATGGTAACTTCCAGAAAAAACACAAAAAATGATAATGTATCTTTAAAAGGTAGAATTGTTTCATTGCCCATATTTCCGTGATTACTCAAAGCACATAGCATTTTTATTTTACATCTCAACTTAAACTTTTCAAAGCATGTGCTAATGGGAAGAACCCATCACAAGAATTGAAGGAATGTAAAATTAGTTTTCAGAGATATTTCTACAAAGAGGAGTTGGCTTTTAAAAAAATTATAGGAAATAGAGTTGGCTGGTTACATCTTACTGCATGAAGTTAAATGCATTTGTGTTGATGAAATGAATCTGAAGGCAAACATCGTGTTTTTCTACTCAGTTTCATGTTACCCTGAACACAGAATGTGGAAACTAGATACAGAAGAGTCTCCTACAGCATTTGGCTCATGCTGTCCTGGCTGGAGTTCTTCCTGAAACAGACCACAAAGAACTTTGTCCAGCACGGTTTTGAATGATAAAAGTTAATATCGTATTTCTTCCTTTGCCTTAGGAGACATGTCCATGACATTACAGGTGTCATCTGATGTCTGTGGAATTCTTGGTTGGAGATGTGTTCCTTTATTTGTTTGATTTTTCATTCCTAACGTAGGTGCCCCATTTACTGACTTATCTACCTTTATTTGATTTCTCTCATAAGATGAGAAATGTCATCAGCAAGATGGCTTAATGATTGCTCTCTAGGAAAATTAGGCATAGAAAATGATGTATTCACTCACTTGATGGGTGCCAACTGGTTATATGATGGTTAGTGCCATACTCACTGTAACTTGATCTGATCTGTTGTCTGTTAAAAATGGTGTTAGTAGGGGTGCCTGGGTGACTCAGTCGGTTATGCGTCCTGTTTCAGCTCAGGTCATGATCTCAACGGTTCGTGGGTTCGAGCCCCACGTCGGACTCTGTGCTGACAGCTAGCTCAGAGCCTGGAGCCTGTCTTTGGATTCTGTGTCTTCCTCTCTCTCTGACCCTCCTTTGCTCATACTGTCTTTATCTCTCTCTCAAAAATAAATAAAACATTAAAAAATAAAAAAAAGTGGTGTTAGTATTTTATGAGAACCAGTAAAACACGAGGCAATCTTAAGAATATTTTTCTTAAAATTACTATCTACTCATGAATTATTAGATTATTTAAAATAAAACATTTATTTATTGATTTGGTCAAGCAAATTTCACAATATTTACTGGGATGTATTAAGCAGAATGGGATGTGCTACCCAGAGCCACCAGGGGGCCAGCATCCTGCGTAGGGATCAAAACTGAGGCTGTCATTCAAGGATTCAACCTGCATATTCTGAAGTGCCATCATGTCCTTAATCTTCCCTGTTGTCAAGTCAGTGCTGATAGGTGAGAAGGGAAGGTAATACTCATAAACGTGTATTCATTTGTGATAAAATAAGAAAAACTCTCTGAATGGTACTAGTGTAAAGGGTTTGAGTTTCAGCAAAGACAAAGTAACTTGCTTGAGGTCATTTGTATTAGGCGTGGTAATGGGAATGATATCTGATTTTCCTGAAGCCTAATCCATTACTTTTTATATTTTATTGAAGTATTCTTATTATATGCAATTTACTTGTAGATACATTTAACTTATATTAATCCTACTTGATGCATAATGAAATGTTATCAAGTGATATTTTTGCATATGTTCTTCATTTTTCACTGCAAGTAGTATATATTTATACATATACATCCCTGTAAAATTTTGTAGCTAAAATTATTCATAATGTACTTAATAGACAATTAGTTTTCAGTATTATTCAATCATAAGCAATTTTTATCCTAATGTCCCAACCTAATTATTTTTTTTAGAGAGAGAAATAGGATGAGTGGGGGAGAGGGGCAGAGGGAGAGAGAGAATCTTAAATAGGCCCATGCTCAGCGTGGAGCCAGATGCAAGGTTCGATCTCTTATCTCTGGGATCATGACCTAAGCTGAAATCAAGAGTCATACGCTCAACCGACTGAGCCACCCAGGAGCTTCTCACCTTTTTCTCCCCTAAGTCCCACCTTTAGAACATAATTCACTTCTAAAATGGGATGTTGCTGTATTAGACAAAGAAAGACTTATGGCTGGTCATCAATAAATGTCCAGAATGCTCTGTTAGCTGTAACTTTATGATTCTTATCATTATCCTTATTTGCACTTTTGATAATGTTCTCTACCAAGGCAAAAAAATACTGTCTTTACCTCCCCATACTCTTCCCTAGCAGTTTTATAACCTAACATCTTTGAAACCGAACAGTGAAAGTGCCTACCCTCTGACGTCTTGTGTCAGGTTCACCAGGCTCAGTGTGAAACTTTCCGAACAAGCCATCTGAGAGGATTGCCAGCTGATGAATGGAGATGGCTTTGGTCCTATTGCTTAGTCCAAGCTCAATTTGTGCCCTGTCAGGGTCAATTAACTGGAGCGGTATAATGGGATGTGCCTCTTAGGCTGAGTTCCAGCCAATCTCTCCAGCATGCCCCGTGTCAGACCTGGACCCACACTCCTGGCCGCCGAGCAGCCTTTGGAAAGCTGGCCAGCATCTTTTTGCTGCACTTGGGGGCTGGGAACCAAGAGAATTGCCTGCTTAGGTTGGGAGGCCAGCCAGGACCCTTTGGACAGTCTGGCTCGAGGCTCTGCTCTGGGGGAGAGAACTAGGGTCATTGGTGAAGGCCAATCACATGGCTAAACCAGGAAGGCTGATCCAAGGGGGAGATGGAGACAGATGCCAAAAATATGCCAAATGAAGCAAATAAGCAATGAATGGTTTTGTTAAAGGGATTTGTATATGTTATGCATGTACAAAAAAGTAAAATATGAACATAGTCCAAGGGTTTCCCCAAAAAATGGCACTTCCTCTTGATATGAATATTTTAACATGAATGCAAACAATAGAAGTCATTCATGTGTTCATTTAACAAATATTTAAATACAATTCTACTGGGGATATAGTGAATGAACAAAAACAAAACAAAATATGCCCTCTACCCTCATAGAGCTAGTCAACTGTAAGAAGCTGAGAGAAAATACTTCCAGGCGATGTGGATGACCAAAAGATTTTGAAATCAGTTTGGATTTGTCTTCTTTTATTATAGGGGAAAGAGGCTGGCTTGTTAATATGAGAAGGGCTGACAGTTACTTAAATATTTGTAAGACATGTTGGTCATTGGGATTTTTAATAAAGCTGTTGTAAATCCAACTCTAGAACAAATTGATTAAGAAATGCAAATTTTGTAATTTTTCATAGCTTGAGGATTCAAGTGAGAATCGAGAAATGAAGTAAAATTAATTTCAAGGCAACCTTCTCCAATTTCAACTGATGTTGGAAAAAAGGGTGTTGACTGGCTGGTCCAATTATGCTAAGGTTCAAGTTTACATTTGGAAAGAAAGAGGGAGAAGATAAAACTTACATTTTTCCTCTTTTCTCTAACACTAAAGGAAGGTAAAATTTATAACATGAGGTTGGAAGGAACAGGATGAGAAACTAACATTTGTTGAACCTTACTACACACAAGCTGCAATCCTGGCTCTTCAAGGATTTAGTTTTTTGGTTGCTTAGAAACCAGTTGGAAAAGATGTATGAGGGTCCTCAATCTGAGAGTCCCAAGCCTTCAGATTTTGGGCAAATCCCTTTAACATCAGGAGTTTGCACAAAACCTGATATACCCAATGCACAGAACTAATGGTATAATGTATGCAAAATTGAACTCAATGCCTGGCAGAGAGCAAATGCCCAGAGAGACTGCTTTCCAAGGGATCCCAGCCAGGAAATACCATTCTAGAAGGCAGTCTTTTTCCAATGTGGCATGCCATTTCCTGGGTAGGGGAGTTTAGATACAAGAGTCAAGTGGCACCTGCCATTTATTAAGTCTTTATGGTGAAAGTCACTGGCAAGAAGGCAGTTCTATTTTTAAATGACGAGAGAAACCATTTTCTTATTGGAAGAGCTCATCTCAGAAACATATGATAGAGAGATTGCAACGGTGCTTCAATCAGTGGGAATCACTGGGGATTGTGGAGATGTGGTGTTTGGTCAAAAGCGTTCTTCAGCTTATTGAAATTTAATTAAACCCCTAAATACGCAATGTTCATATTTTATGGAAATCAGGTGTCTCTTTTCCAACATTGTTTATTCTAAACGAAATCCAGCCAGAGGGGTGGACACAGAAGGGGCAAGAAAGTTGCAAAATCATTCTCAGGAACTTCTCTGGAGTTATCAGTTTGATCACTGCTTTAGCACGGCAATATTTAAACAATTGAAAATTTCATAGTTTTGGGATAGCCTACTGTTCTAAAAGGACTTCTCATTTAAAACAAAAGAAAATATTTATGTCAATAGGAAAAAAAAAAACCCTCTGCCTTAAATTGCATCCTCTGGAAACATGTTTTAAAATACCTGTGAGAGTTAAATATTCCAGATGCTTAAGGTTTTCTGTTACGAGCACATGCAAACAGCAGGCAATCAAACTGTCCTTCATTTGCAATAAATTAGAATTGGTGGATTCTGAGACTGACCAGAAGGGAAGGCGACAGGCACTGTCAAAAGAGACTTATTCTGTTGGTATTTTGACACCTAGGGACATAGACTAAAACCACAGTTTTCTGAAAAACTTTAAGTTTTATGATTTTGCAGTTACTTTATAAAATCTATTATCAATAATCAGTAGCTTTACATATTCATTCTGAGTTTAAGTACCTCCAGCAAAACCATGCAGTAAATTAATAGCATTTGCTTCTGCAGACCCTACCACTGCTCTTCAAAGGGGGAGCAAGAGCTAGAAAATGGATCTTTATTATCATTTATTTTTATTTATCTAGGACCACTTATGTTATCTCTTGAGTTCCTGTCAAGGTGCTGCTCAGCATTTTAATTTAACTCCAAATACGTAAAAGGATTAAAAGCCTGATTTAATATGGCACTAGGTCTTGGACATCTTCCCGAAGGCTGACATTTGACGTGACATGCAGGGGCCTTTTCCTCTGAAACCTATCACAGATTTGTTGAACCATTAGTGCCATTCATTTTTCAGTAAATTACAGGAGAAGCCCATATGTAAAGTGGTTGGTCTGTCTGCTCCGTGGAACAGGACTCGCCTCTTGGGATGCCCACCCACGGTAGGCTCCGGGGAACCTCACTGTAGCACGGGGTAGACCCTNGACGTGACATGCAGGGGCCTTTTCCTCTGAAACCTATCACAGATTTGTTGAACCATTAGTGCCATTCATTTTTCAGTAAATTACAGGAGAAGCCCATATGTAAAGTGGTTGGTCTGTCTGCTCCGTGGAACAGGGCTCGCCTCTTGGGATGCCCACCCACGGTAGCTCTGGGGAACCTCACTGTAGCACGGGGTAGACCCATGATATTACAGCCTGAGGCTTGGAGTTCCTCATAGCGGGGGTGCCTTCTCCATGGCAGGTTCGGAAAGGGGGAATGCTTCAGAGGCCGTTGTGATAAGGACTCCATCATTCTCAACTCACAGATGTCCTCACCCAATCATTTGTTCATTCACTTGTTCTTTCATGCCAAGGTGCCAGTCACTGGGGACCAAAGATGGATGAGACACTCCCTGACCTTTGGTAGCTCACAGGACAACAGAATGTAGAACAGAATGTAGAACTCTTGTGATGAGGTCTCTCTGAGCTGTCACCAAGAGTGAAGGTCACACAGATGCTCAGGTAATTAACTCTACTTTGGAGATGCACACATCGTCACATAGAGTCATGCAGGACTGGAGCACTGGGTCAGCGGGACTGGGCAGGCAGAAGGGGAATATTACAAATAGCGTCGGCAATGACTGGGAAGGAGGAGAGAGATGCCAGCTGTGGGCATGTGAATGGCCCATTGTCACTGGGGGAAAGTAGGGTGACAGCCTGCAGCCAGTGCTGAATGGTCTGGCAAGTCCTGTGCGCAGACCCTTCAAGGAGCCCTGGGGAACCTTCACCAGACTTGAAAATTTTAAAATTTGAAGCTCTTCTTTGCTGAAAGACATGGCTAAGGTAAAAAAGAGAAGCACTGCTTATACAATAATTAAATGAACTTGGTATCCAGCTCCAGTGTTAAAGAAAGGCTGCCCAAAGTGACCCTGACCTTTAAGAGGTCAAGAGTCTAAGATGGCTATTTTCTCACCAAAGCCCCAGGGCTATTCTCTCCTCTGTCTCATCTCTCCATTGAGCTCATTTTTCACTTCTGTCAGCGTCCTGTGACCCTGACCAAGTTTCTAGCACAGTCCTCTCACAACTTGGGGGATTTCCATCCTGCTGTTTGGCACAGGGCTCCGTCTCTTGGCTAATGTGATTTCTCTTTCTTTCATTACTTCCTTCTCTATTCCGTTTTCTGATCAGTCTCCATACACAAGATGTAAATCTGGGGCTTTTACACGATAACAGCAAGGCATATTTTCTGTAATGTGTCGTCCTTTACGTATACTTTGGATTGTAGATAAAAGCATACAATTTAGTCGAATCAGTGACCCACTTTCATTACATAACCAGGCCAACATGAAATGCCAAGCCAGCGCACAGCAGCCCTCACTTCCTTCAGTCTGGTAAGTCACCGGCACACCTGTCCGTGAGCTGACAGGCCACACAACATTGGCCTGCTGCTTGGAGACAAACCACTGCTCCATGGCTCCATGAAGCATGCATTACAATCGGCTCATGATCTAATGGAAGCAAAGCTTTCTTCGAAGAGCCCACAACACGTTCATTCTTTTGACATTAAGAAGAAATTTAACTGCAATTTACTGACTTTTGCTTTTTTTTTCCCTCTAGAGACAGAAAGGACACAGTGCCTCTTAAAGTCTCAAAAATGTCCATGTTAGGTGTAAGAGCTCTGTGGACTGACACCTTTCTCATGAGGGACCCAGAGAGCTTTAGGGATCCCAGGAATAGCTGGTCTTTTTTGGTGGCAAAGCGTTAGATGCTGCAGGGCCTGCGGATGAGGCCTCACAGAGCCTTTGAGATGGAGTGAGTCAGCATTCTGTCCGTAGAGTGGCCAGGATGCGTATGGGGTTACGGCTTGCTGAGTGCCTTTTATTACACAGTGTGTGATGCTCGCAGCTGGTGGACGTGCTCACAGAGACAAACGCCATCCCCTTCCCACTGCTTGGCCTGCACTGTCCCCACAGCTAACCAGCCTGGCTTGCTGTCCGCCGGAGCCACAGCACGGGCTGGGGGATATAAGAGCTCGCACAAAGGGTTTGTGGCATTAAGGTGCCTTAACACCAAAGGCAGTAGCCACCCCTTTTGTGTTATGGATGCAGCTCACTTTACGAAAGAGCTGGAAACCGAAGGAAAACAGCAACAACTGGGGTGATGAGTCAGGCTGTCAAGGGTTTCAGGGGTGAGCCACTTAAGGACCCTGCTGTGTTTGTTGACTTCTCCTCTGAGATAGAAGGCAGGGTGAGGCTGGGAGCAGAGGGGGGGGAAACCAGGGCTGGAAGAGCCAGTGCAACTTACACAAGTTTGGGCCAGCAAGAACATTCTGGATCAAAGGGATTGAACCTAAAGTCATGACTGGCAAGAGCACATGGGGGGGATGACTCCTTCCCTAGACAGTTTCCCCACCACGTTAGTGACGTCGGGTGGTGCACCCAACGGGCTGCTTGTGACCAGCTTGTTCCAGAATATTAACCAACCCTGATTCCTTCACCAACAGCTTTGCTAGGAAAAACATGCCGGCCGGGCGAAATTGTGTCGCTCAAGCTGTGTCTCCCAGCCCCCGACTGCAAGCCCCCGGCTGACCAGCGGCCAGTCCTCATCTGTGGCCGTGTGTGGGCACCACTGCCTGGGATGGCATCTGGCTCGCTGAGGGGAAGCGGAGGGCATTGTCAGGGACACCTCGAGCTGGTGGAAGAGTGAGGGTGAGGGTCCCTTCTGCCAGCTCAGCGGACTTTGTGCCATACTCGGATGTGCCCTGGGAGGAAAAGCCACTGGAAAAGCCCCCCGGGTGGAAGTGAGATGGGGCGACCACATCTGTTCCACTCTTTGTGCAAACCAGCTCTCAGAACTCCATCACATCTCAAGCATGGAAACGAGACATTACAATCTCACTCTCTGCGGACACAGAATTTGTGCACGAGTGTTCAAAATGTGGATACACACATCGGATTTCACGAAAAGGGCTCTTAATCTAATCTCGTAAAACAGAAGTGCCGTGAAATGTTAGTGCCTCGGCCTCCTACCACCTCACACGAGTGAAGGGCGCAGCCCGCGGAAAAAGCGTCAGGAATGCAAGCATTTCCTCGGTTTACCTTCCAGGTGACTCTGATGCTCTGAGATGAGATGGGCTCCAGGTGAACTTCCTGAGGTGGGCCGTCAGGAGCTGTGAAGACCAAAACCCACAGGCCGGTTAGAGCCAAGTTCCAGAGCGGACTGAAGTCTACACAACGCACAAGCTCGGAAGACGGGCCCCTGCATTGCAGAGCAGAGTGTTTGCAGCTTCAGTGAGAATCACTACATCCTAAATATGTCCTGTGTTTACTCGCTCCCAGGAAAAATGAGCCTTGGGGACCCGTCCCTCTGTCGCCTCCTTACCACGCCTCTGACAACGTGTCTAATAAACCCTAAGTCTAAGCAAGTTCACAGTCAAACAGGTAGTTGAAAACTCCTATTTCTTTTATAATCCCCTGCGGTGGCTGTAGAAGACGCTTCTCTTTCCCTTGGGAGCTCACATTTTGTCACCTGGTATTGGGGTCACTCAGGCTGTTCAGAGCTAATGGGGAAAAACAAAAACAAAATCAGGATTCTTCTGCCTTTGAGTCAGCTAGATGGCTTCAGTTTTTCACACTCTCTGATTAAAAAATCTCGTTATCCAAAGGCTGTCGCCTTGGAAGGCAGAAGCAAAGTTGAAGAGTCAAAGTGTGCAAGTCACACCACCTTATTTTCAACGGTGGTAGAGATTCCAATTACGTCCCAGCTCCAGTCGGTCACTAGGTATTAGCAGCGTGCTAGTGCTAAGCACACAGTGTGGAACTAAGAAGTGGAGAGTATTTTTGCCCCCCGAGAGTTCACGTGTTATCTGAACAGCGGAACACGCGCTCTGGGAGAAAGACCACCATACAGCACACCAGATACTCAAGTGTCTTCCTAGAAGTAGAAGCAACTGGTAACCCAGGACTCAGGGGGAGAGACCCCTTCGGATTCAAACGTGCTGTTGGAATGACAATTCTGTGACCCCTACTGAGCTGCCCCAGAGCCATGTCTGTGGACACGGAGATTCCCCTTTGCAGCGGGGAAGGAGCACATGGCAGATAAGAAAGCAGAATCAGTGAATGCCAACTAGTTTGAAGGGTTTGCAAACCAATGGAAGGGTTATGATAAAGGTCAGATTAGGGGAGAGGCAAGGCCAAGGGAAACCCATTTCCTTTGATTCAGGAGCAGTAAGAGCCATTCTCGGAAGGAGTGGCTGAGCTGATGGGTGTTTCAGTCTTTCTGCCTGAGTTCAAATTCTGGCTGTATCACTTGGTAGCTGCGTGGTGTATTGCAGGTGACTTAATTTCTCTGTGTCTCAGTTTCCTTCTTTAACAGGACAATAAAGGATTGTCATGAAAATCATAGACTCGATAAATATAAGCAGTAATGCTTATTATCATTGGGTATTTTACATAAAGGGAAGGAAAGGGGGACATTCATAGAATGAAAAGAAAAGGTACAGTCGAAGAACAATGTCTGAGCCCAGAAGCAAGGGTTCTATCAGGAGTAGAGGTGGGGGGTCCTCGGGGGGCATTGGAGCAGCCACCTGCTGGCGGGAGGAGGGAGGGAGAGAGTGGGGGCCCTTTTGGTGGACTAGTTGGGTTAGGGAAGCAGATTCAAACCTGATTGTATTTTCTCAGCTAAATCATAAGAGGCAAGGTCAGGAAATCAGAATGTGATCAGGAAGGAGGGCCATGGGCTTTGGAACACAAGGGCTTCAGGAATGGCTGTGGCTTATGGAAAAGCACGACCCATACAGCACAGGGGAGCACAGACCCCCCCCCAGTTTGGCACATGAACGTGACATGGGGAGAAGCTCACATGTGGGCCTTCATGAGGCCACAGACGGGTGCAGACAAAATGTGCAGGTGGATCGGGGTGAGCAGTGCACTGGGCTGGAAGAAGCTGGCGCCCTGCTGGAGGATGGGCATCAGGACCCTATGGGGGTAGGGAGAGCTGACTCCAGAAGCCAGGGCTGGCGGGACCAGGAGAGAGTAAGCATGCCAAGAGGGGAAGCAGCTTTTCCAGAAGAGATGGTTCATCATGTCTTAGAAATATGAACTGGAAGGGAATTGGAGATACTGGGTATGTGATGAGCAGGTGGAAATGTTTAGAGAGAGAGGAGGAGTCGAGTCTGCAGTGGGCTTCCTTCCACATCCCCCTTCCGTCCTGCTCACGCCAGCCCTGAGATCCACTCTGCAGGTCTCCCTTCTGTGCTTGGCCGGCCGCTGTCCCCACGGAGGCCCTCGGCCTCACCCCACAGCCTGCACCAGCCCCGGCGGCCGGTGCCAGTTTCTATCTCATTCCTAAGCATTGGCTCTGATCCCCCCTCTACCTCTTTCAACGGGGACACGCGCCCAGAGCTGCCTTCAAACCACTCACTCATCATACTAACGTCCCCGTATTCTGTGTCCTGCCTCCTTCTGCACGCTCCGTTCTGCGCCCCCGCCCCCCACACACCCTCATGTCTCAGCTGCCACCAACGTCTCACAAGAGCCCAAACACATCTGCCCTGGGCACACCTGACCTTCTCTCCTGGAGCTTTCTTTCCCTCCATCAGTGTTGCCTGCCCACACCTGTGCGCCCCCCGTGTCCACCCCACCTCAGCACGGGACCCTCCCGGTCACCATGGTGCTGGGCACGCACATAGAGGGTCTTCTCCTGGCGGACTCTAAGCTGAGCAGCCTCGCGATCCGGATCCAGAGCAAGTCCCTGCTTTGAAGGGCAAAGAAACGTGCAGAAACACAGAGCACACTTCTCTGTCCCCAGCAGGTCGTGGAGACGGTGGGTGCCCCAGCCTCTCGCATCTACTGATGATTCTCCAATGAAAAGAATGTGCTAGCACTGAATCAGACTCCAGAGCAGGGACCGAGGGAGGGGCTGGCGCCTCGCTCACTGCTGTAATTGTTGTCACAGCTCTGCACCTAATTTCTGCTCAGCAGGGTCACGTCTTTACTGCAGGAGCCTTTCGACATCGGCTCCAATGAAAACCCTCGGGACAGATTTCCCTCACACTGATAAATCTGCGGTCATCAAGAAGTGTGGGGTTCCTCCATGAAAATCCTTCCTGAAAAAATTGTTTTGAGGTCTGACAGCTATACTGGTGCAGGATTATTTTAGTTTAACTGTGTGAAATCAAATTGAATGAGGATCCCGTTTGAGAGGAATGGGAGGCAGTGTGGGGGCAGCGCCTCCTCCTGCATCTCCGGGTGTGTCTGGGCCATTGGCCTGCGGTGCCAGAGTGCCAGGCTTCACAGCCTCGATGACATTTAGTCAGGCTCAAAAACAAAGACATGAGCACAGTGTTTATGAAACGGCCTGGATTCTATCGGAAAACATGATGTCGATGATGCAGTCATGAATTGGGGGAGAATTTGCTTTTCTAGGCTGGTCCCTTGCTCTCCAAAGGCTCCCGGTCCCTGTCTCCAGGACAGGCCTGACCATGGTTAAGAACATGGCGCCTTTTTACTTACCTTATCAATATTGACTTCAGTGGTTTGCTAGTAACTCATTTATGGGCCAGCCTATTCTCTGAAGTGAATGGATTCAGACCTCGTCTCTCTTAAAAATAAAGTGATAGAAGGGCACCTGGGAGGCTCAGTCGGTTAAGCATCCGACTTTGGCTCCGGTCATGATCTCAGAGTTTATGGGTTTGAGCCCCGCACTGGGCTCTGTGCTGACAGCCCAGAGCCTGAAGCCTGCTTTGGGTTTTGTGTCTCCCTCTCTCTCTGCCCCCTCCTCCCCCCAACTCATGTTTTCTCTCTCTCTTTCAAAAACAAATAAACGTCAAAAACAAACAAACAAACAAAGTGATAGAAACAATGTCAAAGACAAAGGCTGAAAGAGTAGAAGCTATACACACACACATTAGAGCCACGCCCAATTAAATTAGGGCACATTGTTGTTGGTTTGGGCACTGAATTTTGCACTTGAAGTTTCTAAAGCATTATAGGACAAACTTTTATTAAAAAAATCAGTCTGCCTTTGGAATTTGCATGCTTTCCTGAGCTGCAATTAGTCCCCAAGTCTTCATCTCATGGCAAACAGGATTTCTGTAAAGCCATAATCCAAGGCAGATTGAATTCCCAAATGCTAAAACTATTCAAGATCAACCATTAGGTACTCATTTATTTAACTAACTTTGAAAATTGTGTTGCCATCTGACATTTAAGAACTTATTTACATGCTCTTGAACTGAAGCTATTACTATATATAGAAAGCATAGTTTCTTCTTTTTTAAAACCAGAATGTTGAGCTTTTTCTTGCAAGCTGGTAGGTAAGAATTAAGAATGAACGTGATTTTTCAAAATAAATACTCTCTGTATTTCTACAGAAGCCCAAATTATTCTATCTGTAAAATGATAATCAGTGAAAATGTTATTTACAGTCCCTCATGTTTTTCCTAGGCAAGGCAGCCTTTACAAATTCTGTCTGGCTCACGACCCAGTGATGACAGGCCCTTCCTAACTGCCAGACACGCGGGCCTCTGCTCGATTTCCTCTTCTGGGCACCGGGTCTGACTTCTCATCCCGACCTCCTGAGCCAGCTCCTGTCCTGCCTCCTGCTAACCTGACAGCGCCTTTGTGGCTCAGTGGACAGTATCCACGGACGGTCCTCTCTCTCACTTACAATCAGTGAAATCAAGACTCCAGCTTTGGCACACCCGTCTGCCCTCAAAATATTCTCTCCCCACAAAGTCATCTCCTGGCTTTATTCAGAGTCTTGGAGCCAAATCAATCATTTGTCCTGGCTGAACCATCCCAGTGGGAATCTGTTCCAAGTTTCCGTCTCTGGTTCCCTTATTGGGGAATTTACTAAGGGCTTATGCTGCACAGGTCCAAATGCAGGCAAGGACTAGGTATACAAAGGGGTTTAAAAAATGCCCGAGGTAGGGCACCAGGGTGGCTCAGATGTTGAGTGTCTGATTCTTATCTCAGCTTAGGTGATGATCTCAGGGTCCTGAGTTCATGCCCTGCACTGGGCTCCATGCTGGGCATAGAGCCTACTTAAGAAAAATAAAAAATAAAAAAATAAAAATTGTCTGAGAGGCAGCTGGACCTGGGCAATTGTGCCTCATGTTCACTTCTGATGAAGGCATCAGGGCGAGAGAATGTTCTTTGCTGGGAGAAGGAGACAAAGACAGTGTTTAATAAAAATCAAATGAAACAAAGAACAGTTGACCCCTACATGGGGACAAAAGGAATTCATTTAATAACTATTTATCAAGTGAATAACTTATTAATTTAAAATAATTTTTTAATTTAATACTTATTATGTGCCAAACACTATTCTAGGTGTCTGGGATACAGCAATGAACCAAACAAGCAACTATTCCTGACCTCGTGGGAGGGACCAAAAATAGATCACAGACAAAACAAATCGGTAGATTATATGCTATGTGGATGGTGAGTGGTGCTATTTTTAAAAAAGGAGAATGTTGAGGGAGGGAGGGGACCTAGTGTGCCTGAGCGGGCAGTGGGTTGGACTTTAAATATCGGGGGGTCAGGGTGAGACTCACTGAAATGCTATTTGACCAAACACCAGAGGAGGTATGGGAGGAGGGGGAAGAACATTCCAAACCATTCTAGAACATTCTAGGTTAGCCAGTGAGTGAATACAGGGCATGGATGAGGGACAGTGAGGCAGCCAGTGATTTGTTTGGTTTAATTCTCAAAGTCTTTAAATGGAAGCTGGAGAAAAATGAGAGCCATGGAGGTGGATTGCTAAAGGCTCAGGGGCAGGGGGTGCCGGGTTCTTCCCAGTGGGTAGATGGTGTGCACTTGACTGTCTTCTTGAAGAACACAGCTGATGTCACCTCAGGCCCTACTGTGCACTGATTTTCATGTTTATTGTTACATGTGGATGCCTTTTATTCTTTAAGCCCTCATCATAACCTCTCCCCCACAGTCCCCAGCTCAGCACATAGAGGAAACTCTTCCTCTAGATCAGAACTTGCTACTCTGGAATGTGATCGAGGCTGATGCACAGGGCTGTTAACTCAGCCCCAGATCCAATGGAAATCCAACGACTCCATGTGGTGACCTTTCTGTCATCCTGACCTTCTTTCCTCTGACAAGTCTGAAAAAATTCAGTGGTTTTCCATGAGCTCATGCATAACTGAATGTCCACATTCTGTGGGCAGATTCATAATGAAAACGGCGAAGGGATCAGCCAGCCCAAACTTGGGCACAGGCACTAGGTGACACATAACTTTCAGGGCTGCCAATGGGGAAGGCTGGTCTTGGGTGAGGGTCAGCTGTGGATGAGACATGATGATCGGTTTTGAAGGAACTTGGCAGGATAGTGCACTTCTGGTCCATTAAGACCTAATCCCGTTAACGCTTAACTGTGTCTCCACTTCCTCTCTCTTCTCTTCTCTGAGTGGCTAGGGGCTGCTGAGGGAAGTCAAGAAGACTTCTTTAGATGGTGAGACCCCTGTGCATGTCAAGCATATACCAGAGTGTATGACAATGCACCTGTGAGCCCCCACATGAAAACACACTTGGTATTGTGACATTGGAACCATGCAGTTTTCTAACGTTAGGGAAGGATGCTGTATACATGGCAGTGAATCCCTCTTCAGTAAGCTTTGTGATGGAAGATACAATGGGAATCAAGAACCCAAATTCCCACCATGGCCTACATTAGCGTCTGTAAGCTTTAAAAAATTTTGTTAATTTATTTACTTTTGATAGAGAGAGAGCAGGGAAGGAGAGAAAAAGAGAGAGGCAGACACAGAATCTGAAGCAGGCTCTAGGCTCTGAGCTGTCAGCACAGAGTCCGATATGGGGCTTGAACGCATGAACTGTGAGATCATGACCTGAGCAAGGGCTTAGCCACCCAAGCGCCCCTCTCCTCTTCTCTCCTTATGAGGCCCTTCAACGTTTCAGTGCAGAAATATCCTCATCACACACACATAAGGGATCACTATCATACCCCCTAACACAATCCTGTGAGGCATCTTCATGAATGTCCCTCCCACATGAGGTTTCCATGAAAGATCTGCCTTGTGCCCGACACACATGAAGAGTGACATCTGAGTAACATGTGGTCCCTGAGGATGGGGGGGGTGGTCACGACATCATCCAAGACACTGAGGTCCATGGAGAAATGACCATATGCCTCAAAGGCAACTGTCAGAAGGATTCCTACTTGGTGCTGGGAAGGAGGCACTAATGTCATCCAGGGAGATGAGAACTTGGTTGGCCTTCCAGACAGAGGACTCAGCACACATGCAGAGGATGGTGGGTGGGGGCAGGAAAGCACAGGAGGAAGTTGGGTGTAGCTTCAAAGTTAGGGGGTGGGAGGAGGGGGACCCAGACCTAACTAACCACCTCATCGACACACTTCCCCACCCAGCTGGGTATTAAGAGATGTCCCCTGGTACCTCAGACTTGGGCACTGTATCATTACAAAAATGAGTGGGTCTGCAGCTTTTAGACGTTTCCATCTGAGGATTCTCCCTGCCTGAGAGACGGCCTCTTATTTTCTTAGGGAAAGTGGGCACTAAAGATGGTCATCTGGAGACGACAATAGCTTCTAGAAGACGTGCCTTTGGGCATCCCTGCTGGAAAGTGGGTGATGAGAGAATCTGTGGTCAGGACAGTTGCCCTTTTCCTACGCGAGTTCACATGGGAGAAAACCTGATTTCTTTCTTAAAAAAAATTTTTTTTAAATTTATTTTTGAGAGAGAGAGCATGCAGGCAGGGGTGGGGCAGAAAGAGAGGGGGACAGAGGATCTGAAGCGGGCTCTGCACTGGCAGCAGGGAGCCTGATGCGGAGCTCCAGCTGACGAATTGCGAGATCATGACCTGAGCAGAAGCTGGACGCTCAACTGACCCAACCACCCAGGCGCTCCTGAGAAAATCCTCTTTTTAAAATTTCAGCCATAAAACCTAAATACCAAGACAGACACAGATTCTGCTTTGGAGCTTCACTTGGCTCTACCTGCGCCTCTCCTTGCATTTTTCCCTTAGCTCGTCTGAACAGTAAAGGAGAGAGGATTTGGGGAGTGGGGTGCACTGCCAGCAGCCAGCACACAGGTAAAATCCAAGAGGTCACCCCGGAGGCCAAGGAGGTGGCTTCCGCAGGGATGTAGGGCAGGTGTACTGCGGGCAGGTGACCAGAGCGGCTGTTCACCTGGCCTCCAGGCCCGGACAGACATGCTGCCATGGCAACCACCAGCAATGGCAGACACCACAGAGAGCCAGAGGGAAAGCAACCGCAGCATGATCTGGAGTGGCAATCAGGATAGCAGCTCCAAAATGCACCGTGAGGAAATACAGTTTTCTTGAGAAGGTTGTCAAGATGGGGCACCGTGAGGAAGGAGACGTTTGAGCCGTGCATCAAAGATCATGTTTTGGGGGGGTAGTGTATCTTCCCTGAATACACAACGTGATGACATTCCAGGAAGTCAGTGGGTTGTTTAAATATTTAAATAAAATTCTATTTCTGCAGGAGCGTGTTGACACGCATTTCTCACTTGTTTCTGAGATGCAGGGAGTGCTTTCACAGCTTGCCTCTCCCCCCAACCCATCACCCACATGTTTGTGGTCAGGAGGAGGAAGCCATCCTTACTTCCGTTTTGCGGATGAGAAATCACACCGTGTTTCTGAGTCATAGAAATGGCTCAACCCCAGACATTCAAGTATAAAGCTATTCCATCACCTGCCCTTAAAAAGAATTTTCAAGAACGGATGTGTTCCTGGGTTGAGGAAAAGTGCTCATCCCTCGTTCGGGCAGAACTATCCATTCCAACCCAGTATTAACAGAGGACAGTATTGATGCAATCAGAAGAATGAAATGTTTGCATCTGTTTTGGTCCAGCAACCTTATTTCTTGGAACTGCACCTAAAAAAACAGTCTTAAGTGTCAAAAGATATACCAGAAAGAATGTGCACCACAGTTGGTGTTCGTAGTAATAAGAAATGTAAAACTGACATGTCTAATAAGATAGGATTTGTTAAGTAGATGGATCATTATGATCATAGACACATACTTAAGGGGTATATAAAAGGGATGTGTTTTTGGAAGGCCACTCATGAGGACTAAAAAGAAGTGCATGGAGGGAAGGAAGTCAGGAACAACTCTAATTCCCCAGTTGAAAGCTGAAACAGACCTCCCGTGGACTCTCACTCATTTGAGGGTGATTCTCTTAAACCTGGTGATGAAGAAGGAACTGAGACTGAGTCTGCAACTTCCTTGCAGTGGTCAGTAGTAGCTGATTAGCTCTGATTTCAGGCAGGGAAAGAAACGCTAGGTTGGGGGCTGGCCACTCTTCCTCCCAAGAGATGAGCCCGGCCTTGGTTCCCTAATTTTCCTTCCCCAGAGGAGCTCAATGGCAGCTTCCCTCTCCCTCTCTCCCAGGAGGTGGGTTGACAGCTTTCTTTGGCACTGACTAATTGCTCAGTCCTCTACAAACCGGTTAATTCACCCCCCAGTAGCCATGCGTGTGGGGGAGCATGCACGCAGGCATGGGTGTGATGACTGATTTACTAGTGGTATCCCCATGTTCACAGGTAGCTCTCCATGGTGGGATTATGGAAGCAGTTTTACCTTCTACAAAATGCTGATCTCTAGCCTCTTAATTTTCAACAGTGACTATGATATTCTTTGTAATAGGAAAAAGAACAATAAAGCTTGCTATAGAAATGTTGACATTTCTAGCCGGTACAATATCCTCTACCATTGTTCCCCCAACTCCTCAGACACAGGGTTTTCTTGCCATTTCCTAGTGAAGCCATCCTCCCACACCTGGGCTGCGTAGGGCCTTGGCCAAGGCTGTGTCAGGCGAGACTCCATGCATCCAAACCAAGGAATTGTAAAAATGGCAGCTTTTACAATTGTAAAAGTAAACTGTAAACTGTAAAAGGCAATTGTAAACAATTACAGTTACAAAAGGCAATTTAACAGCTCTTTAAATATCACCAGATTGTTAGGTTTCTACGTCTGTCATTTAATTCTTAGATATGAAAACCCTAAAAGAAGTCCTATTTGAAGAATAGTGCCTTCAAAGTAGGAGGCAATGCACTGTCTGCATCTTTAACGGGGCCTGGCACTATGGAGGGAGCTCTTCAAAGGCCTCTGCCAGGCTCAGGCAAAGGCTTGATTCTGTGTTAGCTGCCTGAGCCCTGAGGGCCAGCTCCGGCGCTCTGGGGTGTGGGCGTCACCCAGTCACACGCACCTGCCTCGTCCGCGGTGATGGAGAGCTCGTTGCTGGGCTCGCTCTTGCCAATCCGGTTCTTGGCATACATGCGGATGCTGTAGGTGGAGGAAGGGTGGATATCAATGATGGTGGCCGAGTTCAGCTGAGGGGAAACATCTTTGGTTCTCTGAGCAGAATCCCAGGAGTCTTTTGGGTTTTGTTTTTCAAAAAAGAAGAGATAGAGACGTGAGTTTTTTTTCTCTGCTTTTGAACGTTCACAAGTAGGAATTAAACACACACACGCACACACAGAAAGGAAGGAGGAAGGGAAGAAAGAAAAGTTAACAACTCAAAGGGCATTCTCAAAGGAGTGCTCCCAGTGTTCCAGTGGGCTGGCCACTAGAGGGGCCGTCACACTCTTGTTACCCACGCTGAGGGGGACAAGGGATGTGGATGCCAAATTCAGGGGCAGCGGGGAACGTCTGAGGCAACCCAATGCGTGTACTGATGGATATGAAGGATGAAAGTGCGCACGGTGGAGTCACATGTCAGTGAGGTGGTCAACAGCCACAGCAAGGNGAGCCAGACCTCCAGCCATATCAGATCTTTCCGTCTCTGAAGCAGAGTGGTGAACGTGAAATACCTCCATAAAAACGAATCTCAGTCTCCAGTGTCAACATTTACTTTCAAATAATTTATCGTAGGAATTATTTTTCAACCACAGCTATTATTAACAAGTACACATGCCCCATATGAAGAGGGATCATTGGAAAGGTGGCAATTTCTACCTGCTGGTTTTAAGGCTTCAACCAATGATGAGTAAAGTGTTGTTATTTCAGAAAACATTTGGGTGGTTGTTAAGGGTGGGGGGGTCAAGAGATGACACCAGTGGTGGGAGGAGAAAGACAAAGGTGGTGGACAGAGATGCTGCTTCTGTTTCCCACAGTCCCCTGGGTCCTCTAGGGTGATGGTCAATTGCAGGCATCTCACTGAAATTCTGCATTCTCTGCCGGATTCTGAGTGCCAGGGCAGCAAGACCATGCTCGCCATGTTCAACGCCGTGTTCCCAGCGTTTGCACAATGCCTGATCCATAGCAGACAACCCAGAATAAATGCATGTTTAACAGATGAGTACATAAATGGCAAACACATAGACCTCCGAGCCCTGGGTTCACTCCTCCCTTCATGTTTATGATGAGCACTGACATTTAGAGGGCTGGTCTGTAAGAGGTCTTCTGGACCTTGTACAAAAATTGGTTTCTTCAAGGTGGCCCTGGAATGCTGTATCTTATCAGAGAACACAGCATAATAAAGACTGACAATGAATATTCATTCCACCTAAAAGAGAAACTATCACTTGAGTCAAGAAGATTGAAGATGGAAGAACATTGATGTAGAAGAAGGTGGTGCAAAAATTCAAATGGTGGAAGAGAAGAATGTGTTTGAACAGAGGACCCTGAGGTGGCCTGACACATAGATATGAGCCTTGTCCTGCAAGGAGAAAGCCAAGCCTTCTGGAGAAGATGTCTAGAACAAGAGAGGGACCCCCAGACACCGTAAGGTGCAGAGAAAGTAACTAACTAGCCCCAGGAGGAAGCAGTTACTTGTGGTTGATGGCTCTGCCCAGGGCCACGTGGAGGTTTCTGGAACCGGCAGGTCATGGCCGTCTTCACTGAGAATGTGTCTGGGAGGTGGCGGAGAGTCAGAGGAGGCATAGTGATGTCCACTGACCGCCCCCCCTCCTCCTGCCAGTCAACTCATGAATGGAGGCGTGGCTAAGGCAGGGGTCATGGGCTGGAAGCACAAGATGCTTGGAGAAGGGGCAGCATTTTTAGCTTTTTTCTGCAGTTCTTGCTCTTTGATAGAGAAAAATGATGATGTCAATCATCATGATTATTAGAATAAGGTTCAAAACAACACAGGATGGATTTTGAGCTAAAGGTCAAGAAGATGAGAAAGAATGCTTTATCCTGGAAGATTTGAAAGTAACTGAGTGGAGAAGGAGAAGAAAGTGTAGTTAAATCCCCCAGACACCCTCTGGCAAATGATATGGCATCAAAGGAGGGATAAAAACAAAGAGGTGACTACCCAGGAGAAAGGAGTCGGGACAGGGCAGGGAAATGCTGCTTCTGATCTCAGATGCTGGCGTGCAGACAGGTAGGATGTGGATTATTAGCGAAGTGTGCTGGAAAATGTAACACAGGGCAGTACAGTCACAGAGTAATCCGGGCACTTGGGAGGATGGAAATGCAAACTGAAACACAAATACAATTAGGAAGGGCGTACCACAGACAAAATAAAGAAACTTAGGGGTAAGTCACAAACAGAAATGCACGCTTGGGAATCTGAGAGGTCTGGGATGCAGGCTGGCATGGAGAGTACTGGCTGGTTAAGGGCATGGGTGGGAAGGGCAAGAAATGAAATTGTCAGGGGAACTTATCACGGATCTCCTTGGCCAGTGGAGAACGGGGACGCTGCTGTCTGGATGCAGAGAACAAATGCAGTGTAAGGAGNTGCCATGTAGTATTCCATGGTATAGATAAACCACATCTTCTTGATCCATTCGTCTGTTGATGGACACTTAGGCTCTTTCCATGTTTTAGCTATTGTGGAGAGTGCTGCTATGAACATTGGGGTCCATGTGCAACTATGCATCAGCATTTCTGTATCCCTTGGGTAAATTCCTAGCAGTGCTATTGCTGGGTCATAGGGGAGTTCTATTGTTAGTTAGTGTAAGGAGGGTTTATAAGTCACTCTGGGAGATGCTGACAAGGGACTATTTGCCAAAGAGTGGGCGGGGCTAGAGGAACTTGCAGGAGACGCTCAGGGTCCCAGCATCTAGCAAGAGTGGGGAGCTGCTCCCTCTGGGGCAGGAGAGCCAAGGGATGGGATAGCATTGCCAGAATCCAGACAGGACTGGAACTTCAGAAGGGGAGCCCCTGATAGAAACTCAGACACAGAATGCAGCAGCTGGCAGGATCCTTGTCTGAACCATTCTCTGTGCCTGGCGCAGGGTGAACTCAGGGGAGGTCAGAGGAAAGAAAATCTGTGTGTTGTAGCTCTCGGAGTTCAGCCTCCCTGAGAAGGGCAGATGATGGGCTTGTGCAGCAGGTCGAGGCAGCAGCCAGAGAAAAACCAGCAGCAGAGGGAACTCATGTTTGTGGAGTAGCACCTGGTCACCCAGCACGGTGCTGGGCATCTTACAAATGGGCCTCTTGCAGTCCCCAAATGTGTGGGCACATTGGAAACACCCTGGAGCTTTCTGACAATTGCACTTTCAGACCTACTGAATCAGAATCACTGGATAATGCTGCCCAGGAATCTGTGCTTGTAAAAAAAGCCATTCTCTGGGGCACCTGGGTTGACTCAGTCAGTTAAGCCTCTGACTTCGGCTCAGGTCATAATCCCAAGGTACATGGGTTCGAGCCCCGCGTTGGGCTCTGTGCTGACAGCTCAGAGCCTGGAGCCTGCTTCGGATTCTGTGTCTCCCTCTCTCTCTGCCCTTCCCCTGCTCATGCTCTCCCTCAAAAATAAACATTAATAAAATAAAAAAATATCTCTCTGGGTCATTTTGATGCGCAGTTAGAGTCTGGAGTGCTTTATTTGAATTATTACAACATCCTGGTAAGGTAGGGATTTTTATTTTCATTGTGAAAGTTCCAGAAACTGAGGCCTGTGACACAGCTGGTCTGAGGTGGGGCTGGGCTTTGACCTCACCTGTGTTGCCTTGAAGGTCCAGGTCACTTTCTTGTAGCATATGACCTCCACATATCCTCCGCAGGACACCTAATGAGACTGGATTTCAATTTTCCAGACATGTGCTGCAAGTCTCTTATGTTGGGATGCAGGCTTTCTGACAAGTGTGTGACTCGGCTGACTGACGAGGAGTTCAGCCAAGTGCAAGAGAGGGGGCTTTGGCCGAGAATGAATGTAGCGCCTATGGATACGGAGAATGAGGGTCGGGAGGGCTGTGCGCGACGGTTTAGACAGGAGATGTCAGAAGCGTTCTTGGAAAAAGTGCGCAGCATTCCCTGACCTGTCCCAGAGAGATGGAGAAGCTCACGGTCATATTCCTGCCTCTGAAATTCCAAGCAATCCCTGTGGGAGAGGACTGATGGAGCCCACAGGGGCCAGGGTGCTTATACAGGGTTAGGGGTGCCCTACTGTGGAGTCCAACACCCTAAGTCAGAAGGTCGGCAGATCGCCAAGAACACACCTAAGAAGGGTGAATTTGATCTAAAGAAGCTTTCATTATTTGAGGCCGGAGACCAGGAGGAACGAGGGTGACCAGAAGGGCTTTGCTGCAGAAAAAATGCCACTAAATATTTAAAAATTAAGAGGCAGCTCAGAGAAGGACCAGACCCACTGCATTAGCTAACAGAAGGGGATTTGGGCACAGGGAAAGTCTCTTTTGCTCTGTCTGCTCCATGGAGGAGATTGTTGTTGAGGTGAGAGGGAGAAGGGAGGCTGGAGAAGTGAGAAGGTTCTGGAAGACAGCACCTACCTGCATAAGAGAGTTTGGGCTTCCTGAGGGCTGGATGGTTACGTTCTGGGGAAGAGGGCCCGCTGGGCACCAAGTGTGGGGCACGGTGGAGAAGGAGACAGGGAGGTGGGCACGAGGCAGGCTGCCTTCCAAAGAGGGGAAGGAAGTGGGGTGCTGGGCTGGCGGCACACACAGGGCGAGACGCTGGAATTGGCTCGCCAAGGGGTTCTTTGTGTCCATCTGGAGGAGAAGCAGTGGCCATCAGGAACCACGTGACGTGGACGCCAAAGCCATCAGCGGAACTGGTTGAACTACAAGAAGTGAACTCAATGACACTGACATGGCCAGATTGAGACGGTGGGGAGGCGGTTGTAGGGATAAGTAAAGGGATTTGGGATATTTGCTTTTTCCTGGCAAACAGAAAACCCAGAGAGTCATCTGTCTTCAAATCCTGGAATTTGACCAAATTTTTAGGGGTGGGAGGAGGGCCAGTGGACTCAGGAAGGTCTGTGTTGGTGCCTGAAAGGTAAGAACCCTGACAGTCATGGCTGGGCCAAGGCACGATGGTTTTCTCCTGGGGCTCGTGAGTTCCCACTGCTGGGACTGTCCAAGCACAGACCGAAAGGCCACCTGCAGGGACCCGCTCTGTTAAAAACGCAAAAGTACGGCAATACGGCAATACGTAGATTAACAAAGAGTAGAGGAAAGTGCCTTTGGGTGTGACTTCACTGCTGAAAGCAGAGGAGAGTCAACACATTAACAAACGTTTAGTACAAGTCTCATTTGTGGGATGCTCGCTGTGGAGGATGCGGGCTCATAGCGCAGGACTGCATGGGGGCTGCAGGGGACCCCCGAGGGATCAAGAGAGTCCTCAGAGGGACAACTTCCCATCAGGGGAGACAGATCTTAAACATCTTCCCAATAGAGGACCCAGTCAGAAGCCCACCAGATGTTGCAAGGTGTAGAGGGTGCCCTGTGAGTAGATGAAGGGGCACGCTATGAAATGGGTGGTCAGGGAAGGCATCCTGGAGGAAGTGACATTTAAGCTGTGATTTGAAGGATGAGTTTTCTATGTACTTGGTTTATAAATTGCGCTAGTTTAAATTATGGTTGTCCCTTTTATATACCCAAAATCTAATGAGGAAGCAACTAATACACGAACAGCCCAGACTAACATGCTTTTGATGGCAGTGCATACAATTCCTGCCTGCTGCCGACATAGCTCTTTTGTCCAGGCCTTTCACACTGGAAGAGATGGAGGGGTTGCAGGGTGTGCTGGAGACCTGCGGCCATGGAGCCCGGGCTCTCCCCTAGTGAGCCTCCTGGGGCTCATTCTAACTCAAACTGGGCTCGATATGCTCCAGGGCTGTGTGAGCATCTCAGCCACCGGTTGGTCCTGTGTGTGGCTGAAGCACAGTGTGACGGATGGACGGAAACCGAGTGCAGCCAGATCACAGATAAGGAGCTCTCCTACCTGTGTTATGTAGAGTCCGGTCAGTTTATAATTTGGAAATGCTGTGGAGATGATTCTTAGATTTTGGGTGGCAGGTAAATTAAACACCACAAGTATTTACTGGCAGGCACTGTGCTCAATGCTGGGATCGGGGGAACATGATCCCAGAGTTCCTGCCTTCGGGGAACCTATGGGGAGCGCTGGGGGGCACCGAGGACTTTTAAGTGGGGGACACCGAGGGTTTTAGAGGCATTCGATTCATAAGCACTGTGTGCACGTCAAAGCTGCCATTTAGTAAAGGTTTGCATGTGCCAAACACTGGGGAAAGTGTTTTAGAGCAGCGCCATTGTTAAAGAGTATTCACCAAATATGCTCTGGGTGCCCACAGTGTGCTGGGTACTGTGCTAGGTGTTGGAGAAACAGGTTGGGTGAAACAAAATCTGGTGGCACAGGAATGTTCGGCTCAGTGATGATGACACGCCCATCAGCAGTCACAGCTGCAAGGGCCCCAACCCCGCAGAGGTGGCATTCTGTGGCGGCAGGGGTTAGAACGTCAACGTTTCTTCTTGGTGGACGAAATGCAACCCACACCCACATCATAAAATGTCAGTCGTCCCAAAGGGAGTTAACACACTTGATGGAGTCCCAACAGCAATGCCAAAAATGTTTATATGGAGCTGGACAAGTTGATCCTAACAGTCACATTTGTAGAGAGCTAAGAACACACAGAAAGGAAAAGTTGTAAGGTCAAACCAGGCCCAGCGGAAGTTAAAACACAAAGCCTGCGTGATTACCGCAGTCTGGTGTCGATGCAGAGATGGATGGAACAACGGAACAGACTAGAAAGTCCAGAAACAGATACAGGTGCTCGTGGAAAGCCAGGAGGTGATACAAGTGACATCTGAAACCACCAGGGGAAGGTGGACTTGTAATAAATCATGTCGGGACAGCAGGATGCCCATCCGGGAAAGGTCAAGTGAGATCCAAATCTCTCAGATGATACAAGAATCGATTCCCAATGGATTAGAGATCCCAATTTTAAAGCGCAAGAGAAAGAAACCAAGCATGTAGGAAGCAGGGTGCATTATTTTATAGCCCGATGGTAGAGAACAGCTTTTCTAACTTGACTCGACACCCAGATGCAATAAAAGGAATTGTTGGTAAATTTGGGCAAAGAAAACAAACATAAAGAGACCACAATCACAGACATAACTCTATGAGTGCTCACCACAGCCCAGCCAGGAAAGAAAGGAGATGACGGTGTAAGAGCATGTGAGCGGGAGGCCAGGAATGAGTCCTTACGGAGATGACGTGAGGAGGGGGTCTAAGGTGCAGGTGGGGGTAAGCATAGAACCGTGTGGCCCAGGGAAGGGGGTGGTTCTCCAGCCAGAGGGCAGCCTGTGGCCTTTGAAGGACTCTTGTCACAGGGAGATGCTGTGGTGTCCCATTTCACAGAGGGGAATGTTGAGGGCTGGGGACCAGCGAAGGCAGGCGGCTGGTTGGGGACAGGACCAGCAGCAGAGCCAGGACACACTGTGGGACCACTGGATTGTCACCAGCACCTGAACATGACCAACCCCCTGCAGACGACAAGGCACTGACCTCCTGCCCTGGGAGCCACAGTCAGTGCTCGGGGCCAGAGGCTGGCAGGGCCGTCTCTCCCCCACCCGGGGACTCCGTGGACTGTCGCCATGATGTGTGTGTGCGTTTCTCCCGAGAGCTCGCTGTTACCATCAGCTTCGGGCCACTCTCTGCTAGCACATGCTTCTCTCACTAAGAGGTGTTTCCTTTCCTTCAAGACGGGCGTGGCAGACCTTGGAATGCCTGGGCTCCTCCTGACCTGTGCCTTTAAAACAAAGGCAGGACCTCCTCTCTTCCCTTTGGCCCTGGAAACCCGTTTCTGCCAGTTCCCGAAAGAGCCCTGTTTGGGCCGGCACTGTCACCAGCATGCTGGCTGCCACCGAGCCCCGCCGGCAGCCTGCGCCGGCCATCCCATCCGCTGGTGACAGTGTCCCAGGCAGCTCCCGAGCTCCCCCAGGCCCCATGCACGCCTGGCCTCCCTGCCCGGTCCCTGCTGTGAGCCTGGGTCACAAGCCGCTCCTATGTGCATTCCCAGCCCAGCTGCGTCCTGCGAGTCTCAAATGCTATTTCTAAAACCACTGTTCTCGGGGGTGAAGCATCTTCCTCTCAGCGCTCATGCATTGCTTCGGGGACACTCAACCCTCAGCTGTCTTTCCAGCTCCTGCCCCTCGCTCGTCCCTGCCCCTTTCTCGCTCCTCCTGAAGCATTCCTCACTTGCCACCTGCCCCCCCCCCCGCCGCTGCCCAGAGCTTCAGTTTTCACCTGGGCTTCTGCTCAAAAGATACTATGTAAATCACCGGCAGTGTAACCTAAAGTCTGGCGGTCAGAAAGGAAACAATAAAGCTGTGTGTGGTCCAGGAGGGTTTTGTTAACCCTACACATGCCAGTGCTGCCCTGACTCCTCATCTCTTTGATGAGACACAGGAAAAGTTCCCGCCAGAGGCCACAGGGAGGCGTTCTCCCCTCGGACCGTTGGATCGTGAAGTTCCGAGTGACCCTGGCATTCATGATCCCTTTAAGGGGATAAATGGACACACCTGTCATGCTCCTGATATTGGGTCTGTTTTACTCATGGCCTCTCTGCCGACCTGACCGAATGTGGGCCCGGAGGAAACAGGTGATGCTCTGAGGTGCCAGAGCAAGTGGCACTGGCCTGTCCCTGGAGTACTTCTGGGAAGTCCCCTGTGGGGTCAGTGCCCGTCTCCGCCGGGAGCAGCTCTCCTGGCTCTGACCAGACTCAGCCCACGGACTCCGAGCACAGCTAAAGCCCAGGCTCTGGACAGAGTCCCCGTAGAGAGCATGTGAGGGACAGCAAGGGGCGCAGGAAATATGACATCGGTGGCCAGTGGCCAGGTGCTGTCAGTAGCTGCCCCCTTGCTGGTTGGTGATAAAGAATGCCAGGGTGGTGGGCAGGGAGCAAGCCGGGCCCGGAGAGAAAGGAGGCGGCTCAGAGGCAGAGATGGGCCCTCGTACACACCCTGCCCCAGAAAGGAAATGTGGAGTGCTTTGCGGAAGAAAAGAGACAAACCAGGTAAAAAGAGCCCCCCCGCTGAGTTTCCGTGCAGTCCAGGTTTATTCTTACAGGTAATCATGAATAACAAAGGAGAGCAGTAACAGGGCTTTTTGAAGTGGAAATGAAGCTGGAGGAAATAAAGGGCTTACCTGATTTATTTTTGCATTCAATATCGTAGCCCGTAATGGGGCTGTTGCCGTCAAACCCCATGGTCCACCTGAGGGTGATTGTGCGTGCTTTCACATCTTTGATCTCAATTTCGGGAGGGTCTGGGGGCTCTGTGCAATCAACAGGGAAACCCGGGCTTAGTTCAAACATGGCTCAGACAGAGGACGCAGGTGGAAATGCTGAGTTCGGCTCCGAAAAGCTGTCAGCCTTTGACAGCGGCCGACACTTTCACATGGAAGCCTTTTCTCTCCCCCCGCCCCCCAATCGCATTGCAAGGAAGAGAAATTCCACTTTTCCCCCAATGCCAATGTTTACAGCAGGGCCATGTAGAAGGCTTTTATCACGGGGCCAGGCCAAACCAGGATGTCACTCTTCTGGTCTGGAATCTCTAACTCAAAATATTTGGGCTTCAAATGTTAAACTTCCTTTGTCATTTGCACCGTTTCTTGTAAGGATTCCTAGAATTGAGCTAACCAGGTACACCTGGCAATGCATTTTGTGGGCCTGCAGGGTCATCTGACCCAATTCCTTTAAGGACTTTGCTCCTTATGTTTTGGGGCCACACCTTGACATCATCATGGGCAATGCAAGATACTGTTTTAACACCAACTTTGTGCATATTCAACACTTTCTGGGAATCAGGAGCTGTTATGTACCAAGGTGAGCTCACACAGGGGTCTGAGCCTGGGCATACACTTACAGATGGGGGCATGGGGCAGGCTGAGAGCAAAATTCAGGCA
>NW_027530213.1:859427-877865 GCF_008692635.1 Crocuta crocuta | reverse complement strand
GCAGGGCCCCCCCCCCCCAGCCCCCACGCTCCGGTGGAATGTGTGTGATATCCCTTGGACACTCCCGGCCTCCCAAGAACAAAGGAAAGGGGTCTGGGGTTCTGAAAAATTAAATTCCCTTACTGCCTACAGCCCATTGACAAGTCCTTGAAACTGGCAGTGACCTTCCTCTAGGAGCTCAGTTGCCTCGATGATGACACTTTGCTGGGGGCAAAAGAGAATCTTGCCTTAACATTATCCCAACCCAAAGGAGTTGAAAACTTATGTCCACATAAAAACCTGCCAGCATTGTTTATAGCATAAGTCTACTTTCCTTTATCTCAACTGCCCCAAGATCTATGCTGACAATCCTACTCCAAGCTTAAGGCCCCTGATATACATCTGAACGGTCTCGTGACTGAGGCTTTATTAAACGGTAATGGTGTTTCCCTAGCAACAGCTAGCCCCTCAGGGTCCTGGAAACCTCACATCCAAAATGCCTTAGAGGCTTACTCCATCCCTGACCCCCTCCCAACCCTCAGGTTGAGTTGCCCGTCAGGACTCTAGTGCAGCTCTTCCCGCCCACGGGTCCTGTCCCCGTGCTTTAATAAAATCACCATATTGCACCAAAGATGTCTTCAAGGATTCTTTATTGGCCGTCAGCTCCGGGCCACCCCACCATCACCCCTAAACCTCATCACCTACTGTTCTAAAAGCCACATTTCCCCCCAATTTGGTCTCCTTCCTACCTTGCACTGTGAGCTGAATTATTCCACGGTCCTCCCCATAAGAATTGATAGCATGACAGGAGAAGAAGCCAGAATCTTCTCTAACAGTTGGCAAAATCTATGTGTAAAGCAGAAAGAAATCTATCTTATCCAGCAGCATGGAGTAAGAACAAGTAAAAGGGCTTTTGTACGTAAATCTCTCCATTCCTACCCTTCCTATCCCCAGCACGCGCACGCGCACATGCGTGCACACACACACACACACACACACACACATCCCTGAGAGCAAATTATTTCAGTGCATTGTAACGGTGTAGATAGACAGGTTCGACATACGTATCAATGTCATCTTGCGCTCATTAAATTGGATGTGTAATTTATGTAGGATGCCATGGTCAAGTTGATATATATTCCACACATATATGTATTTTTTTCTCCTGGTGTGTGTTTAGAGTATCCAGAGTGCCTAAAGAAGCAGATCTATAAATCCTGCAGTAAATTCTTGGTCCTACAGGACCCTCATTAGACGTACCTCTAGGAGGACTCCGGGATTGGATCTCTGAGTGAATTGATATCAGTGTTTCAAACACAGGACTGGTTTTCTTTTCCTATGTGTGGGCCTACAGCATCATTTCCCCCCTACTAAAAACACCACTCAATTAACTACCAATAGTACTAAGAAATCTAAGAAACTATAATACTTTTTTCTAGTTTTTGTGATCCTGTTTGAAAGACAGAAGCTTTTATGTTGAATTTTTCCAAGAGAAGCGAACCATTTTTCCTTAGAAAACCCATCCGATTTTTTTCCTTTTTACAGGATGTTAAAACACGTGCACAGCATAGGATGCCATTTTTCTGGGATTAACTATCATCGAGAGACCCGATTCCTACCATTTTTTGGGGTTTTTACTACCGGTGGGTTTCCTGCCATGTTCCTCAGAATTCTATTCTTAACAACACTTAAGGTAAGGCACTGTTTTTGCAGGCTGTTCAGGAATCTTGCTGTAAGAAGCGGGAGAGAAATGGTAGTCCTGAAAGATTATCTGTGGTGTATCACCCACATGCCCCCACTTAGGTGAAAGGACAGGACTATTCTGCAGAGGAAGTTAGATGCTGACCTACTGTGTTTGCCGTGTTTTACCTGCAGCGTTGAGATCACTTCCTCTCCCACCTCCTTGGTGGACACAAGGTAACGGGCCATCTCGGGGTTAATGATACGGTCCTCCTTCTCCCAGCGGACGATGATGGGCTTCTCGCCATGGGCTGCACAGCTCATTTCCTTCTTTTGACCCTGAGTGGCCAGGGTCGTATTTGGATAGGACGTTATCATCGCAGGAACTGAAAATCCAAGAAGGACACGACTTACTTGGCAAAGCAGGATTCTTAATTTCCCAGCACAACACTCAGCTCAATCATGCTTAAAGAGGTGTTTCTTTGCAGGGTACATCTGGGGGGCTCTGTCAGTTAAGTGTCCAACTCGGTTTTGGCTCAGGTCACAATCTCACGGTATTGTGAGTTCAAGCCCCGCGTTGGGCTCTGCGCTGATGGGGGGAGCCTCCTTGGGATTTTCTCTCTCTCTTCCTCTCTCTCTCTGCCCCTCCCCAACTCACATGGACTTTCTCTCTCTCAAAATAAATAAACCTTTTTTAAAAAGAGGTGCTTCTTTGAAATAAAATGTATTCAAGAAATCACTGAGCACGAATCATGAACAGAAAAGAGGCAAGGTGTGTAATTTCATATTCAGGGGTCGCTGCTTTCTTCCAAGCCCACCGAGGGCACATGTATGTCAAGGAACATAGCCCGTGTCCCCTAGGTCACACAGAAAGACAATTTTACTCGCCGAATAGATAGGAGAGGGGTCTTTCAGTAAGTTACAGTTTCTAACTATCATTTTCAACTATGGAACTCTGAAACCTTATTGAGCAACTTAGGTTAGGGTCCAGATTGCTGCTGACCCGTCCTCAAAGTGACTTCTAGATATACCCACAGTTGGTACACACCGTCAGAGTCACCTGGAGGCCTCAGACCCACTTTTCTCTCATAACATACGGCCGGCAATCTCATCCCCGATTCACCAAGAAAACAGAAAGCTCTCCTTGTGAAACTTCTCAAGTTCCCTCTCTCCCACCTCAAAATTAATCTAAAGACTTCCATTCTCGGCAATATGCTGGGTGATGTAGGACCTTGCTCCCATTCCATACACTGCTTAGAAATGCAGGGAGGCACCAGACATGCATCCTTTTCAAGCACACTAAGCTCCTAAGAAAGTGAGAGAAATCCCAGGAGCCAGAAGCAGAAGTGGATGTTGAAAGGCCAGCGGTATTATGATGTTGGAGGCAGGGAGTTGAAAGTGGGACCTTCAAACCAGGCTCCTTAAAGGGCTCTACCTTCAGAGCAAGTACCTACAACAAGGACAACCAGATCCACGTGGAGAGGGGAGAAGCCACCTGCCTTAGCTTATGTTACAGATGAATTAAAAAAGTCTCCCCAGAGAATCCATAGCTGGTCCGACTCTGCGTAGGCTTGGGGTTGAATTCATGCTGAAGGGTCTACACGCTGGTGTTCCTACTTTGGCCACAGTCCAAATGTCCTAGCAAAAGAAACACAACGCATACCCCAGCAGGAGGCACACTCCCTCCACGCTCATTGGGATTCTTCCAGGTGAACCGAATGCATCCTCACAAACCCAGAGCATAGAGCACATGAGGAAACAATGTGCTGTAACCGAGCATCAGCCCAAATGCTCCTGATGCTGGAATGATCAGATGCAGACTATAAAGTGATGAGGCACAAGATATTTAGAGATTCTTTTAAAAACACGAGAAGGGAATAAGATACTCTCAAAATGGACCAGGAGGACCTGAAAAATAACCAGAATATGTACGTATTTTTGCCTCATTTCCACCATCATGGGAAGAAAGACCCATCCTTGTTTATAAGGTCAAGCTCACACTTGGGTCCTTTATTGGCCAAGTAAAGCCCTCCAGTGCTCCCTGGGCAGTTGACCAGAGAGACATCGTGCCTTCTTCTAGGGCTGGCCTGTGCTGGGTCCCGTCTTCCCCCACGGCATACCAGAGTGGACTGAGACATACCACAGTGAGTAAGAAATCTACCGGCTCTGTAGCCTGGACACCGACAGGAGAACCCACACTTTGAGGTTTCTCTACAGTCAGCAGGTGCACAGCAGAGATAAGGAGACGTGGGGTGGACAGACTAACTGAAGGCAGCAGCACCGTGGGCCCCACATTTCATCCACAGTGGTGGTGAGATCCTCCTTCCAGCACAACTGGGGGGCAGCCAGACTGGTGCAGGAGCCCAAGCCTTCAGTCCTGACCGCTCACTTCCTCTAGCCACGTCAAGAAAAAATTTAACCTTTACCAACAGCTTTTGCGAGGTCTTATTTACATGACATAATATTCACTTGTTTTAAGTGTACAGGCAAATGGGCTTGGCCATTGTATTAGTTTTCTAGGAGCGCTATAACAAATCACCATGAGCTGGGTGGTTTCCAGCAACAGAAACCTGTTCTCTCATAGTTCTGAAGGACAGTCCAAAATCAAGGTGAAGGCAGAGCCACGCTCCATCCGAACTTCTAGGAAAGACTCTTTACCTGGCTTTTCTGGCTTCTGGTGGCCCTGATGCTCCTTGGCTTGTGGCTATAATGCTCCTCTCTCTGCCTGCACCTCACATCATGCTCTTCCTTAAGTTTCCCTGTGTCTTCATGTGGATTTCTTATTAGGACACCAGTCATTGGATTTAGGACCCACCATCATGCAGTACGACTTCATCTTAACTAATTATATCTTCAAAGACCTCATTTCCACACGAATTCATATTATGAGGTTCAGGTAGGCATGAGTTTTTGGGGGGATCCATACACATATGTTTGTATTATCCAACACACACACACACACACACACACACACAATTACAACCCAACAGAAGTACATACAGTTGTATAATTATCACCACATCAAATTTTGTTTCATTCTTTTTTCAAAGAAAGTCATGTTGATAAGTTTATTTTTGAGAGAGAAAGGGAGAGAGAGAGAATGGGAGGTGGCAGAGAGAGAGGGAGAAGAGAATCCCAAGCAGACTCCATGCTGTCAGCACAGAGCCTGAGGTGGAGCTCTATCTCATAACTGTGAGATCATGACCTGAGCTGAAATCAAGAGTCAGATGCTTAGCTGACTGAGGCATCCAGAGGCCCTGACAATATCAAATTTTAGAGCATTTACAGTATCTGAAAAGGATATCCCTGCCCATTTATAGTACTTTCTCACTCCCTATCCCAGGTAACCACCAACGGACATCCTGTCCTTCTAGATCTGCCTTTTCTGGACATTTGCTACAAATGGGATCCCACAGTGGGTATTCTTTTGTGTCTAACTTTCTGGCTTTTTTTTTTCACTGAGCATGTTTTCTAGGTTCAACCACAGTATAGCATGTATCAGCACTTTTTCTTTTTTGTCGCTGAATAATACTGCATTGCATGGGATTAACACATTTTGTTTATTCATTCACAGTTGACGCACATTGGAATCATTTCCATTTTTGGGATATTGTAAATAATGCTGCTACCAACATTTACATGAAGGTTCTCCCATGGCCCTATGGTTTCACGTTTCCCAGGTCGATCCCTAGTAAAGAAACCCCTGTGTCACATGGAAATTATACGTTTAACATTTTGAGAAACTGCCACGCTGTCATCCCAAATGGCTTCACCATTTTTACAATCTCTGTGTCAAAAGACAGAGCACAGAATAGGAAGCCAGGTAGTGGTTAGGATTCAGAATTTCTGGTCAAGGACGGGAATGTTCCCCTTGAACCATATGCAGGGTAAAGCTGTAGGTGAGCTCCAGCTTCAGGCTCACCGACTATAGAAACCCCAATGCCAACACAACGCTGCCACTGCAGAGGAGATGAGGGTGGTGAGGAAGGTTCCAGGAGAGGAAACTTCCCTGAGGTCAGGCCTGTGCAGCAGCATGAGAAGGGGCCACTGAGCTGTGAGCCTGGGACAACAGATGGGGACATTTTCAACATATTCCAATTCCTCACCCCACTGGGGGGAAGGGACTAAAGCCCTAATCCTAAAGGGATGAAAGGAAGTTCACCAGCCCCATTAGCTGGTCCAGATAGTCACCAACTAAGGGGCCCTCCCCAGACAGGGGTCTGAATGTGCACTCCATTGGGAAGGGTCAAGGGGAGACATGGTGCTCCTCTCCAAGGGTGTCCTCCAAGGGGGAGGCTCTAGGGGAAGCAAGGTGGACCACTCCCCCTCATCTGACATTCCGCCTGCAACTTTGCACCATCCTTTGTCAAGGGTTTGAAGGCTACAGAAAACCTCTGCATAGAAGGCATAGAACTTGGACATATGGTGTGTAGAAGGGCAGCTGAAAGGGAAAACTCCCACCCTGACCAAGGGGGAAGCAGACAGGTGCACTGAATACTTGTGCCCGGGGCAGTGCGGGGCACCTCTGCTTTCTTGCATGGAGCCTTGTGTGTGATCCCACCCTGCCCAGTGCACTGGGATGCACGCTCATTATGGTGCAGGGGACCACTTTCCAGAACACAGTTACAGGGAGAGGCCAGACCAGCCTGTGAGGCTCTTCCGATATGTCTCCTTATCACCTTCCCTTTAAACACAGAGTGAGAATTTCCTTCAGAGTGGCACCGTTTCAGCAAACCTCAACCACAGGAAATACATTTATGGGGAAAAGGAAGCATTCATAAATGGTGTCCAAGAACCTCCAAATAGCCCTAAAATATCTGTAAAATACAAACATTGTAGTAGTAGGAGAAGCTAGATACCCTTCCAAAGTCTCTTCATGTTCATCTGCAGGACAGAGAAATATGGTTAAGTTACTTTCCTGCCTACAGCAGATTAACACCCACCCTGGAGAGATCAGCTGGCTATTCTCTGGGTGGGACCACAAAGAAAAGCAGAACTACCCACAAGCCAACATGAAAGAGGTTGGCAGAATGACACAGATCTCGAGATCATGGTGGCCAGGACCACGTGGGGCCAGCAAACACAGTGTCTCTCTTCTGCACAGCCTGCAATCAGCATTTCCCTATACCAAGGAGATCATCATCACATCATCATAGATTTTCAAATGATGATCCTCAACCATTGAGAAAATGTTAAACTGGCCTGGTGCATTTTGTTTAATAAGAGATAGAATTATTTTAAGTACTTGAGAAGATTTCTTTCCAAAATGGTTAATAAAAACATTTTAAGTGTCCAAGAGGGTAGGAGAAGTCAGTGGTGTGGACATTTTATTCATGCAAAGGCATGAGATGAACTCAACATCTCTCTATAAGCATCCCTTGATGTCTTCCCTTAAAAATATGCCAGGAAGGAAGGTTGTAGTAGCACTCAAATGCAGTTGAGTTTTCAGTTTAAAAAAATATGTTTTAAGGAGCCAAATTATTTGAGAATCTCCCAAGAAGCTTTCTTTTCCTCCAACACTCAATCTTTTTGTTAAATATAGTTTATTGTCAAGTTGGTTTCCATATAACACCCAGTGCTCATCCCCACAAGTGCCCCCCTCCATGCCCATCTCCCCCCTCCCCCCCATCCCCATCAGCCCTCAGTTTGTTCTCAGTATTCAAGAGTCTCTCATGGTTTGCCTCCCTCCCTCTCCTTAACTATTTTTTCCCCTTCCCCTCCCCCATGGTCTTCTGTTAGGTTTCTCCTGTTCCACATATGAACACTCAATCTTTTAAAGACAGGGATTGGTTGCCTATTGTAAGATTCATTGGATAAAATTGAGGGCAAAAAATGTGGATGGAAATAGGAAAAATGGTTCAAATATCCAAGATCAGGACAGTCTCTGTTATGCCTAACCCATAATTAACAACTCGTTGCTTAAGAAGACACCTAGGTAACAAAATATTCGTTTTCACTTGGATGTATGTTGGTGTGTGGATTTACTTGGGGTCTAAAGCACGGGGTCACTCTGCTGCTCTGCCCCAACTAGGCCTGTGACAACCATCGCGGACCTCACTCTAACTGATGTTGAACAATGTGGGTATCTGGGGTGAGGGACTGAGGCCAAGGTGTAAAGGTGGGCATGTGTATAATGCTGACTGGTGGCTTCTGCATTTTAAGCCCAATGCTGGGTGGAGACCTCACTGGTAATGCCCAGGGCTTCAGGGATTTGGGGTCCTGGGTGGGCTTGTCTGGCATCTCAAGCAGACACTGGTGGATTTGTGTCACACCAACGGACAGTGGGACTTAGGAGGTAATGAGTCAGTGCCTGTCCACTTTTATAGATGCTACACCATCAGGCTCTGTTTACTGCTTTGTGGATTGTCTGGATTTAAGAAAGGGACGGAGAAAAAGTTAATGACAAAGATGAAATGTCTGAAGCGATTACATTTTACATAGCGCCAGATATTGAGAAACTATTCTTTCCAGGATGCAAATTCAGCAAAGAAGTCTGATCCAGCAAACAATTCACTCACATCGTTGACAAATGAATGACACTTCCCGATAAGTCTTCCTGTTTCACTTCTGTCTTCCTTGTTACTACAAATGAAAGCGCCAATAACCTTTGTGCTGGAGGGACACTGGTTCAGTAGGGGCAGCCATGTGGTGGCTACAGACACAAGAGTTCACAGAAGGGCTGTTAAGTATTTTAGGAGAAGGAATTGGCTCTATGGAATTGATGAGGCTGATATGGCCTATTTTATTATTATTTGTACAATTTTTGGGGGAGATCCAGTGGTTAAACATTTCCTAGCATACTGTTGGATGTATGCAGAAAAACTTTCAGACCAGAAATAGCGTAATATCAGCAGCCAAAATGGACAGGTGGTTGTTGGGGGGAAATTCTTCCATGTGGGGTGGGGTGGGGGAGGCTTGTATGAAAGCAACACTCCTAACCCCTCCCCCAAATGGAGGGGCAATGACTAACCTGATTTGAGGGTTGGGGAGGAACTGACAAGTGTGACCCAGTCCCTTCCAGATATCTATTGGCATAGGGCACATGTTCTGATCTACAAACTTCCTGTAGTGAAAGAAGATGTGCGCAAGTAAGAGCTGTGTGTCTCCAGCCTGGGCAGATACTGGGTAAGTCTCCCTAATTCTAGAATGTAGCATCTGCAACACACATCTTCCAGAAAGGTAGTATTCAACCACCCTACTTCTGTGTCTATCTCTTGCTTAATTCTGAACTCAGGGGTATTATTTTTGGGGCCCTCTTAAAATCTGACAGCAGGTATGGACTGTTGACTGAGCAGAAATTTCCAGTTACCTCTAGAAGCACAGGGGTTCTTCTTTACCCAGTTTTTAACGAGACATTATTAAAAATATATCCAAATACAAGAATGTATTTCCAAGTTTTTCTGGTAGTTGGGTGTTGCCAGCTGAAGGCAATGATGCCTCTAGGTCTCCTGCGAGACGAGCTCCCTCTAGGCTTTTCCTGTTTCCTCTTGTACCAGCTTGATGTCAGGGTCTGATACCTTGAGTTCCAGCTCTCATCTTGGACCTTGAGATGGCTCTGGAGATGGGAGCCAGGGTCCTTGATGACACCAAGAAACTGTCATGGCCAAGCCGGCCTGCCTGGCTCCAGAAAACATTTATATGAGAAAGAAGTAAACTGTTATGTTTATTTATTATTGTTTGGGGTTTTTCTATAATAGGAGATTAAGAATTGTTTTGCACTGACCTTAATCGTAGGTCTTGGCTCTTTAGAATGTGGCAGATGTTCTATACTGAAAAAAACAATTTCTTTATTAAAAAAATTTTAGAGAGAAAGAGGGAGCAAATGAGTGGGCAGAGGGGTAGAGGGGAAGAGAGAGAGAGAGGGAGAGAGAGAGAGAGAGAGAGAGAGAGAGAGAGACTGTTGAGAAGGCTTCATGCTCAGTGCAGAGCCTGATACAGGGCTCAATCCGACACCCCTGGGATCATGACCTGACCCGAAATCAAGAGTCTGCCAACTGAGAGATCCACCCAGGCAGCCCCCTAAAAACAATTTCTGTTGTATGGCTTTGCAGAGAAAGATATAATGTACAGCATGTATAGTTTCCAAAGCGATCCTCAGTTACGCAATCATGGTTATAGGATGGGTTATCATCAGCCTATGTACCACAGTCATTGCCCGAGTGTGAATCTTAGATGTGTTACTTGTTTGCTGAGTGGCCCTACGTAGTCACTTAACTACTCTGTGCCTCAATTTTGTTCTTTGTTCCGGAGAGACACTGATGGATGTGAGGATTAATGAAGTCAGCCAAGGGCAGTCAGTGCTAGATAAGCATATACTGATGGCATCCCCATGTGTCTGATGGCAAGGACTTGGGAGGTCTTCATTCAGATGAAGAATGAATGCGGACTTTTGTTTGGGGTCTGTGGTCCGCTCAGGATTTGGATATACTTCATAAAGCCTCTTTAGTAAAGACATTTTCAGTCTGGGTTCAAATCCATTAACCAAGAATTTTTTCTCACAAGGGCCAAGTTCTAATTCATGATAATTAAAAGATTCCAGGGCCACCAAAAGTGACCTTGCAAAAACTGTGAGTTGGGGCACCTGGGTGGCTTAGTCGGTTAAGCATCCGACTTTCGCTTAGGTCATGATCTCGTGGTTCGTGGGTTCGAGCCCCACGTCGGGCTCTGTGCTGACTGCCAGCTCAGAGCCTGGAGCCTGTTTCAGTCTGTGACTCCCTCTCTCTCTGACCCTCCCCTGCTCACACTGTCTCTCTCTCTCTCTCTCCTAGAAATAAATAAAATATTAAAAAACAAAACAAAACTGTGAGTAAATCTGTTGTAGGTCCAAAAAGAATATCCTGACTTCTCATTCTTCCTCTCAAAACTGGGGAATATGAATCAGAAACTGAAACTCACATATAATTTAGCTTTGAAATATGACCCCCTGGTCCCTCCAGTCAGGAGCCTGATTCCCGCAGACCCCTGAACAGAGCACAGGATGGAGAAGCTTTGGCAGCAGAGCTGGGTTCTAGAAATGAGTCCATACTAGTGCCGCACAGTGTCAGGGGTGTGTAAAGGCTATGACGGAGAGGGATCCCTGCCGGGCAGGACAAAAGTTTGTAAACTGTCAGAGAAGGAAAACAGAGAGAGTTCCCGTGGGGATATGGCAAGTGTGATCACTTCCCATATTGGGGCATTTTATCATTTCTCCTTCTCCTCCTCCTCCTCCTCTTCTTGCGAGAATGAACCAGTTCTGAAATAAGGGTTTCTGTCTTACCTTACCAGCTGCTATGCAGTAAGCAAATACTCGGTAAAGATGGCTGTTTACCCAGAATGTAAATTTCTATTACTTAAAAAAATAAACCCAGTGGAAGAACATGTTATTGCTCCCCGCGAAAAATGCAGCATTGCTTTGAGAAGTTGTTTTCTGTGCTTTCCTTTTCCTAATAAGGAAAAACTTAATTGCATTCCACATGAGAGCGATGCCTTGACAAAGCCATCTGCCTCTGGCTTGTTAATGGTTTGCCCATCTTCGTCTGCAAAAGATGTTTCTCCTTCTACTCGCATTTGCCCTTTGGAAGAGTGCCCCACCAAAACAGGTATTTTAGTTCTGGTGAATAAACTCTGTATTTGGTCACGAATGTTATCACCAGCTCATTTTTTTTTTCCTGGTCCACCCAAGTGTTTTCAGCCTTTTAAAGAAATGGTCAAAAGATTTTTTTTTTAAAAAAGGATCATTACCATGGCTTCTTGCAATGCTAATGTTTGAAGGGATGACCTTTTCACCTGTCACAGTCATGGGTGCTGAGAGATGACAACATGTCAGTGGAGCAGTGCTTTTTGCAAGGATTCCTGAAGCATAACAAATGGGTGGGATAATTTAACAGGGATTGGTACCATGCAGAGGATGTGGGCAAACGCTGCCAGCAAGGGCAAAGGAAAGCCAGACCAAGAAGGCTTTGTTCAGAGAGCATGTGCTGTGTGCTTTTCCTGCCAAATTACCCACTAAGGAAGGTACCATTTTACATCGTGATATATTGGCTTACAGATTTCTATCATACACCATGGTATCATCTAACAGCAACTCAATGTTCATGAAATCTGTGGTCTTATGGCATGAGGGAGCTTCATCTGACCTACTTTCACGCAACATAAAGATACAGGCATGTAGAGGAGCCTCTGACACTGGCCAGGAAAAGATGTGTGCGCTGAAGCCCAACTCACACTCATGGGATGTGACCTAGGTAGCTTGAAGTGGGACTGGTGGGGGAATTTACACCACAGACATTGGCAAATGCTAGAAATCAGGGCTTTCTTCCTTCCCTCCACCTCCAACAGCTTTTTCTCTTTAAAATTTTTTTAGCATTTATTTATTGTTGAGAGATAGAGACAGAGCATGGTCAGGGCAGAGAGAGAGAGAGAGGGAGACACAGAATCTGTAGCAGGCTCCAGGCTTTGAGCTGTCAGCACAGAGCCTGACATGGGGCTCAAACCCATGAGCCATGAGATCATCACCTGAGCTAAGTCAGACACTTAACCAACTGAGCCACCCAGAGGCCCCTAGATTTTTCTCTTTAATATGGACCACAAAATTGCATAGTGGATTGTGTCACTATATTGATGATTTTAAGGTGTATTCCCATAATACAGGGGCACTGAGGAGGTGGTGAGTTCACTTAAGAGCAGGAACTAGTCTTTTTTTTTTAATATATTTTTTTATTTATTTCTAGGAGAGAGAGAGAGAGAGAGAGAGACAGCGTGAGCAGGGGAGGGTCAGAGAGAGAGGGAGTCACAGACTGAAACAGGCTCCAGGCTCTGAGCTGGCTGTCAGCACAGAGCCCGACACGGGGCTCGAAACCACGAACCGCGAGATCATGACCTAANCAAAATTGCATAGTGGATTGTGTCACTATATTGATGATTTTAAGGTGTATTCCCATAATACAGGGGCACTGAGGAGGTGGTGAGTTCACTTAAGAGCAGGAACTAGTCTTTTTTTTTTAATATATTTTTTTATTTATTTCTAGGAGAGAGAGAGAGAGAGAGAGAGACAGCGTGAGCAGGGGAGGGTCAGAGAGAGAGGGAGTCACAGACTGAAACAGGCTCCAGGCTCTGAGCTGGCTGTCAGCACAGAGCCCGACACGGGGCTCGAAACCACGAACCGCGAGATCATGACCTAAGCGAAAGTCAGACGCTTAACCAACTAAGCCACCCAGGTGCCCCGAGCAGGAACTAGTCTTATTCATAACAGTAAACCCTACAAATGTGAATAGCTCATCACTGTGTGTTGACATGTAATTCGGCGAAGAGTCTATGCATATGTTGCTTTCTCAACTCAGGGATACAAGAGAGTGAACAGTTACAGTAATAAACTGCTGATATTCAAGATTAGTTCTAAACATTACCCTCTTCTTTCAATGGCACAAAACCGATTCTAATACATTTTTGTTTTTCCCCTCCCTCCTCAGCTCTGCAGAAACTAGCACTGAAAATGAAACAAAATGAAATACTGAACAGTCTAGATAATCTCTAACTAGACAACGTGCCTGTCATGATCGTCTGGTTCAATCCCTTCATTTTACAGGGAAGGAAGGAGAAAACCAGAATAGAGAAGTGGGTGTCAAAGTTTCAGGAGAGGCATCAGCCAGGATCTGAATTAAACGAGATCTACTCTAGCACCATCATTACCATCGTCAATAATGGTCCCAATGTAGAAAATGTCTAATCTTTCTGGGGACCCAGGAATCCCTATTCGGGCAGACAAGTCCTGCCTCCTGGGGGGTCCTCTCAGTGCCTCCACTCTGTTAGAACAGAGGCAGCAGAAGAGCGTGTGGTCCGAGGATGAAGCAACAAGGCTGCCCCAAAATCCAAGCTGGAAACTGAGGCAGGGACTCAAGGGTTTATGGTTGGGAGGACCAGGGTGGCAGATGTTCTAAGGCACGAACACATATTTTAAACCCACTTCTTCAAGTACATTTTTTTTTTACATCTCCCTGGCCCCCAACATTTGTCTGGGGGAAAAAAACATACGGAAAGTTGAAGAGCCACATACCCAGTGCCTGGATTCCACAATGAATATTTCATGCACAGACTTGAATCTAAATTTACTTCAGTGTTATCTCATCAGCCAATCAAAACTTACTGACTACAGAATTGTCATTATATTATTTAAAAATAGACCGGGCGAAAACATGAATCAGTGAGCATCTGGGAGATCCCAAAGGCACAAAGATGGCAGCCCTCTTCCTGAATTCTGGTGCTCAGAGTGGAGACCCGCTGCATAGGCCTCACTCTGGACTCTGCAGATGTGACTTGAGGTCTGGTGCCACTCTCACACATGTCATATTGGAGGAAGAGGTGTGAAGGGACTGGGAACGAGGCGGCTGGGCTCTAAACTCATACCATCCAGGACACGCTATGAGTGGGCAAGACCACTGGCTTCCTGGAGCCTCTTTTTTCTCATGTGGCTCCCAGGAGGGCTGCCAGGGACCAGATGCTCTCAACCTAGGCTGCATTTCAAAAGTTGGAATCACCTGAGTAGTTTTTAAAAGAGACTAGTGCCCAGGCCCTACCCCAGACCAATGGAGTCAGAGTCTCTGGGGGCTGGGGCCCAGGAATGGGTTCATTTGAAGCTCTCCAAGCGATTCTAATATACAGCCTGAGCTGCAACAACTCTACAGGGTGACCAGGGTGTGTGATAGCCCTAATTCTCCTGCACTTTCCCTCTTTCCTTCCCATTTTGTCCCCTTACCCCCTCCCCTCCTTCCTTCCTTATTTTTGTCCCCTTTTTCTTCTCTTTCTCCTTGCCTCAAATTTCCACCACCACCACCACCACCATCATCATCATCATCATCATCAACATGATCATCATCATCATCATCATAGCTAACTTGCATGCGTGCTAACTTATATCTATGTGGGGAAACTTCTCACATGCCCTGTGTGTATTTAATCAATATAACAACCTGACAGGATAGACATTCTGGCCATAGAAATGACCCAAGACCTATTTGTAAGTTCCACTGTAAGTAGATTCTAAATGATGCTATAAATATGTGTGAGAGACGTAGAAATAATGTTTTTAGCACATTCATTGGATTTAAATTTATATTAACAGATCTCAGATGTCCATGCAGATGATCCGAGAGAACCAGACACCAAACACCTATTTTGAAGTGGGGAAAAATAAAGAACAGAGTGTAAGCGAATGCTAGGATTCATTTAATATTTGGCATCTTCTCCCCTTTGCCTTTATTTATAAGCAAGGAAAAAGAGAACAAGAGGATTTATGACCACCTAACCTGGAACACATTCCCTTTGTGCCCCTATCCTACCCCTAATCCAAAGATATGTTTCAACTTGCAATCATGTTAATCTCTAACATGAACAGTTTTCTCAACCCTCCCCTCCCTGCCCTGTCTTTTCCCTTCTGGTTCTTCCTTTCTTCTTCCAGAGCCTGGGGATGCTAAGTGGGTCTAAGCCAAACCACACGGAGTTCATAATGCATCTGTGCCTCTCATTCTTTCAGATGTCCAGCCATTTTCACAAACATGACCTCATAGCAACACCCATGTTCTCAGTAAAGCAGAGACTTCTTAATCCCATTTACCCAAACCAAAATAGGATCAGGAAAGGGATGTAATAAGCCTAGAGCCACACAACTAGGAGATAAATGGAAAACTAGAAGAAGACCCTAGATCTCCTGAATCCAAGTACAAAGATTCTTTGGATCAGAGCCTGGCCCACCTCTGACTACAGGGCATGGGGCCACCAGAACATCCTTGGAAGCCCCTTGCCCTGGGACTGGGCCTACTCAGGAGAGACTCCGTGTGACATCTTTGATAGCTCCAATTCATCAGCTGCAAAATAACATGCCTCCCGTAAGCCCACTGCATATTTGAGACTGCTCAGCAGGACTGGCTACATGATTTGCAGGACCCAGAGCAAAATGAAAATGTGGGGCTCTTTGTTCAAAGAGTAGGAAACAGGTGCCATTAAAGCTCTAAAATATAAATCTTTTTCTTTATTCTGTGGTCTCTCTCTCTCTCTCTCCTCTCTCTCCTACATGTCATGAGGGTTTATATTTTCTATTTAATGTTCTATTCCCCTGGACTTGGGGCCGGGCAAATGCCAGCCCTCCCAGGCAGGAGGGCAAGGCCTGGCACTTGGCATGCAGAAGCCACTGGCTGCCAGGGTGCCCTTTCCACCAGAATGACTGCCACACCCAGGTCTCGGATGGGGGGCCCCAATGGTATTCTGAGTCCCCTTCTGAAAGCTCCTGGTGTTGCCACCTGCAGGCAGGGAGAGCATGGAGATGCTGTGGGAGCCTGATGCTTATCTTCCAACACACACTAAGGTCCCCATGCAGATGGGACCTCAGGGATTGCTGGGTGGAGAGCCTGGGACTGGCTCAGGGAGACAAAGAAAAGAGAGAGAGGTTGTGGGAGGAGGAGGATGATACTGGGGCTGAGGCTACAAGTGAACTGGGGAGTTCAAGCTCCAATCTTCCATCGGACTAAAGATGAAGTTATTAAGAATTTCAAGATGGCAGCTGAAGAACATGAAACCCCAAGCACAGGGCTCTTGAGAGCTCAGGGGTTCATGCCACTGCACTGGTCACCTCCCCAAGACGCTGGCCCTGGAAGCTGGTAAATACTCAGACTCCTAGGCAGCCACTCCTGTCACCTAGTCACCTGAAGGGGGCAGTCTCTGGGGTAAGACTTGGACATGGCCAACCACAGTCTTGAAGAAGGAACAGGGAGCCAGCAGCCTTTCTCTGTTGCCATGTGTGTATACAGGCCAAGCCCTAATGAGAAAGTGGTTAGTCTCCTTTCTATTACAATACAACCTGTCAACATTATCTTTCATTGTAATTGTGATTCCTGTCCCGGCATCACCTGGGGCCATCAAGGAACCCACAGTCACATTTCCTAACCACAGCGAACACATGTTCTCCCCAGCACACCTCACATCAAATTTACCATCTTAACCACTTTTAATTGTATAGGCGAGTGACGTTAGGTACACTCACACTGTCACAGCCATCATCCCCATCATCCATCTCCAGAACGTTTTTTCATCTTGCCAAACTGAAAGTGTGTCCCCATTAAACACTAACTCCTATTCCCTCTCTCCAAGCCCCTGACACCCATCATTCTACTTCCCATTTCTATGGACTTGACTCCTTTAGGGGCCTCATACAAGAGGAATCTTGCAGTGTTTGCTCCACTGTGACTGGCTGATCTCAGCATAAAGTAATCATGGTTCATCCATGCTGTAGTGCGTGTCAGAAAATCCTTTCTTTTATAGCCTGAGTAACATTCTATCGTGTCTGTACACCACATTTTGTTTATCCATCCATCCATCCACGGACCCTTACGTCACTTTCACCTTTCGGCCATTGCGAACAATGCTTCTATGATCACGGGTGTAGAAAGCATTATTCTTGAAACTGTCTACAGCGTTTTGCTACAGAAAATGGTTTGCAATCCCGTGTCTGCTTCTTCTCCAAGCATTCAAAGGCCGAATGGCTTTTTTCTCCCTTTGGGGTCTCTGCCTCTTAGCTTCTTCTCCATTTCCTCATCTGTAAGAACAATGAGACCTCCAGCCTCCCGAGGCTGTGATCAAGATTAATGAGATTATGTTAGTGGAACCCACTGAGTGTGTTGGAAGAAAGGCCCCGCAGAAACACAAAGTGCTATTATCACTGCTGCCGAATCAAAAATTCCTCCTGTCCAAATACTTATTGTTCATAAAAGTTTTAGCAAGTAAGGCTACCTACTGGGCAGCTCTAATCCCCATAAAGAAAATGATTTCTCCAGCCAGGAATTAATAAGTTCTCAGCACACACTAAAATATCTTTTTGGTTGGCTTATTATGCTTACATAATGAAGTTACTTTGATTATAACCATTAATCAAATCCGTGTTTCCAAGCTACAGTGGGCTTTATTTGATGTTAAACTTTAACAAGAATGGAGACATCTCTTCTTCCTAGAAGCTTTACCAGGGCCTTCTAACATGATTAAATGTGTCAAGGCAAAGACAGAAAACATTTAAGATTCATATTCTATTCACTCTGAACTCGTTTTGAGTGACATTATAGAAGAAAGTTGATTTATTTTGCACAAGTGTGAATATTAACCAAAATTATTAAAAGCACTATTTTCCTCCAATTCACATAGATATAGGCAGGCAATTTCTTCCTTTCCCTCCCACCCATGTCTGGTCATATACACAGATGTTACATTTTGCCTAACAAGACTTCCAAGTAATTAGAAAGAAGGAAAATGGTACGTAAACTTTGATTTCCTGCTGACAATGACAGTAAAAAATAAATTAAAAAATGTAACAAATTGGGCTATGCCATCATGAAAAATTGGATGAGCTATAGGATATTAATTAGAAAAAAAAATCAGCGGTATTGACTACCCCCCAAGGCGATTCCCAGTGGTCCTCGAATCCTGGTTTGCAAACAATTGTATAGCCTCTCGAACATTCTGCCAGTCTTTGTTCTGTATGAACTATAGAATCTGGCAGAAGTGGTGGTAAATCATTCCTATTAGACTTCAGCTTCCATCTTGGGCACTAGAGCATGTGTGTGTGTGTGTGTGTGTGTGTGCACGTTTGTGTGTCTGATCATTTGCTCCACGGAAGCCTGCCACTGTGTCACCAGGACATGCAGGTGGCTGGAGAGGACCATGAGGAATGTAAGTTTCTGGCCAACAGCCTATGAAGACCCCAGGCTGGCCAGCAACCCATGGGGGAAATGGATATTCCCCCCAACCCCCCCGCCCCCCCCC